>NC_035442.2:65795290-66395290 GCF_002127325.2 Helianthus annuus
GTTTCAACAAGTATCGACAGGAACCAAACGTGGTAAGATCATATAGCTCAGCCAGCTCCGACATCCCTAAGTCAATCCCCTCCTGCTCGATGATCCTCTCAAGGGTGTACAGAACCCTCCAGATCATCGGCATGGCTTGGATATAAGACATGCCGGTCAAAGAGAAGAAGGATTGGGTGAAGGCTGGAAAAGGATACGAATATCCTATGGTAAACGGAGTTACAGGAAAAGCCACCCATGTGTCGGAAACAAAATCGCTTAAAGCGGTGGAAGTAAATGATTTGAAGATAGCATCCGCCGGAAAACAGTGACGGATCCTATCAACATGAGCATCGGTGAAGCAGCACCTCTCAGTAGGAGAGTCTTTTATGATCCCTTGGCTTTTCAGGGGACTGCTCTTCTTGTGATCCTTGTGAGGGGAATTTCGGAGCAACATATTCATGGCAGAAGAAAAACAGGGAGCAGGAAAAAAGAGCAAGAGAAGGAAGAAAGAGAAGAGAAGAGAATACCTGATCGATCTTCGGTAGAGATTATAAAGGGAGTATATCTTGAATTTAAATGCAGATTGATCCTAACCCTATCTCCTATTTATAATCATGATTTGAAGGGATGTCACTTCAGTGACGTAAAGGTTGCAACGGCTAGTCCGGTTATAACGGCTAGTTATCCGAGTCGCCCGTTGCAGATAAGATCAAAGCAAAATATAACTCATTAATTTACAATAAACTCCTTATATTTTGGGGGCAATTGTTAGGGCTGGATTTTTGTGATATATGATCCTTACATGTGATCCTAACCAGTGATCCTTGTGTCTTTAGCAGATAGTGATCCTCAGCAGGACTTCAGGATCAGGATCATGGACCATTATAGGATCCTCACGCTAACAGTTACCTTCATTGAATTAAATGATATTTTGCAGGAACATCTAGCAGGATCCGCTCTTAGCATCACGATCAAAGGATGCGTCTTTACAATTATAGAATGTGCTTAATCGGAGATAGACGTTGCAAAGGATATGGAAACTTGGCATGATTTAAGGGTGACAATGTAGGCTAGATTTACTTTTATTTCTAAAGGGGTAATGAGCTGATTATTAGTCTTTTTACCTAAAATAGGTCACCTACACTTGTATATATAACACTCTTCCCCATTCGGAAGAACACACAACACAATTCTCACACGCTTAGACACTCGAAACTATAGTGATCCTTGTACTCAGCTCATTATCATCCGAAGTTGTAACCATTTTTCTTATATTAAAGTTTGGTGATCGGTAGTTGCCATCACCCGAGGTTTTTTATGCCGGAGATCATACATTGATCAAGGGCTTTTTCCTCGTATAAATCATTGTGTCTTTGCATATTTTATACTGAAGTGATCCTTTACTTTTTCAGTATACCAAGCATCATACCCCGTTTACATAGAGTTTGGTTGCATTATCCCTGTGTGATTTTTGACCAAAACAGTATCCTCCAAGGAATGTCTTGGAGGCACGGGAACAGGATGTGGACGAAATCCTTCTGGATCCTAATGATCCTGAATCAAAAATCTATATCGGATCAGGGATCCTTGGCAAGATGAAAGAAGACATAATATCCGTCCTCAAAAGAAGAAAATCTACCTTTGCATGGAAACATGAAGATATGACAGGTATATCTAAGGATATTATCACTCATAAACTTGGCATTGACAGATCGATCAAACCAATCCACCAAAAAAGGAGGAAGTTTGCACCAGAAAAGAATGCCATTATCCAGGAAGAAGTAGAAAGACTACTTCGAGCAGGTATGATCAGAGAGGTAAAATATCCAAAATGGTTAGCCAATGTGGTTGTTGTCCAAAAGAAAAACGGAAAGTGGAGGGTATGTGTCGATTTCACTGATCTGAATAAGGCATGTCCCAAGGATCCTTTCCCATTGCCCCACATTGACTCCATGGTGGATGCAACGGCGGGGCATGAACTGTTAACCTTTATGGATGCATCATCTGGATTCCAACAAATTCAGATGGAGCCATCTGACCAAGAGGATACGGCCTTTATGACCCCAACCGGTTTATATTGCTATATTGCTATGCCTTTTGGACTAAGAAATGCAGGTGCAACATATCAAAGGCTGGTGAATATGATGTTCAAAGATCAAATTGGACAGACTATGGAAGTGTACATAGACGATATGGTAGTAAAATCAAAGAAAGCTGAGGATCACCTAAGGGACTTGGAGGAAGCATTTGATATCCTTGATAATTATAACATGAAGCTTAATCCTTCGAAATGTCACTTTGGTGTTAAAGCAGGTAAATTTCTAGGATATATGGTAACTCAGAGGGGCATTGAAGCAAGCCCGGAACAAATTAAAGCATTGGTGAATATCAAATCCCCTGCCAATGCTAAGGATGTGCAAAGGCTAACAGGCAGGATAGCAGCTCTAAACAGGTTCATATCAAAATCCTCAGAAAGATGTAAAGAATTTTAAGATTTTATTTATTAACGAAAGGATTAACCCTTCAAAAGTTGTCAAAATTGCCAACCCACATTTCTACCAGCAAAACGTGGCCCGTCCACATGGGTTGGCAAAGGGTGTCCATTGTCTATGCGGTCTTAGCAGGTACAGGAAAGTAAAAGCGGCAGGATCACAAAGGCTTCATCCCCCAAACAGAGGATCCCTCCACCTTTTGTAATCCTACCTATTGTTCGAAGGATCCAGGATCCTTAACCCTAAAAACTATTGTTCAAAGATTACAGACCATCAATTGTTCCAAACACCACTACCACAAACCACTACCATACCAAAAAAAAAAAATTGGGCTCCGGCCTAGTCAAAAATATCCATCATCGCCCAATCATGCAACCTACACCTTTGCTGCTCCGTCACCACCGGCTTCTCCGCCCTGATCCTTGTCAGCATCACCACCCTCCAGCATTGGGATATCCTCGGCTTCATCCTCGTCCTCCAGTTCCGCCAGCCTTGCCTTCCAGCCTTCAACATCCCATGTGCTCTTATCAAAGGAAGGATCCTGAGCCTCCGTAGCCATCTGCAGTTGTATCTTGTACATAGCTATCGCGGCAGAGACTTTAGCATCCTGAGTGATGTCATGCTTCTCATAGTCAAAGTTGATCAATGCTTTGACAGCCTCATCCTTAATAGCCCGGATCTCCTTCTCAAGATCAGCAATCTTGAGATCCTTCAGCACACCCATCTGTTGGAGGTCGGCAATTTGACGATCTTGATCTTCAACTTGGTTAACATAAGTCTCCATTTCGGTGAATTTCTACAAGAAAAACAGAAAAACAACATCAGACATAGGTGATCCTTAGACTTGTCAGGATAACCAACAGGGGCAGTGATCCTAACCTCGTCGAAATAATCAAGGAATTGCTGACGGAGGAGGGGAAATCCTTGGAGATCCTCAGAATTTTTCCTCTTTTTCCCCTTACCTCGGATAGGTGCTTTAGGGGCTGAAACTGAAGGACTAGCAGCAGGAGCCTTCCTCCTCGAAGACTTGACGTTGGCAAGATCATCTATCCCAAACTTGGAGGCAGACTTGGCGGACTTAGCATATTTTCAGCACCTACACAATCAAAAAACAAGATAAGTTCCCTTACTAATTAAACAATCTTACATATAACCTATTTTTTTATAAGGATACTCACTTGACATAGTGGCAGATGCAGAGGATACTTCTTGTGAATCTTGGACGGTGACTTGGAAACTTCTGACCTCAGGATTAAGCATTTTAAAAGCTAAAACTCTTTCTCTTGCAGCAGGGGTCAATTTAAGATGAGCAACGGAAATAGCTGCACAAGAGATAAAAAAGACATTAGTGATCCTCATCATAAGAGACAAGTCTGATGGTGATCCTTCCAGGATCCTCTATCCTACCATGAGTGGCCCACTCCTTGGGCAGATCCTTCCCGTGAGGGATGGTATCCCTTCTGACAAAAAAGAAGCGTCGCTTCCAGTTTGTATCATTTTTTGTAACCTTGAAAACAGGATGATCCTCCCCGGCTTTCCGTTTCAACAAGTATCGACAGGAACCAAATGTGGTAAGATCATATAACTCGGCCAGCTCCGGCATCCCTAAATCAATTCCCTTCTGCTCGATGATCCTCTCGAAGGTATACAAGACCCTCCAAATCATCGGCATAGCTTGGATATAAGATATGCCGGTTAAAGAAAAGAAGGATTGGGTAAAGGCTGGAAAAGGATACGAATACCCTATGTTGAACGGAGTAGCAGGAAAAGCCACCCAGACGTCTGAAACAAAGTCGCTCAAAGCAGTAGGTGTGAAGGATTTGAAAACAGCATTCGCCGGAAAGCAATGACGAATCCTGTCTACATGAGCATCAGTAAAGCAACATCTCTCCGTAGGAGAGTCCTTGATGATCCCTTGGCTTTTTAGGGGACTGCTCTTCTTGGAATCCTTATGTGGAGAATTTCGGAGCAACATACTTGTGGCGAAACAGAAACACAGTAAAAGCAGAAAAAACAGAGCAAGAGAAGGAAGAAAGGAAAGAGAGAAGAAGAGAATACCTGATCAATCTTCGGTGGAGATTATAAAGGGAGTATATCCTGAATTTAAATACAAATCGATCCTCACCCTATCTCCTATTTATAATCATGATTTGCAGGATGTCACTTCAGTGACGTAATGATCACAACGGCTAGTCCGCTGATAACGGCTAGTTATCCGAGTAGTCCGTTGAAGATAAGATCAGAGCAAAATATAACTCATTAATTTACAATAAACTCCTTATATTTTGGGGGCAATTGTTAGGGCTGGATTTTTATACATGATCCTTACATGTGATCCTAACCAGTGATCCTTGTTTCTTTGGCAGACAGTGATCCTCAGCAGGACTTCAGGATCAGGATCATGGACCATTATAGGATCCTCATGCTAACGGTTACCTTCATTTAATACAATGTTATCTTGCAGGAACATCTAACAGGATACGCTCTTAGCATCATGACCAAGGGACGCGTCTTCACAATTATGGCATTAGCTTAATCGGAGATAGACGTTGCAAAGGATATGGAAACTTAGCTTGATTTAAGGGCGGCAATTTAGGCTAGATTGTCTTTTATTTCTAAAGGGGTAATGAGCTGATTATTAGTCTTTTTACCTAAAATAGGTCACCTACACTTGTATAAATAACACTCTTCTTCATTCGGGACAACACACAACACAACTCTCACATGCTTAGACACTCGAAACTATAGTGATCCTTGTACTCAGCTCATTATCATCCGAAGTTGTAACTATATTTTTCTTATATTGAAGTTGGTGATCGGTAGTTGCCATCACCCGAGGTTTTTTATGCCGGAGATCATACATTGATCAAGGGCTTTTTCCTCGTATAAATCATTGTGTCTTTGCATATCTCTCACAAAAGTGATCCTTTACTTTTATAATTAACCAAGCATCATACCCCGTTTACATAAAGTTTGGTTACATTATCCTTGTGTGATTTTTGACCAAAACACTTGGTTAATTATAAAAGTAAAGGATCACTTTTGTGAGAAATATGCAAAGACACAATGATTTATACGAGGAAAAAGCCCTTGATCAATGTATGATCTCTGGCATAAAAAACCTCGGGTGATGGCAACTACCGATCACCAACTTTAATATAAGAAAAATATAGTTACAACTTCGGATGATAATGAGCTGAGTACAAGGATCACTATAGTTTCGAGTGTCTAACCGTGTGAGAATTGTGTTGTGTTGTTTTTTTCTTTCGAATGAGGAAGAGTGGTATTTATACAAGTGTAGGTGATCTATTTTAGGTAAAAGACTAATAATCAGCTCATTACCCCTTTAGAAATAAAAGACAATCTAGCCTAAATTGCCGCCCATAAATCAAGCTAAGTTTCCATATCCTTTGCAACGTCTATCTCCGATTAAGCTTATGCTATAATTGTGAAGACGCGTCCCTTGATTATGATGCTAAGAGCGTATCCTGCTAGATATTTCCTGCAAAATAACATTGTATTAAACGAAGGTAACTGTTAGCATGAGGATCCTATAATGGTCCATGATCCTGATCCTGAAGTCCTGCTGAGGATCACTGTCTGCCAAAGAAACAAGGATCACTGGTTAGGATCACGTGTAAGGATCACGTACAGTAAAAATCCAGCCCTAACAATTGCCCCCAAAATATAAGGAGTTTATTGTAAATTAATGAGTTGTATTTTGCTCTGATCTTATCTTCAACGGACTACTCGGATAACTAGCCGTTATAAGCGGACTAGCCGTTGCGATCATTACGTCATTGAAGTGACATCCCTGCAAATCATGATTATAAATAGGAGATAGGGTGAGGATCGATTTGTATGTAAATTCAGGATATACTCGCTTTATAATCTCAACCGGAAATCAACCAGGTATTCTCTTCTCCTCTCTTTCTTTTCTTCCTTCTCTTGCTCTGTTTTTTCTGCTTTTACTCTGTTTCTGTTCCGCCACAAGTATGTTGCTCCGGAATTCTCCTCATAAGGATCCCAAGAAGAGTAGTCCCTTAAAAAGCCAAGGGATCATCAAGGATTCTCCTACCGAGAGATGCTGTTATACCGATGCTCTCATTGATAGGATCCGTCACTGTTTTCCGGCGGATACCGTTTTTAAATCTTTTTCTTCTACCGCTCTAAGTGATTTTATCTCCGACACCTGGGTGGCTTTCCCTGCAACTCCGTTCACCATAGGATATTCGTATCCTTTTCCAGCCTTCACCCAATCATTCTTTTCTTTAACCGGCATCTCTTACATCCAAGCTATGCCGATGATCTGGAGGGTTCTGTATACCTTCGAGAGGATCATCGAGCAGAAAGGGATTGACCTAGGGATGGCGGAGTTGGCCGAGCTTTATGATCTCACCACGTTTGGTTCTCATCGATACTTGCTGAAACGGAAAGCCGGGGAGGATCACCCTGTTTTCAAGGTTACAAAAAATGATACAAATTGGAAGCGACGCTTCTTTTTTGTCAGAAGGGATTCCATCCCTCATGGGAAGGATCTGCCCAAGGAGTGGGCTACTCATGGTAGGATAGAGGATCCTTGAAGGATCACTATCAGACTTGTCTCTTATGATGAGGATCACTAATGTCTTTTTTTATCTCTTGTGCAGCTATTTCCGTTGCTCATCTTAAATTGACCCCTGCTGCAAGAGAAAGAGTTTTAGCTTTTAAAAGGCTTGATCCTGAGATCAGAAGTTTCCGAGTCACCGTCCAAGATTCACAAGAAGTATCCTCCGCATCTGCCACTATGTCAAGTAAGTATCCTTATAAAAAGTAAGTTATATGCAAGACTGTTTAATTAGTGAGGGAACTTATCTTGTTTTGATTGTGTAGGTGTTGGGAAGTCTGCCAAATCTGCCAAGTCTGCCTCCAAGTTTGGGATAGATGATCTCACCAATGTCAAGTCTTCGAGGAGGAAGACTTCTGCTGCCAGTCCCTCCGCTTCAGCCCCTAAAGCACCCATTAGGGGTAAGGGAAAGAAGAGGAAGACTTCTGAAGATCTCCAGGGATTTCCCCTCCTCCGTCAGCAGTTCCTTGATTATTTCGATGAGGTTAGGATTACTGCCCCTGTTGGTTATCCTGACAAGTTTAAGGATCACTCGCGTCTGATCTTGTTTCCCGTTTTTCTTGCAGAAATTCACCGAAATGGAGACTTATGTTAACCAAGTTGAAGATCAGGATCGTCAAATTGCCGACCTCCAACAGATGGGTGTGCTGAAGGATCTCAAGATTGCCGATCTTGAGAAGGAGCTCCGGGCTACTAAGGATGAGGCTGTCAAAGCATTAATCAACTTTGACTATGAGAAGCATGATATCACTCAGGATGCTAAAGTCTCTGCCGCGATAGCTATGTACAAAATACAACTGCAGATGGCTACGGAGGCTCAGGATCCTTCCTTCGATAAGAGCACATGGGATGTTGAAGGCTGGAAGGCAAGGCTAGCGGAACTGGAGGATGAGGATGAAGCCGAGGATATCCCAATGCTGGAGGGTGGTGGAGCTCACAAGGATCAAGGCGGAGAAGCTGGTGGTGATGGAGCAGCAAAGGTGTAAGCTGCATGATTGGGCGATGATGGATATTTGTGACTAGGCCGGAGCCCAATTTTTTAAGTATGGTAGTGGTTTGTGGTTGTGGTATTTGGAACAATTATGGTCTGTAATCTTTGAACAATAGTTTTTAGGGTTAAGGATCCTGGATCCTTTGGACAATAGGTAGGATTACAAAAGGTGGAGGGATCCTCTGTTTGGGGGATGAAGCCTTTGTGATCCTGCCGCTTTTATTTTCCTGCACATGCTAAGACCGCATAGACAATGGACACCCTTTGCCAACCCATGTGGACGGGCCACATTTTGCTGGTAGAAATGTGGGTTGGCAATTTTGACAACTTTTTGAAAGGGTTAAAGATCCTTTTGTTAATAATATAACCTTAATCTTTCTGGCTTATCTCGTGTTGTTATCCTTTATTTATCTTCTTATTTCTCAATGGTTTTAGCAGTATATTTGTTAAAGTAACAAAAGTTGAACAAAATATGTTTAATAAATTTAGGATATGATCTTAGATCAAATATCCTGACACTGAAAATTTTCAAAGTACTTCAGTTCAAGGATCATAGGTTTAGTTGTCAAAGTGTAAGGGTTGATAATGAGTATAATCAAAATAGTCAAGGATCATACCTGAGGATCCAAGTTAGGATCCTATCCTTCAATCAAGATAACCGTAGATAAGATTTTAATGGATAACAAGGATTAAGGATCCTTAGGTGTTTTAACTTCAAAATCCTGAAAAGTGAAACATAACTTGGGACTAAGCCAATGTAAAAGATAAATTAGTAACTGGGGACATGCCTAAAGGATAACTGAGGATGATCCCGGAGGATCATTGGGGACAAGCCCAAAGGATAACTGGGGACAAGCCCAAAGGATAACTGGGGACAAGCCCAAAGGATCGTATGTAAACTGGAGTATGGCCCTTACTGGCGACTATCCAAACTTTGTGACATGAAAATGTCAAAACCTTAGCTAACGTGAAAACGTTAGAAACCTTAGGAGCGGATGTATGGTACGTCTACCATTATACGTAGGATCCTAGACGTAGCCAGTACGATGAGGTTGTCAGCCCCGGAAGTGGGTACTGGTCCCAAAGACGTGAACTATACCAGGATCATCGTGCGCTACTGGCGAAAACTGGGGATAATCCCAAGGATAACTGGGGTTAGACCCTAGGATCTGCGTTGCTTTTGAAGATCTTTGACGATATGCTGTAGATACCTGAACTATCATAACTCAAATGGTTTGTGAGAAGAGGATGAAGGACACAGGATCCTTATCCTTTGGTAAAAAGTAAGGAAATGTAATAGTTTTAAGATAAGGACATTACCAGAGTAAGGATCACTGACATCACCGGGATTCTTTGAGGATACTTCAATGTAAGGATCACATGCTTGAAGGATCATGTTCACATAAAGTATCTCTTTAAGTGAACAGCATTCCAGGCTCTTGGTAACAAGTTTCCTTCCATAGTTAGCAATCTGTATGCCCCCTTTCCTGCTTCAGCTTCAATCAAGTAAGGGCCTTCCCACTTTGGTGCTAACTTCCCGTCAGCAGGATTAATAGTGTTTTGGAATGTTTTTCTCAACACCATATCTCCGACTTGGAACTTCCTTATCCTAACATTTTTGTTGTAAGCACCAGCCATTCTTTGTTGGTAGCTTGCCATCCTTATCCTAGCCAGATCCCTGATTTCCTTAATAGTATCCAAATCCTGGGCCAGGATTGCAGCATTTTCTTCAGGATCACGAGCATTTGTTCTAGCAGTTGGGATCACCATCTCCGTTGGGATCACTGCTTCTGCCCCAAATACTAAACAAAAAGGTGTTTGACCAGTGGCATTCTTGGGAGTTGTTCTATCGGCCCATAGCACATAAGGTAACTCCTCTGCCCATTTTCCCTTCTTGGATCCTAGCTTCTTCTTCAGATTGTTGATGATGATCTTGTTGGATGATTCTGCTTGGCCATTGGCCTGTGGATGAACTGGTGTTGATGTTATCATCTTGATTCCCCAACTGTCACAAAAGTTAGTAGTTCTGCTTCCAATGAATTGGGAACCATTATCACAAACAATTTCAGAGGGAATGCCAAATCTAGTTATAATGTTTCTTTTGATAAAGGATATAACTTCTTTTTCTCTGACTTGAGCAAAAGCTTCAGCTTCTATCCATTTAGAGAAGTAGTCAGTCATGGCAAGCATAAATACTTTTCCACCAGGTGCTTTAGGGAGCTTGCCAACTATATCCATCCCCCATCTCATGAATGGCCAAGAGGATGGTATAGGGTGTAACAGTTCAGCTGGTTGATGAAGGATATTGCTGTGTCTTTGACAAGGATCACATTTCCTAGCATATTCTACAGCATCCCTTTTCATGGTTGGCCAGTAGTATCCTGTTCTAAGGATCCTTGAGAACAATGCCCTGCCCCCAGTGTGGTTTCCACAATCTCCTTCATGGAAGTCTCTCAACACTTCTTCAATTTCAGGATCCTCGATACATCTCAAATATGGTCCTGCAAGAGATCGTTTGTATAGCACATTATTTAAGATTGTGAATTGAGATACCTTAATCCTGAAAGCTCTAGGATTTTCTCCCATCGGTATCTCCCCGTATTGCAAGTATCTCATGATTGGTGAGATCCATGATCCTGAATAAGATTGAGCTTCTTCACTAGGGATTACTGCAGTATCCTCTTCTATTTCCATGGCCACCTGATTTTCAATAGCAGGAGCCAGGATATGGATGATAGGGATACTTATGTCTTCTGGAATTTTTAAGGATGATCCTAAGTTGGCCAATGCATCAGCTTCCGTGTTATCCTCCCTTGGTACCTGTGTTAAGCTGAAAGAAACAAAAGAGAATGCCAATTCTTTGACTATCTCTAAATATTTGGTTAGTTTTTCACCTTTAACAGCATAGGATCCATTAAAGTGATTGGTGATCAATAATGAGTCTACATATACTTTAAGATATTTTACCCCCATATCCTTAGCAATTTGCAAGCCAGCAATTAAGGCTTCATATTCAGCCTCATTGTTAGTTGCTTGGAACTCACAGGCTATGGAGTGGGGTATTATGTCCCCCTGTGGCGATTTTAGTAGTATCCCGAGCCCTGTGCCCTTGACATTTGAGGATCCATCAGTGTGTAGTATCCAAGGATCCTTGGTCTCATCCAGCTGTTGGACTTCCAATTCTGCTTCTTTTTGTAGATCACTACTGAAATCAGCCACAAAGTCAGCTAGTGCTTGGGATTTAATGGCTGTTCTTGGCTCATATCTTATATCATGGGCACTAAGCTTTACTGCCCACTTAGCCATTCTTCCTGACATCTCTGGTTTCCTGAGCACATTCTTAATTGGAAAGTTAGTTCTAACAACAATAGTATGGGTTTCAAAATAATGCCTTAGCTTAGTTGATGCCATGATTAATGCAAGAATAAGTTTTTCGAGGTGTGAGTACCTGGATTCGGCATCAAGTAAACTCTTACTTACATAGTAGATAGGATATTGTGTACCTTCATGATCCTTAACAAGGACAGCGCTTACAGCGGTTGAGGATACCGCCAAATATAAGGATAACACATCTCCTTTTTCGGGTTTTGATAATGCTGGTGCTGAGGACATATATTCTTTAAGGGCTTGTAAAGCATTCTCATGTTTCTCAGTCCATTCAAACTTCTTGTTCTTCCTTAGGATATCGTAAAATTCTTTACATTTTTCTGAGGATTTTGATATGAACCTGTTCAGAGCTGCTATCCTGCCTGTTAGCCTTTGCACATCCTTAGCATTGGCAGGGGACTTGATGTTTACTAGTGCTTTAATTTGCTCCGGACTTGCCTCAATGCCCCTCTGAGTTACCATATATCCTAGGAATTTACCTGCCTTAACACCAAAGTGGCACTTTGAAGGATTAAGCTTCATGTTATAATTATCAAGGATATCAAATGCTTCCTCCAAATCCCTTAGGTGATCCTCAGCTTTCTTTGATTTGACTACCATATCATCTATGTATACTTCCATAGTTTGTCCAATTTGATCTTTGAACATCATATTCACCAGCCTTTGATATGTTGCACCTGCATTTCTTAATCCAAAAGGCATGGCAATATAACAATACAAACCTGTTGGGGTCATAAAGGCTGTATCCTCTTGGTCAGATGGTTCCATCTGAATTTGTTGGAATCCAGATGATGCATCCATAAAGGTTAACAGTTCATGCCCCGCTGTTGCATCCACCATGGAGTCAATGTGGGGTAATGGGAAAGGATCCTTGGGACATGCCTTATTTAAATCAGTGAAATCGACACATACCCTCCACTTTCCGTTTTTCTTTTGGACAACGACCACATTGGCTAACCATTTTGGATATTTTACCTCTCTGATCATACCTGCTCGAAGTAGTCTCTCTACTTCTTCTTGGATAATGGCATTCCTTTCCGGTGCAAACTTCCTCCTTTTTTGATGGATTGGTTTGATAGACCTGTCAATGCCAAGTTTGTGAGTAATAATATCCTTAGATATACCTGTCATATCTTCATGTTTCCAAGCAAAGGTAGATTTTCTTCTTTTGAGGAAGGATATTAAGTCTTCTTTCATCTTGCCAAGGATCCCTGATCCGATATAGATTTTTGATTCAGGATCACTAGGATCCAAGAGGATTTCGTCCACATCTTCTTCCCTTGCCTCCAAGACATTCCTCGGAGGATACTGTAATTGCTATTGCTCCCTTGGCTTCGAGGTTGGCTTCATGGATGAGGTATAACAATCCTTAGCCTCCTGCTGATCACTGTCGATCTTGATTATTCCCCATGGGCTAGGGAGCTTCACACATTGATGGTAGGTGGATGGGACTGCTTTCATATCATGTATCCAAGGTCTGCCAAGGATAACATTGCAACAAGACAAACAGTCAATAACACAAAATTTCTGATAATTATGTAATCCTTCCACGTAGATTGGGAGTTTGATGTCCCCCAGAGTTTTCTTCGTTTCTCCACTGAATCCTACAAGCACGGAGGATCTTGGTGTGATGTCTGATTCTGGGATACCCATTTTCTTCAGAACATCAAGCTGGATAATGTTCACTGAGCTTCCTCCATCGATAAGGATCCTGCGGACAAAATGGTTAGAGATAAAGAGAGTAATAACTAAACTATCATGATGAGGATCCTGAATATTGACGCGATCATCCTCATCAAACGTTATTATCTTCCCCTCTGAGACACTTGATGTTCTAATAGGCCTTTCTCCATTATCCATTTTTGACTCCTTTGCATGCCATTTGGCCGCCGAGAAGGATGTACCACAGATGTCTGATCCTCTGGAAATAAAGTTGATCACTTGTGCATTTGCCGGAGGTGCTGGAGCCTTCTCAGGGATCCTTTCAGGATCCTGAGTCCTTTGCTTTTTTCTTCCCAATAATTCTTTTAGGTGCCCCTTGCTTAACAGATATCCAATCTCTTTTCTTAAAGCTATGCATTCTTCAGTTAGATGCCCGAAATCCTCATGGTATGCACACCATTTTGACTTGTCTTTAGTCCCGGATGGTTTATCATTCTTCCTGGGCCACCTAGCTTTTTCACCTAGATTCTGCATTGCAAGGATTAGTTCATGATTATCAACGGAAAAACAATATTCTGAGATTGGAGGATAATCCTCATCATCCTCTTCTTGGTCAACAGCGTGCACATTCTGGTTCTCATTTCTATGGTAGGATTTGAATTTGTTGTTCTTGAAGGAGGATCCTTGCTTCTCCTGTTTTGAGGATCCTACTTGTCTCTCCTGGATCCTCTTGTCATCCTCTAGCCGGATGAACCTGAGTGCCCGAGTTCTTACTTCATCTAAATTCCTGCATGGTGTCATAACAAGATCATCATAGAATAATGAATCCTTAAGCAGTCCCATTTTGAAGGCTTCAACAGCCGTAGCCATATCCAAGTTGGGAATGTCCAAGGATTCTTTACTAAATTTAGTTATGTAATCCCTTAATGATTCATTATGACTTTGAGTTACTCTATATAAATCACTGGTTAATCTTTCAAATTTTCTACTACAAGAGAATTGGTTATTGAATAAATTAACTAAATTAGCAAATGAAGTAATAGAGTAAGGGGGAAGACTTAGCAGCCACTTAAGAGCTGATCCAGTAAGAGTGGATCCAAATCCTTTACATAGGCATGCTTCCTTCAGCTTTTCTGGGATAGGATTGATCTCCATCCTCTCCCTATATTGTGCTATGTGCTCCTCTGGATCCGTTGTACCATCATACAGCTTCATAGTAGGGATATGGAACCTTTTGGGTACCTCTGCATCACAAATTGGTGTTGCAAAGCGAGATACCTTGTGGCTTCCATCTGCAATCTCTGGGATAGGCTTGACTACCCCTGGAACACTTGAGATCATATCTTTTAGCTTCTGCAATTCTCTGGCCATAGCATGATTGACACATGTATCCTGCATGAATCCATGGTTAGTAGTAATATGATTATTTAAAGTGTTACCTCTTATTGGGTTCAAGTTAGTGAATCCATATTGTTGGGATTCTTGAATAACGGAGGGACCAGTGGAAGCAATGGTCTGCATTGGAATGAAGTCCCCTTGATGGACATCTAGACTTCCTGTTTGCAAACTTTTTAGGGATCCTGGAATTTGGAAGGATCCTGGTATCTGGAAGGATCCTGGAGCGAAGGAGGATCCTTGACCCTGGGATGATCCTGGAACAAAGTAGGATCCTTGACCCTGGGATGATCCTGGAACAAAGTAGGATCCTTGAAGCTGCTGTGTTCCCGGATAGGCTCCCGAATTCATGAAGGATCCCATATGCTGGGGATAGGATCCTGCCGGTTGAAAGTGTGAGCTTGATGCCTGAGTCATTGCTGTCGATCCGAGGTGCAATCCTCTTGATTCTCCCACAATTTTCACATCTGGAATTCCCGATGGCTGAGAAGTGATCATTGGAGTATCAAAGCTCAAGGATTTGGGCATCAGTGGGGAATGATCCTCTGCCGTTCTCTTTTATCTTTTGAGATCTCCAATTTCCCTGAGGATCCTATCATTAGTTTCATCCTGCCGCTGCATACGATCCTTCATCTGCAAAATCAAAGTAAATACATCACTAGTACTGGGAATATAGGAATTCATAGCAGAAGGAGATGGAGGTTTAGAGTTAGTAGGAGTTTGTCTCTTCTCAGCATTCTTCTGGGATCCTGCCGGTGGAGGAGGCAGAGTGTTCTGAGACGAGGTGACTGCAGACATTGACGTGGACATGTTTTTCAATGATGAAGCCATGTAATTCTTCGAAATGATTTTGAACAAAGAGTTTTCTTATGAATGAAGCACCAATTGCCCCACGGTGGGCGCCAAACTGTTTTGGTCAAAAATCACACAAGGATAATGTAACCAAACTTTATGTAAACGGGGTATGATGCTTGGTTAATTATAAAAGTAAAGGATCACTTTTGTGAGAAATATGCAAAGACACAATGATTTATACGAGGAAAAAGCCCTTGATCAATGTATGATCTCCGGCATAAAAAACCTCGGGTGATGGCAACTACCGATCACCAACTTTAATATAAGAAAAATATAGTTACAACTTCGGATGATAATGAGCTGAGTACAAGGATCACTATAGTTTCGAGTGTCTAAGCGTGTGAGAATTGTGTTGTGTTGTTTTTTTCTTTCGAATGAGGAAGAGTGGTATTTATACAAGTGTAGGTGATCTATTTTAGGTAAAAGACTAATAATCAGCTCATTACCCCTTTAGAAATAAAAGACAATCTAGCCTAAATTGCCGCCCATAAATCAAGCTAAGTTTCCATATCCTTTGCAACGTCTATCTCCGATTAAGCTCATGCTATAATTGTGAAGACGCGTCCCTTGATTATGATGCTAAGAGCGTATCCTGCTAGATATTTCCTGCAAAATAACATTGTATTAAACGAAGGTAACTGTTAGCATGAGGATCCTATAATGGTCCATGATCCTGATCCTGAAGTCCTGCTGAGGATCACTGTCTGCCAATGAAACAAGGATCACTGGTTAGGATCACGTGTAAGGATCACGTACAGTAAAAATCCAGCCCTAACAATGGCCAAGGTAGGTTTCTATTTCAGCAAGTTTCTGCAGAAAGGGAAAAGATAAGTTCAGGACCAGGTGATCCTCAAACAAGCAGGATATACAAGCAGAATATACAAGCAAGAGCAATGATCCTTACTTCATTAACATAATCAAGAAACTGTTGGCGGAGCAGGGGAAATCCTTGAAGATCCTCAGAAGCCTTTCTCTTCTTTCCCTTACCCCTAATAGGTGCTTTAGGGGCTGAAGCAGATGGACTAGCAGCAGGGGTCTTCTTCCTTGTAGACTTGACATTAGCAAGATCATCAATACCAAACTTGGAGGCAGACTTGACAGATTTCCCAGCGCCTACACAATCAAAATAAGATAAGTACTCTAACTAATTTAAAAATCTTACATAGAACTACTTTTTAAATGAGGATACTTACTTGACATTGTGGCAGATGCGGAGGATACTTCTTGTGAATCTTGAATGGCAACTTGAAAACTTCTGGTCTCAGGATCAAGCTTTTTGAAGGCTAGAACTCTCTCTTTTGCAGCAGGTGTCAACTTCAGACGAGAGATGGAAATAGCTGCACAATAAACAAAAAACAAAAAACAAAAGAAAATATTAGTGATCCTCATCCTAAGGAACAAATCTTATGGTGATCGTTCCAGGATCCTCTATCCTACCATGAGTAGCCTACTCTTTGGGCAGATCCTTCCCATCAGGGATGGTATCCCTCCTAACAAAGAAGAACCGTCGCTTCCAATTCATGTCGTTCTTGGTGACCTTGAAGACAGGATGATCCTCTCCAGCTTTTCGCTTAAATAGATAACGATGGGGTCCGAAAGTGGTAAGATCGTACATCTCAGCCAGCTCCGCCATACCAAGGTCAATCCCTTCTTGTTCAATGATCCTCTCAAGGGTATACAATACCCTCCATATCATGGGCATAGCCTGGATATAGCAGATGCCGGTGAGAGAGAAGAAGGATTGAGTGAACTGTGGGAAAGGATATGAATATCCTATCAAGAACGGAGTAACAGGAAAGGCCACCCAAGTATCAGAGATAAAGTCACTCAAAGCAGTGGGAGTGAAGGACTTGAAGATGGTGTTCGCCGGAAAACAGTGACGGATTCTATCAACCTGAGGATCAGTGAAACAGCACCTCTCGGTGGGAGAGTCTTTGATGATCCCTTGACCTTTCAAGGGACTGTTCTTCTCAGGATCCTTATGAGGGGAATTCCGGAGCAACATATTTGCAGAAGAATGGAAAGAGACAGAGAAACAGAGTAAGAGAGAGAAGAAAAGAGGAGAATACCTGATCAATCTTCGGACGAGATTATAAAGGGAGTTTCTCTTGAATTTAAATGCAAATTGATCCTATTTCTATCTCCTATTTATAATGATGATCTGCAGGGCTGTCACTTCTGTGACGTAAGAATCACAACGGCTAGTCCGACTCCAACGGCTAGTTATCCGATTAGCTCGTTGCAGATAAGATCAAGCAAAATATAACTCATTTATTTACAATATCACTCCTTATATTTTGGGGGCAATTGTTAGGGCTGGATTTTTATAACACATGATCCTTACATGTGATCCTAACCAGTGATCCTTGTTTCTTTGGCAGATAGTGATCCTCAGTAGAGTTCCAGGATCAGGATCACGGACCATCATAGGGATCCTCATGCTAACAGTTGTTTTCATTGAATTTAATGTTATCTTGCAGGAATGTCTAGCAGGATCCGCTCTTAGCATCGCAAACAAGGGACGCGTCTTTACAACTTTGGCATATGCTTAATCAGAGATGAACGTTGTAGAGGATATGGAAACTCGGGATGATTTAAGGGCGATAATTTAGGCTAGATTTACTTTTATTTCTAAAGGGGTAATGAGCTGATTGTTAGTCTATTTACCTAAAATAGGTCACTCACACTTGTATATATAACACTCTTCCCCATTCGGAAGACACACAACACATTCCTCACACTCTTAGACACAATACTATAGTGATCCTTGTACTCAGCTCATTATCATCCGAAGTTGTAACCATTTTTTGTTATATTGAAGTTTGGTGATCGGTAGTTGCCATCACCGGAGGTTTTTTATGCCGGAGATCATACATTGATCAAGGGCTTTTTCCTCGTATAAATCCTTGTGTCACTTGCATATTTCTTACCAAAGTAATCCTTTACTTTTTCAACAAACCAAGCATCATTCCCCGTTTACTTAGAGTTTGGTTGCATTATCCTTGTGTGATTTTTGACCAAAACAGTCTCTTTTCCGCATTCTTCTGGGATCCAGAAGGTGGTGGAGGCAAAGGTGGAACGCCATGGGATGAAGTGACCGCAGACATTGCACTTGAAGTGTTCTTTGCTGAAGAAGCCATCTGCTTGGTTGAAACGAACCGGAATGATCACAAAAACAAGAATTCCTTAGGAATGAAGCACCAATTGCCCCACGGTGGGCACCAAACTGTTTTGGTCAAAAATCAAGCAATGATAATGCAACTAAACGTTTTGTTGTGAGGTGTGATACTTGAATCAATGAAAAATATTAAGGATCACTCTGAAATGTAATGAACAAGTGACACAGAGATTTATACGAGGAAAAAGCCCTTGATCAATGAACGATCTCCGGTATAAAAAACCTCGGGTGATGGAAACTACCGATCACCAACTCAGATTAAACAAGAAATGTATTACAACTTCGGATGACAGCGAGCTAATTACAAGGATCACTATAGTGTAAAGTGCACAAAAATGTGTAATCGCCAAGTGAATTGTCAAGAACTGGTGAGAGCAGTTACGAGTGTGTGTGTTAAGCTAAAAATAGCCAAGTGTTTCTATTTAGCTCGCTATCCCCTTTAAAAATAGAAAATATCTAAGCTAACTAACTATCCGCATTTGGTGTAAGTCCTCCACGAACTCCATAACATCCACTTCAGTCATGCACGTGCGGAATAAACATGGAATATGCTCCAGGAATATCGCCAAGACCAAGTCCAAGCTCGTACTCCTTCAAAACAACATCATATTCAAAGCAGACAATCGTTAGTATAAGGATCCTTATGATGATCCATGATCCTGATCCTGTAATACTTCTGAGGATTACTAGCTCAAACAGAAGTGAGGATCACTAAACCCAACAGCAATTGAGGATCACAAATCATTAGAAAATCCTCCCCTAACAGGATATTTGATCCTTGATCATATCCTAAACTTTTTGACATGATCTATTAAACTTTTCTTCTTTATTTAATGAATTCAAACAAAGTCTATAATAGCAACTGAAAGGTAAAGTGTTCACAAATGTAACAACACATGATAAGCCAAAAGATTAAAGTTTTATTTATTTATCAAAAATTAAACCCTTAAAGGTTGTCAAAATTGCCAACCCAAATTTCTACCAGCAAAACGTGGCCCGTCCACTTGGGTTGGCAAAGGGTGTCCAAATTTAACAAGGTCCAAGTGCAGGAAGTAAATGCGGAAGGATAACAAGTGGCTTCATCCCCCAAACAGAGGATCCTTCCACCACCCATTATCCTACCTATTGTCCAAGGATCCATGATCCATAACCCAAAAAGCTATTGTTCAAAGTACAAACCAACAATGTTTAAAACATCACAACCAAAAAACATTCAAATCCTAAAAAAATGGGCTCCGGCCGCGTCTAGATAAATCCATCATCGCCCATTTCTGCAGCTCAAACCTTCGCTGCATCACCACCTACATTATCACCACCAGCTTGATCCTTAGCCCCGCTGCCACTTGCCTCAATCGCCAAGACCTCGGTAGCCTCCTCCTCATCATCTAGCTCAGCCACCTTAGCCTTCCAGCCCTCCTGGTCCCAATTGATCCTGTCAAAGTCAGGATCCTCAGCCTCCTGGGCCATTTGCAGCTTGATCTTGTAATGGTGATGGCAGCAGAGACTTTAGCATCCTCCATCACCTCATGCTTCCCATGATCAACATTTATCTGGGCCATGACCACCTGCTTCTTTGCCAAATTGAGATCTTTTTCGAGGGAGGAGATGGTTTGATCCTTGGCCAGGAAGATCTTTTGGAACTCCAGATGCTTCCGCTCAGCCTCTTCGACATATGCATCAAAGAGCATCTGGATCTCGGCGAATTTCTATAAAAAAGATACGGTAAAGTTCAGGATCCAGGATCCTCAAGTGGGAAGGATAATCAATCAGGATCAGTGATCCTTACATCGGCAAAGTATTCCTCAAACTGGTGGCGGATGAGAGGCAAGCCTTCCAGATTATCAGCCTTGGTGGCCTTCCTTTTCTTTCCTCCCTTGCCCTTGGAGGTAGTGGGCTTAGGCATCGGAACGATGGGACTAGCAACAGTTTTCTTCTTCCCAGAGCGGGCAGTGACGGTGTCAAGATCACTGACGTTGAAGCGAGTGGCCAATCTTGAAGATTTTCCAGCGCCTACCAATCCAAAACAACAGATAAGTATTCTTGTTTTATTTTCATTTAAACATTTAATTATATACAAACTTGGATACTTACTTGACATTGTGACTGAGCCGGAGGATACTTCTTGAGAATCCTTGGTGTTTGCTTGGAATGATCTTGCTGCAGGATCAAGACTCCAGAAAGCAGTGATCCTCTCTTTTGTTGCAGGTGATGGAATGATATGAGAGACAGAGATAACTGCAAAATAAAAAAGAAAGGATCAGTTATCCTCACAGGAATAGGGTTATCCTATGATCCTTCTATAAGGATCCTCTATCCTACCATGGGTGGCCCACTTTCTTGGGAGGTCCTTCCTATCCGGGATAGAATCCCTCCTAATGAAGAAAAAATGCTTCTTCCAGTTGGTGTCATTCTTGGTGATCTTGAGGATTGGGTGTGCATCACCGGGTTTATGTTTGAATAAGAAGCGGTGTGAACCATGGCTCACAAGGTTATACAGTTCAGCCAGTTCCGACATCCCCAACTCTATACCTTCCTACTCAATGATTCTCTCTAGGGTATATAAAACCCTCCACATCATTGGCATGGCCTGAATATAGCACATGCCGGTGAGAGAAAAGAAGGATTCAGTGAAGGTAGGGAAAGGATAGGAGTATCCTATCTAGAATGGAGTGGCCGGAAAAGCAACCCAGGTTTCAGAAACAAAATCACTTTTGGTGGTAGGGTCAAAGGGCTTGAAGACGGTGTTCGCCGGAAAACAATGGCGAATCCGGTCGATCTCCGAATCGGTAAAACTGCAAAGTTCCTTCGGAGTACTTTTGATAATCCCTTGGCTTTTCAAAGGACTATCTTTCTGGTGATCCTTGGCGGGGGACGATCGTAATTTCATTTTGATCTAAAGATTTCAAAGAAGAACAGAGTAAGAAGATGAAGAGAAAAGGAGAAGAAAGATACCTGATTGATCTTTGAATGAGGATTTAAAGGAAGTAACGCACGAATTTAAATGCCTATCGATCCTTATCTCTAACCTATTTATAATGATGATTCTGCAGGATTGTCACTTCAATGACGTAAGACCAGCAACGGCTAGTTCGATCCAAACGGCTATATATCCGTTAGTCAGTTGGAGATAAGATAAAAAATACAACTCGTTAAATTACATTTTACTCCTTATATTTTGGGGGCAATTGTTAGGGGAGGATTTTCTAATCCTAAGGATCCCGGATCCTCAACTACTGCCAGGATCACGGATCCTCAATTCTATTTGAATTAAGGATCCTCAGAAGACATTGAAGGATCAGGATTCAGGATCCTTGTTGTTATCCTTATACTAACGGTTGCCTTCATTATGTTTAAGTTTGTTTTGCAGGAGTATACGCCTTGGAATTGGTCTTGCCGATATTCTTGGGGAATATGCCCTCAATATTCCGCACGTGCATGGCTTTGTGAACGTTATGGAGATTGTGGGAAGCTTGCACATTTATCGGATAGTTAGTTGTTTTAGTTATTTCTAATTTTAAAAGGGGATAACAAGCTTGAGTTAGAACACTTGGCTATTTTAGCAAAGACACACTCTCGAAACAGCTCTGAATAGCTCTCAACAATTTGCTTGGCAATTTCATACATTTTTGCACTTTTGCACGCTAGTGATCCTTGTAACAAGCTTGTTATCATCCCGAGTTGTAACAATCTTTTGTTTAATCTTAGTTGGTGATCGGTAGTTTCCATCACCCGAGTTTTTTTTATGCCGGAGATCAACTCTTGATCAAGGGCTTTTTCCTCGTATAAATCCTTATGTCAATTGTTCATTTCACTTGCAAGTTATTCATACATTTGTTCAAGCATCATTCCTCACAACAAAGATTTGGTTGCATTATCCTAGCTTGATTTTTGACCAAAACAGACCTATCATTAATGCATCAAGATACCTACCCCTTGGGGAGTAGTAAAAGTGGAAAGTGATCAACAGGAAGCAAAAGAGTGTTATTCCTCTTCAATGAAGTCCTCGACGAAGCCTAGTACAGCATAGCTATTAAAGATGCGGGCCCAGGATATTGTGGAGGCTTCTGAACAAGATGTGAAGAAAATTATCCTGGATCAGGATAATCCAGATATCTCGGTGCTTGTAGGAACCAATATCCCTCAGGATATCGAGAATCAATTGACTAACTTTTTGAAATGCAGGATGTCAACTTCGCGTGGAAGCACGAGGATATGACATGCATTTCCAAGGATATTATAACTCATAAACTCAGTATTGACAAATCATTTAAGCCGGTCCAATAAAAGAGAAGGAAATTTGCTCCGGAACGAAATGTGATCATCCAAGAGGAAGTTGAAAGACTACTAAAAAGCAAAATGATTAGGGAAGTGAAGTTTCCTAAATGGCTGGAAAATGTAGTTGTGGTGCAAAAGAAAAAGGGGAAATGGAGAGTGTGTGTGGATTACACAGACTTGAACAAAGCTTGTCCCAAAGACCCGTTTCCTCTACCTCATATTGATTCAATGGTGGATGCTACACGAGATGTTAACCTTCATGGATGCCTCTTCAGGATTTCAGCATATCCAAATGGAACATGATGTTTAAAGACAAACTGGGGGACACCATGGAAGTATACATCGATGATATGGTAGTAAAATCCAAGACGACTGAGGATCACCTCCAGGATATTAAGGGAGCATTTGATATCCGGGACCAGTACAACATGAAATTGAATCCTGCTAAATGCCATTTTGGAGTGGGGGCAGGAAAGTTTTTAGGATACATGGTGATGAAAAGGGGGATAGAGGCAAGCCCGGAGCAGATTAAAGCCATCTTAGATATCAAGTCACCTTCAATATGAAGGATGTTCAACGATTAACAAGGCGAGTAGCAGCATTAAACAGATTTATCTCGAGATCCTTAGAAAAATGCAAGGAATTTTATGATATCCTGAAAAAGAATAAGAAATTCGAATAGGGAGAGAAGCATGAGACAGCCTTACAGGATTTAAAACAGTATCTCTCAACGGCACCTCTGTTAATGAAGTCTGAGGATGGTGAACCACTATCCCTATATATTGCAGTATCAAGGAATACAGTAAGTGTTGTCCTTATAAAGGATCATGAAGGTCAGCAGTATCCTGTTTATTATGTTAGTAAAAGTTTATTAGATGCTAAAACTAGATATTCTCATTTAGAGAAATTGATATTAGCCCTAGTTATGGCATCAACAAAACTTAGACACTATTTTGAAACACATAGGATTCATGTTAAAACCAATTATCTTGTTAAAAATGTGCTTAGGAAACCCGAGATGTCAGGTAGAATGGCTAAATGGTCAGTGAAATTAAGTGCCTATGATCTAGTATATGAGACTAGAAATGCCATAAAGTCTCAAGCTTTAGCTGACTTTGTGGCTGATTTCAGTAGTGATATTCAAAATGAAGCAGACCTAGAAGTACAACAGCTAGGAGAAAACTTAGAATCATGGACATTATATACTGATGGTGCGTCTAATGTAAGAGGTGTAGGTTTGGGTATACTACTAAAATCGCCACAGGGGGACATATTACCCCAGGCTATTAGATGTGAGTTTCCTGCCACCAATAATGAAGCAGAATATGAGGCTTTAATTGCAGGATTAGAATTGGCTAAAAGCATGAATGTCAAGAGTTTGCGAGTATATGTTGATTCTTTTTTAATTACTAATCATTTTAATGGATCCTATGCAGTTAAAGGTGAGAAGCTAATCGAGTACCTTGAAATTCTTAAAAAATTAGCAGGATATTTCGATATTTTTACACTTGAACAGGTACCAAGAGAGGATAATGCTTAAGTTGATTCCTTGGCAAATCTGGGATCATCAGTCAGGATACCAGAAGGGACCCAAATATTAATATTGCATATCTTGTATCCTGCGACGGATCCTCAAAATAAGGAAGTAGTAAGTATTCAGGATCCTGGTGCTGAGTATCCTGAAGAGGATCCTAAATCCTAGACGGCTCCAATCATAAGATATCTCAAGGAAGGACACATCCCAAAGGATGAGAATCCTAAGGCCTTTAGAATGAAGGTATCACGATTCACTATTATAAATAACATTTTGTATAAGAAATCTCTTGCAGGACCATATCTGAGGTGCTTGGAGGATCCCGAAACCAAAGAAGTGCTTTAGGATATACACGAAGGGGATTGTGGTAACCATACTGGGGGCAGGTCGCTATTCTCAAAAGTATTAAGAACAGGATATTATTGGCCTACGATGAGAAAAGATGCTGCAAAATATGCTCGAAGGTGTGATGCATGTCAAAGACACAGTAATATATTGCATCAGCCGGCTGAGCCACTTTATCCAATAGCTTCCCCTTGGCCATTCATAAAGTGGGGAATAGATATAGTAGGAAAATTGCCAAAGGCTCCAGGAGGAAAGGTTTTCATGTTGGCAATGACTGATTATTTCTCTAAATGGGTTGAAGCCGAAGCATTTTTCCAAGTTAGACCAAGAAGTAGTATCCTTCATAAAAAGGAATATCCTGACCAGGTTTGGAATACCAGCTGAGATAATCTGCGACAATGGTTCTCAATTTATAAGCAAGAGGACTACTGATTTTTGCAAAAGTTGGGGAATTAAGATGATCATATCCACGCCGGTACATCCTCAAGCAATGGACAAGCGGAATCCTCAAACATGATAATTGTCAACAACCTAAAAAGGAGACTAGGAGTCAAAAAAGGAAGATGGGCAGAAGAACTACCATTTGTCCTGTGGGCTGATAGAACAACTGTGAAGAATGCTACTGGGCATACCCCATTTTCTCTGGTATTTGGGGCAGAAGCAGTGATCTCGACAGAAATGGTGATACCTACAACAAGATCCAACCTCCGGGATCCTGAGCAGAATCCTGAAGTCCCATGCCAGGAATTGGATACTATTGATGAGACAAGAGACGCAACAAGGCTAAGGATGGCAACATATCAACAGAGGATATCTAAAGCGTATAACAAGAATATAAGGACTAGAAGGTTCCAGGTTGGAGATTGGGTATTGAGAAAGGCTTTTCAGAATACTACGAATCCTGCTGATGGAAAATTGGCTCCTAAGTGGGAACGACCCTATGAGATTGAATCAGAATTAGGGAAAGGAGCATACCGACTCAAGAATATGGAGGGGGATATGCTACCAAGATCCTGGAATGCTATACATCTGAAGCTCTATTTCAAGTGAGTTTGGAATTTAATTTCTAACTCAGGATGGTATGAATTCTATCTCTTTTAATATGTTTAATATTATTTATTCTTTTGAACCCGTTACTGACTTAAGCATCGGAGGGGTGTTAGCCAGGCTAACACCCACCTTAGCTTACAATTGTTTTGCAGTATACGCTTCGGGATATAGCTCCAGGATACGCCTTCAGGATATTTCGAAAGAATAGAGGATTGGCCCCCTCTCTCACGATTAAGGGATCCTGATCCCTTCACAGGTTTAAAGGTATTCACCTTTCTCTCGAATTGGGTTTAAACACCCCGCCTGGAGCGCAAGTTATCCAGGGATAGTTCAAGATAGCGGGACCAGTCCATGTAAAAGTGGCTGACAATTTCCTTATTGTTGGCTATATCCTGGATTCTAAAGGTATATGAGGATTGATCATCCTCTCTCGCGAAATGGTATTTTCATACTCTCTAAGGTTTAAAGGTTTTCACCTTTCTAAATCTTGGAGTTTATACACTCCCGCCTGTAGCGCATGAAAATATGGGATTTTCCCCAGAATATTAAGGATTTATCTACAATATATTTTTGGGTTTTACCCCTGTGACACAAGAATTGTTCGAACAAGTTGGAATTAATGTTCAAAAATTGTCTAAGTGATCAAAAACTTCGTACATAGGGGACACTCCTTCTGAGGTAATTGTGTAGAGCTCAAAAGATCGAATTTGGACCTAGTGTACCAAGTATCTCGGACTGGGAACATCTTAGTGGAAGAAGTTGCAAAAGGATTGAAATTCGATGCTAGGGGCATACTCAAATCCCGGTATGATCTTTCCTTTATGAACTTTACTTAAGTCAATTGAACTTTTGAAACTATGTTTGGAAAAGGTTTAAATACTCTGGTTGAGGATATATTCTCGGAATATGTTTTCGGAATATGTTTCAGGATACTTGGTTGGAATATTTGGGATATAATACTTGGGTTAAAAACTAATACTCTAGTCAAACAAGTATTATCAAAGCGAATTTTAAAAAAACAAACTATCCTTTTTCTTTAAAGACTTTATCTGAATTGTTTGAAGTTCGAAAATTCTGTTTGATGAAAGTCTTTGCAGGATATCGCTGAAAATGTTGATCAGGATATTTTCAAGGAGCAATTGCATTGATTTTGCAAAATTGAAATCTAAACTAAGCAATGCATGTTAAAAAATTAAAAAAGCAACAACAAATAAGTCAAAAGATGGTTATATTATTAACATGTCAAAAATGGTGCTTTTGGTTTCACCTCAAACCGAGACCCATCCGCCTCCAACCGTTGCATCATTCAAAACAGATTATACTAGTTGATGACCAAGGGCTTCATCCTGAAACCTAGGACCCATCCACCTTTGGTCATCATATTGTTCTAGTGTAGGAAATGTAAATTGTTCGAAGACATGAAAAGTATATTGTTCAACAAGCCACAACGATCAAATCTAAAAAAGTGGGCTCCGACCTTGGCGCATACATCCATCATCGCCCACACCGCTGCACTAAGGGGGTAGCTCCCTCCTCCATCATGACCTCTCCAGCGACATCCTCTCCAGCATTTGTCCCAGCATCATCAGCAGCATCCCCTGCGGCGTTTGTCCCAGCATCACCACCAGCATCATTTGAAGCACTAGCATCAAACAGCTTGGCAGGCTCTTCCGCAGCAGATTTGACAGGAGGCTCCACGGGATTCCCCCCAAGATCTCTCAATTTCGCCTCCCAGGCCTTGGTGTTCCAAGAAGGACATTGAAAGCCCAAGGCCACTGCCTCGTAGGCCATTTTCAGTCTGGCCTGGAGAAGGGAGATGATGACAGAATTCTTGAAACTCTCCCGGTATGAAGCCATAGCCTGCTTGTGTTGAACTTAGGCGGCATCGAACCTAGCTTGAGCTTCATGGGTGACCTTTTGGATGGCGGACTGATGCTCTTGGGCCATTGCCTTGTATTTGGCTTCAAAGTGTTCTGATTTAGCGGTGGCAATCACTGCTTGGTCTACAATAGTGGCTTCGGCCTTTTTTGGCTTGCTTTCTAGCATGACATTCGAGCCACATGCATCCTCATAGAGGAACACCAAGCGTTCAAGACCCTGCAAGGTAAGGAAATAGGTATCAGCCTAAGTTAACATTTGTAATCAGCATATGGTGCAGGATGTAGGTTAAGGATACTAACCTGGTTAAGGAAGCCTGTCATGAATTTGCTGGATTCCGTAAACCCGTGATTCTCAAATGGGAATACGTGAGGTGTAGCAGGATGATCTGCTTCCTTCCTCTTCCGGGAGCTGGAGGCCCAGGTCCTGGATGCTGGAGGAGCTTTGGGAGCGGTAGCAGTCTTTGAGCTGCTAGGCTTTGGAGTATCAGCTGGCTTCGGATTGATCTCTTGTTTGACAGGTGCAAGGCTGGAATAACTATCCAACTCATCGAGTTGGAAGCCTTCAAGGTTGATGACCGGCACTGTGTAAAGGGAGAAATGTTTAATTCATGTCATTTATATTCTATAATCAATTTACTCGTATATACTTACCAAACATTTCTGAACTAGATTTCTGACTTGAGTTTGTGAGAAACAGGGAGAAAGTTCTTTCACTGGCAGGAAGTCGGTAAACCTCTTTGATCCTGGACTGCGATTCTGCACTTGGGGGTGATAGATCTCTAAAATTCACTGCACAAGTATTAGGATGTCAGTCAAGGATACAGGCAAGGATACAATTAAGGATATATTTGGGGATATTCCTAAAACCCTAAATCCTACCCTTGGTTAACCATCTAACTGGCAGATCAAAACCCTTGTCAATAGAGTCCCTTTTAACGAAAAAGAACTTTCGTTGCCGCTAATCTTCGTTCTTGGTGGCCTTAAGGATTAGGGGGTTCTTGGAAGTGGAGAACAAAAGAAAGCAGCTGTTGCCATGGGATCTCAGTCGGTATGCTATGGGAAGGTCTTCGATGCACAGGTCAGGGCAATGACGAGATTTAATTTGGCTTAACACCATTAAAACTCGCCAGACCATTGGCATAGTTTGAGCATAGTTGAGGCCGGTAAGCTCGAAGAAACGAGAAATGAAAGGTGGAAATGGGGACCGGAGTCCCAAAGAAAAGGGGTAGGCAAAAAAGCAGACCCACTTGGTTGATGACGCATCTTATCGGACCTCCCTATCGAAAGGACGAATCACTACTCCAGCGGGAAAGGCACCGGAATCCTTCAAAGCGACGATATCGGCGTTGTTGAAAGAGCAGATCTCATTTTGCGGTTCTCGAATGAGGTTTTGACTTGTAAGGGTTGTGACCGGCTCGTTTGACCGTGATCTTGTGTTGGGATTGAACCCTATCAAAGGAACAAATAATTTGTTCGTGCATTACGTCTATCGACTTCGTCTTATATCGAGTCTTGTACTAGATTGTTAGATCAGGGCACGTTGTACGAGAAAATAGGTTTTAGAAGTGTTTGAAGCTGATTTCGCTTGAAAGAGGCTGATTCCGCTTGAAATGACATTATGCAGTTTCAAGCGGAATCACAACATAGTTAATTCCGCTTGAAATGTAACCTGTCACTTTCAAGCGGAATCTCATGTCTATAAATAGAGCTTCAAGCGAAAACATATGTAACTGTTCATGCTTCCGGTACCGAAGTGCTTCCGAAGTGCCGTCTGATTGTAATCTGATTGAAATCAATATATAAGGCAAATTATAGTGAATTCAAGCTGTTTTCAAGTCTGTTTCTTAGTTTCCGCCTCTGCAACAGATCAAGAGCTCTTCTGATTGACTCGTTTGGGTCACGACACGATCCTACAAGTGGTATCAGAGCTCAGGAGGAGGAGTTCTTACCGATTCAGCTTAAAATTTCTGTTTTCTACACCTTCTTTTCAAAATTAACAACTTTTCACTGTTAAAATCGGCTCATTTTCTCACATATTGTGTAAAACTGTGTTTTAACAAACCCTTGAGAGTTTCAGAACAAAATTCGGATTAAAAGTGGTAAAATGGACTAAAAAGGCAATTTCGCTTGAACGAACACTTTCTGATTTTGCTTCAAAGTTATTATTCCGCTTGAGATTTTCAAGCGAAATCAGTGATTTCGCTTGAAATAGCCTGATTCCTCTTCAAAGTTGCTATTCCGCTTGAAAGTTCAAGCGAAATCAGTGATTCTGCTCCAAATTGTACTAATTCCGTTTCAAATTGGTGATTTCGCTTCAAGAGGGTATTCCGCTTGAAAAGGGATTTTATTTGAAAGTTTGATTCCGCTTGAAAGAGGTGTGTGTGTTCAAGCGAAATCAGTAATCTCGCTTGAACTTGGTGATTTCGCTTCAAAGTTAATCCCGCTTGAACAGTGATTTTGTTTGAAGTTTGTTATTTAGCTTGAACTGACTGTTTAAGAATTTCTTAAAAACCAAAACGTGGAAGAGGAATTCTACAACGCATTTGCCACATCCCCGAGTACTCCGGCTGTCATTGCCCAAAACATGAATGCAGAAAACAAAACCGGAACTTTGCAAAAACCCCCGAAACTTATGGGAATTGAAGAGTACCATGGCTGGAAAAATCATTTTGAGAATTGGGTTCAGGCAAACCATCTGAGAGCTTGGGAAAGTATTGAAACCAAGTATGTTAGACCACAGTCTGCATTGAATGTTGACAAAATCATCTCGGAATTTTCAGACAAAGAGAGAGATAGCTATAAAGGAGAGAAAATGATGATAAGTCTTTTACAACAAGCAGTTAAAGAGGATATATTTGTTTTGCTTCAGCATGATGGGAGTGCATTTTCGATATGGGAAGCACTAAAGAAAAAGTTTGAAGGAAGCACAGAAATGCTCAGAAGTAAAGCATCTTTGCTGAAAAAGGAGTTTGAATTGTTTACCAGTATGCCAAGGGAAACTACAAAGACTCTCTTTGAGAGATATTGACATCTGGTGCGTACCATGTCTTAGTTGAAAATTACTAAAACTCCAGCAGGATGGGTCGAGAAGTTAGCTGACGCATTACCACAGAAAGAATGGGGTACTTATCTTATGATCTTGAAGAATTCTGGAGAGTTTAGCAGATTGTCAATTGGACAATTTATTGAAAAGCTTGAGGCACAAGATCTTGAACAACAAAAGATTGCCAGAATGAATAGCTCAAGTCATCAACAAGATATCAAACTGTACTACAAAGGAAATGTTCAAACTGTTGAAGCTAGTCCAAAGATCCAAACTGCTTTTAGTGCAGGAAATTCATCTGGAACAGTCAGTCAAAGTTCAATCAACACTAGTGGATTTTCAAATGTAAATCTCCAAGTGTTCAAAGTGAAAATGTTGGTAATGGACATATGATTAAGTGTAATGTGGCATTGCATCTTCAAAATGGATAGAATTTTTCGGAAGAAGTTGTGAAAAGTCATATGGCATTGCTGGTTACTGCGTTGGAATCTTACGAAGGATTGATTGCTGGAAGAATTGGCAATCCGATGCTAACAAAGGAAGATTACGACCAGATTGATGCAGAGGAATTGGAGCTTATGGATATAAAATGGGCTTTAGCAAGTGTTCTGAGAAGAGCTGAAAAGTTCAAAATGATTACAGGAAGAAATGATTTTTTGGATGCTCATCTTTCAGCTTTAGGTTTTGATAAATCTGAAGTTACTTGTTTTAAACGTAGGGAGAAAGGTCATTTCAAAAGAGAGTGCAAAAATCAGGATACTAGTGGAGCAAAGAATCCTTTTGGAAAAGATGATTACTATAGAAAGGCTATATATCAACAAATCACTAATCAACCGCATCAACAAAAGGATTCACAAACTGCACATGGAAAAATGATCGAATATGCAAATAAGAAAGCTTATTATGGCATTATTGATCAAGATAATGAGAAAGTGGCTGAAGGTTTTAGCTGGGACAAGTACATTCCAGCTGATACCAATCTTAAAGTTTTTATTGCTCAAATTGTTCAAAAACCAGATTTGATGAAATAATGGATAGCAGTGTTATCTGATGAAGAGAAAAGAGAAGATGAAGAATCTGTTTCTTCAGAAAACAGTTCAACAGAAAGCAATGATGATGATGAAATTGAATAGATAAGTGTTGGAAAAACTCATTTATCTTCTGACAGTTTTGAATTTTATTTTGTAGCTAAATTGAAGAAACTTAAAGAGAGAAAAGCTGCAAAAGAAATGAAAGAGATCAAGATTGTTGAAAAGATAGTTGAAGTGGAAAAGGTAGTTGAAGTTGAGAAGATTGTGGAGATTGAAAAGATTGTTGAAGTTACTAAACCTTGTCTTACTTGTTTGAAATCTTGCAAACAATGTGAAGATAAAGATGAAAGGTTTATTGAGCTTGAAAAGTTGAAAGAAAAGTTGCTGTTTGATGTCAAGAATTTGAAAGAGTCGTATGATATATTGAACAGAACTGTAAATAGTTTGAAGAAAACAAATTCGGAGAGAGAAAATGCTTTGAATATGATGAATGCAACAATGATGTCAAAGCAGAAAGAGATAAATTTTTAAATCGAAGAATGTGCAAAATGGAAGCAAGAGTTGGAAACTGAGAAAGGTGAAAATGAAAGAATCAGACGTTTGTTGAGAAGTTATTGTTTTGGTCAAAAATCAAGCAAATATAATGCAACCAAATCTTTATGTGTGAGGTGTGATGCTTGAATCAATGAACAATATTAAGGATCACTCTGAAATGTAATGAACAAGTGACACAGAGATTTATACGAGGAAAAAGCCCTTGATCAAGAGATGATCTCCGGCATAAAAAACCTCGGGTGATGGAAAATACCAATCACCAACTCAAATAAAATAAAATGTGTGTTACAACTTCGGATGATAGCGAGCTAGTTACAAGGATCACTAAAGTGAAATGTGTGACAATGGTGTGTAATAGCCAAGCAAACTGTTGTAAACTGATGAGAGCTGTACGAGTGTGTGTGTTTTAGCCAAAAATAGCGAAGTGATCTAATTTAGCTCGCTATCCCCTTTTAAATTTAGTAAAATATCTAAATAACTAACTATCCGCAATTCATGCCCTCTCCCACGATCTCCATAACGTTCACCATGGTCAAGCATGTGCGGAATAAAAGAGAATATGCTCCAGGAATATCGCCATAACTAAGTCCAAACACGTACTCCTACAAAACAATCCCATATTCAAAGTAGACAATCGTTAGTGTAAGGATCACTATAATGATCCTGGATCCTGATCCTACAATACTCTCTGAGGATCACCAATTCAGACAGAATTAAGGATCCCTAAACCCGATAGCAATTGAGGATCACCGATCACAGGAAATTCTTCCCCTAACAATTGCCCCTAAAATACAAGGAGTAAAAGTGAAAATAACGAGTTGTATTTTCTGTTCATATCTGCAACTAATCAATCGGATAACTAGTCGTTGTAAGCGGACTAGCCGTTACCATCCTGACGTCACTGAAGTGACTATCCTGCAAGATCATTATTATAAATTGAAGTTAGGGATAGAGATCAAATTGCATTTAAATTCGAGAAAGACTCCCTTTAAATCCTCATTTGAAGATCAAGCAGGTATCTCTCTTTCTCTTCTCACTTTACGTCTTCCTTTCCTATTCATCTTCTTCTCTGCCATCATGACTAAAATGATGCTAAGATCCTCCCCGGCTAAGGATCACGCCAAAGATAGTCCTCTTAAAAGCCAGGGGATCATTGAAGATTCCATGAAAGAGCGTTGCTGCTTCACCGATCCACAGATAGACAGAATCCGCCATTGTTTTCCGGCGAGTACCGTTTTCAAAACCTTTGATCCCACCATTCTGAGTGATTTCGTGTCTGAAACTTGGGTAGCTTTCCCAATCACTCCGTTTTCAATAGGATACACATACCCTTTCCCTCAATTCACCCAATGAAGTGGAGGGTCTTGATCACCCTTGAAAGGATCATTGAGCAAGAAGGCATTGATCTGGGAATGTCGGAGTTGGCAGAGATGTACAACCTAGTGAGCCACGGATCCCACCGATATTTATTCAAACACAAACTTTTTGAAGAACACCCCATTCTGAAAACCACGAAGAATGATACCAACTGGAAGAGGAGGTTCTTCTTTGTCAGGAGGGATACCCTTCCAAACGGGAAGGATTTGCCAAGGAAGTGGGCCACCCATGGTAGGATAGAGGATCCTTAGAAGGATCACCGAATAAGCTTGCTTCTGATCAGGATCACTAACATATTTCCATTTCTTTTGTGCAGCTATTTCTGTTTCACATATTATACCGTCACCTGCCACCAAGGAGAGGCTTGCTGCTTTCAGAAAACTTGATCCTGCAACAAGGTCATTTCAAGCCAATACCCAGGATTCTCAAGAAGTATCCTCAGGTTCTGTAACAATGTCAAGTAAGTATCCTGTTTTTTGCACAATTAAATGTTTAGATAAAAACGAAATAAGGACACTTATCTGTTTTGAATGTGTAGGTGCTGGAAAATCATCCAAGTCCGCCTCTCGTTTTAGTGTCACTGACCTTGACACCGTCCGGTCCGGAAAGAAGAAGGCCGCCGCTAGCCCCTCTGCCATAATCCCAAAGCAACCACTTCGAAGGGAAGAGGTGGAAAGAAGAGAAAGATTGTTGGGACCCTTGAAGGCATTCCTCTGATCCAGCATCAATTCGAGGAATACGTTGCTGATGTAAGAATAGCTGATCCTTAAATGTGATTTTGGTACATGATCCTTCCATACTGAGGGTAAGGGATCCTGAGTTGTGTCCTTTCTTTTTTGCAGAAATTTGCTGAAATCCGGGACTATGTTGGGAACGTTGAAGAGCTGGAAGAGAAATACTCGGACCTTCAACAAGTAGCGGTGCTCAAGGATCACAAGATTGCTTCTCTTGAAAAGGACCTCAATGATGCCAAAACTCAGACGATTAAAGCTCAAATCAACGTTGACTACGAGAAGCACGAGCTCATGGAGGGTGCCAAAGTCTCCGCTGCCATTGCCATGTACAAGACCAAGCTGCAGATGGCCCAAGAAGCTCAGGATCCTGACTTTGACAGGAGCAACTGGGACATGGAGGGCTGGAAGGCTAGGCTGGCTGAGTTAGAGGATGAAGAGGAGGCTGATGAGGTTCTAGCAATTGAGGCAACCGAGAGTGGCAAGGATCAGGCCGGTGGAGAGGCAAGTGGAGCTGGTGATGGTGATGCAGCGAAGGTGTGAGCTACAAGGATGGGCGATGATGGACACTTCTAGACATAGCCGGAGCCCATTTTTTAAGTTTGGTAGTGGTTTTTTGGTTGTGATGTTTTTAGAAAATGATGGGTTGTATTTTGAACAATAGTTATTAGGTTTATGGATCATGGATCCTCAGAAAATAGGTAGGATAATAGGTGGTGGAGGGATCCTCTGTTTGGGGGATGAAGCCACTTGTTATCCTGCACTCCTATGACCGCATGAACAATGGACACCCTTTGCCAACCCATGTGGACGGGCCACGTTTTGCTGGTAGAAATGTGGGTTGGCAATTTTGACAACCTTAAAGGGTTGAACATTTTGTGAATAAATAAAACTTTAACTTTTTGGCTTATCCTGTGTTGTTATTGTTTTGGTCAAAAATCACACAAGGATAATGTAACCAAACTTTATGTAAACGGGGTATGATGCTTGGTTAGCTATGAAAGTAAAGGATCACTTCTGTGATAAAGATGCAAAGACACAATGATTTATACGAGGAAAAAGCCCTTGATCAATGTATGATCTCCGGCATAAAAAACCTCGGGTGATGGCAACTACCGATCACCAACTTCAATATAATAAAAATGTAGTTACAACTTCGGATAGTAATGAGCTGAGTACAAGGATCACTGAGTGTCTAAGTGTTTGAGAGTTGTGTCGTATGTTGTGTGTTTTCTTCCGAATGAGGAAGACGGGTACTTATACATGTGTGGGTGACTTATTTTAGGTAAAATGACTAAATATCAGCTCATTACCCCTTTAGAAATTAAGATAATCTAGCCTAAATTGCTGCCCATTAATCAAGCTAAGTTTCCATATCCGGTACAACGTCTATCTCCAATTTAGCTCTTGCCATATTTGTGAAAATGCGTCCCTGGATCATGATGTGTAGGGCATATCCTGCTAGGTGTACCTGCAAAACAATTTTGTAACAAGTGGAAGTGACCGTTAGTGTAAGGATCACCATATCGTCCCATGATCCTGATCCTGAAGTCTGGCTGAGGATCACTATCTGCCAAAGAAACAAGGATCACTGGTCAGCATCACGTATAAGGATCATTTATAGTAAAATCCAGCCCCAACAATTGCCCCCAAAATATAAGGAGTTAAATGTAAATAGATGAGTTATATTTTGCTTTGAGCTTATCTCTAACGGACGATTCCGATTTACTAGCCGTTGCATATGGACTAGCCGTTATGATATTTACGTCACTGATGTGACAATCCCTGCGAATCATCATTATAAATAGGAGATAGGGTTAGGATCATTTTGTATTTAAATTCGAAGTATCTCCCTTTATAATCGTCACCGAAGGCTTGATCAGGTATCATCTTCTTCTTTCTCTTCTTTGCTCTGTTCTTTCGTGCTTTTGCTCTGTTTTTTGTTCATAATATGCTGCTCCGTAATTCTCCGCACAAGAGTCCCAAGAAGGATGGTCCCTTAAAGAGCCAGGGAATTATCAAGGATTCTCACGTGGAGAGATGCTGCTTTACTGATGTCCACATAGACAAGATTCGCCATTGTTTCCCAGCGAATGTTGTTTTTAAACCCTTTGATCCTACTGCTTTGAGCGATCTTGTCTCAGATGTCTGGGTGGCTTTTCCTGCTACTCCCTTCCTCATTGGGTATTCATATCCTTTTCCGATGTTTACCCAATCTTTCTTTTCTCTTACCGGCATCTCATATATCCAAGCTATGCCGATGATCTGGAGGGTTCTATATACCTTCGAGAGGATCATCGAGCAAGAAGGGATTGATCTGGGGATGGCAGAGCTGGCCGAGCTCTATGATCTTACTACGTTTGGTTCCCACCGGTATCTGCTGAAACGGAAAGCTGGGGAGGATCACCCTATTTTCAAAGTGACCAAGAATGATACCAACTGGAAACGTCGATTCTTCTTTGTTAAGAGGGATTCCATCCCGGATGGGAAGGATCTGCCCAAGGAATGGGCCACTCATGGTAGGATAGAGGATCCTCGAAGGATCACTATCAGTTCTGTCTCATATGATGAGGATCACTGATGTCTTTTCTTTTTTGTCTTTTTATGCAGCTATCTCCGTTGCTCACTTAAGGTTGACCCCTGCTGCCAAAGAGAGAGTGTTAGCTTTCAAGAAGCTTGATCCTGAAGTTCGAAGCTTCCAGATTATTATCCAAGATTCTCAAGAGATATCCTCTGCGTCTGTCACAATGTCAAGTAAGTATCTTCATAAAAATAAGTTTTATGTGAAAGTATTTAATTTAACAAGGAGACTTATCTTGTTTTTTTGAATTGTGTAGGTGCTGGAAAATCTGCCAGGTCTGTTAAATCTGCCTCCAAGTTTGGGATCAGTGATCTTGCCAATGTCACGTCCTCGAAGAAGAAGGCTCCTGCTGCCAGCCCTTCAGTCTCAGCTCCTAAAGCGTCCATTCGGGGTAAGGGAAAAAAGAGGAAAGCCTCTGATGAACTCCAAGGATTCCCTCTCCTTCGTCAGCAATTTCTTGACTATGTGAACGAGGTGAGGATCACTGCCCCTGTTGGTTATCTAGTATCTTTCGATGATCACCTGATTCCGAGCTTGTCTTTATTTCTTTTGTTTGCAGAAACTTGCTGAGATTGAAACTTATCTTGGCAATGTTGAGGACCAGGAGAGCCAGATTGCCGATCTTCAGCAAATGGGTGTGTTGAAGGATCTCAAGATAGCGGATCTTGAGAAGGAACTCCAGGCTACCAAGGATGAAGCTGCTCAGAGGCTGATTGACATGGATAATGAGAAGCAGGAGATCATCCAGGATGCCAAGGTCTCTGCCGCAACTGCTATGTACAAGATACAACTACAAATGGCTGCGGAGGCTTAGGATCCTGCCTTTGACAAGAGCTCATGGGACGTGGAGGGTTGGAAGGCAAGGTTGGCGGACCTGGAGGATGAGGATGAGACTGAGGAGATCCCCATGCTGGAAGGCGGTGATGCTGATAAGGATCAGGGTGGAGAAGCTGGTGGTGATGGAGCAGTGAAGAAGTAAGCTGCATGATTGGGCGATGATGGATATTGTTGACTAGGCCGGAGCCCAATTTTTTAGGATTGGTAGTGGTCTTTTGTGGTTGTTGATGTCTGAAACAATTATGGTTTGTAATCTCTAGACAATAGTTTCTTAGGGTTAAGGATCCTGGATCCTTTGAACAATAGGTAGGATTACACATGGTGGAGGGATCCTCTGTTTGGGGGATGAAGCCGTTGTGATCCTGCCGCCTTTTAATTTCCCTGCAATACTTTTGAACCTATTATCATGGACACCCTTTACCTACCCCAGCGGACGGGCCACGTATTGCTGGTAGAAGCTTTGGGTAGGTAATTTTGACAACTTTTTGAAAGGGTTAAAGATCCTTTTGTTTAATAAATAAAATCTTAAACTTTTGTCGCTTATCTTGTGTTATTATCCTTTTTGATTTTCAATTGTTTTGACACATGTTTGTTTGAAAAGTTGAGCAAATTATGTTTAAGAAATTTAGGATATGATCCTGGATCAAATATCCTATAATCGAAAGTTTTCAAGATAGTTTATTTTAAGGATCATAGGTTCAGTTGCCAAGGTCTAAAGGTTATTCAAATGAATAATGAAATTAAAAGTAGTTAAGGATCATACCTGAGGATCCAAGTTAGGATCCTAACCTTTAATCGGAATTACCATAGGTAAAACTTTAATGGATAATAAGGATTAAGGATCCTTAATTGTTTAACTTCGAAAACCTGAAAAAATGGAATACAACTTGGGACTAAGCCAATATAAAGGATAAGTTAGTAACTGGGGACAAGCTCAAAGGATAACTGAGAATGATCCCAGAGGATCACTGGGGACGAGCCCAAAGGATAACTGGGGATGATCCCGGAGGATCACTGGGGACAAGCCCATAGGACAACTGAGGACGATCCCGGAGGATCACTGGGGACAAGCCCATAGGATAACTGAGGATGATCCCGGAGGATCACTGGGGACAAGCCCATAGGATAACTGGGGACAAGCCCAAAGGATCGTATGTAAACTGGAGTATGGCCCTTTCTGGCAACTATCCAAACTTAGTGACATGAAAATGTCAAAACCTTAGCTAACGTGAAAACGTTAGAAACCTTAGGAACGGATGTATGGTGCGTCCACCATTATACGTAGGATCCTGGGTATAGCCAGTACGATGAGGTCGCCAGCCCCGAAAGTGGGTACTGATCCCAAGGACGTGAACTATATCAGGATCATCGTGCGCTGCTGGCGGAAACTGGGGATAATCCCAAGGATAACTGGGGTTGGACCCAAGGATCTGTGGTGCTTTTGAAGATCTTTGATGATATGCTGAAGATACCTGAACTTATCATAACTCAAATGGTTTGTGAGTAGGGGATGAAGGATACATGATCCTTATCCTTAAAAAATAAGAAAATGCAATAGTTTTAGGATAAGCATATTACCTGAGTAAGGATCACCGATATCTCCAGGATCCTTCAAGGATACTTCAATGTAAGGATCACATGCAGGAAGGATCATGTTCACATGAAATATTTCTTTAAGTGAACAGCATTCCAGGCTCTTGGTAACAAGTTTCCTTCCATGGTTAGCAACCTGTATGCCCCCTTTCCTGCTTCAGCTTCAATCAAGTAGGGACCTTCCCATTTTGGTGCTAGCTTCCCGTCAGCAGGATTGATGGTATTTTGAAATGCTTTTCTCAACACCATATCTCCGACTTGGAACTTCCTTATCCTGACATTCTTGTTGTAGGCACCAGCCATCCTTTGTTGGTAGCTTGCCATCCTTATCCTAGCTAGATTCCTGATTTCCTCAATAGTATCCAAATCCTGAGCTAGGATCGTAGCATTTTCTTCGGGATCACGAGCACTTGTTCTAGCAGTTGGGATCACCATCTCTGTTGGGATCACTGCTTCTGCCCCAAATACTAAAGAGAAGGGTGTCTGACCGGTGGCATTTTTGGGAGTTGTCCTATCAGCCCATAGCACATAAGGTAACTCTTCTGCCCATTTCCCTTTCTTGGATCCTAGCTTCTTCTTCAGATTGTTGATGATGATCTTGTTGGATGATTCTGCTTGACCATTGGCTTGTGGGTGAACTGGTGTTGATGTGATCATCTTGATTCCCCAACTGTCACAAAAGTTAGTGGTTCTCCTTCCAATGAATTGAGAACCATTATCACATACAATTTCAGAGGGAATGCCAAATCTGGTTATAATGTTTCTCTTAATAAAGGATATAACTTCCTTCTCTCTGACTTGGGCAAAAGCTTCAGCCTCTATCCACTTGGAGAAGTAGTCAGTCATGGCAAGCATAAATACTTTTCCACCAGGTGCTTTAGGGAGCTTGCCAACTATATCCATTCCCCATCTCATGAATGGCCAAGAGGATGGTATAGGATGAAGAAATTCAGCCGGTTGATGGAGGATATTGCTATGTCTTTGGCAAGGATCACACTTTTTAGCATATTCTACAGCATCCCTTTTCATGGTTGGCCAGTAGTATCCTGTTCTAAGGATCCTTGAGAATAATGCCCTGCCCCCAGTGTGGTTTCCACAATCTCCTTCGTGGAAGTCTCTCAATACTTCTTCTATTTCAGGATCTTCAATACATCTTAAATATGGTCCTGCAAGGGATCGTTTATATAGCACATTATTTAAGATTGCAAATTGAGATACCTTAATCCTGAAGGCTCTAGGATTTTCTCCCGTTGGAATCTCTCCGTTTTGCAAGTATTTCATGATTGGTGGGATCCATGATCCTGAATAAGATCGAGCTTCTTCACTAGGGATTACTGCAGTATCCTCTTCTATTTCCATGGCTACTTGATTTTCAATAGCAGGAGCCAGGATATGGATGATAGGGATACTTATATCTTCTGGAATTTTTAAGGATGATCCTAGGTTGGCCAATGCATCAGCTTCCGTGTTATCCTCCCTTGGTACCTGTGTTAAGTTAAAAGAAACAAAAGAGAGTGCCAATTCTTTGACTATCTCTAAATATTTGGTTAGTTTTTCACCTTTAACAGCATAGGATCCGTTAAAGTGATTAGTGATCAATAATGAATCTACATATACGTTAAGATACTTTACCCCCATATCCTTAGCGATTTGTAAGCCAGCAATTAGGGCTTCATACTCAGCCTCATTGTTAGTTGCTTGGAACTCACAGGCTATGGAGTGGGGTATTATGTCCCCCTGTGGCGATTTTAGGAGGATCCCTAGCCCTGTGCCTTTGATGTTTGAGGATCCGTCAGTGTGTAGGATCCAAGGATCCTTGGTCTCTTCCAGCTGCTGGACCTCCAATTCTGCTTCCTTTTGTAGATCACTACTGAAATCAGCCACAAAGTCAGCTAGTGCTTGAGATTTAATGGCTGTTCTTGGTTCGTATCTTATATCATGGGCACTAAGCTTCACTGCCCACTTAGCCATTCTCCCTGACATATCCGGTTTCCTGAGGACATTCTTAATTGGAAAATTAGTTTTAACAATAATAGTATGGGTTTCAAAATAATGCCTTAACTTCGTGGATGCCATGATTAATGCAAGGATGAGTTTTTCGAGGTGTGAGTACCTGGATTCGGCATCAAGTAGACTTTTACTTACATAGTAGATAGGATATTGTGTACCTTCGTGATCCTTAACAAGGACAACACTTACAGCGGTTGAGGATACCGCCAGACATAAGGATAACACATCTCCTTTTTCCGGTTTTGCTAATGCTGGTGCTGAGGACATATATTCTTTTAGGGCTTGTAAAGCATTCTCATGCTTCTCAGTCCATTCGAACTTCTTATTCTTCCTTAGGATATCGTAGAATTCTTTGCACTTTTCTGAGGATTTCGATATGAACCTGTTCAAAGCTGCTATCCTGCCTGTTAGTCTTTGAACATCCTTGGCATTGGCAGGAGATTTGATATTTATTAATGCTTTGATTTGTTCCGGGCTTGCTTCAATGCCCCTCTGGGTTACCATGTATCCTAAGAACTTTCCTGCCTTAACACCAAAATGGCATTTTGAAGGATTAAGTTTCATGTTGTAACTATCAAGGATATCGAATGCTTCTTCCAAGTCCCTTAGGTGATCCTCAGCTTTCTTTGACTTGACCACCATATCATCTATGTACACCTCCATAGTTTTTCCAATTTGATCTTTGAACATCATATTTACCAGCCTTTGATATGTTGCACCTGCATTTCTTAGTCCAAAAGGCATGGCAATATAACAATATAAACCGGTTGGGGTCATAAAGGCTGTATCCTCTTGGTCAGATGGTTCCATCTGGATTTGTTGGAATCCAGATGATGCATCCATAAAAGTTAACAGTTCATGCCCCGCTGTTGCATCCACCATGGAGTCAATGTGGGGTAATGGGAAAGGATCCTTGGGACATGCCTTATTCAAATCAGTGAAATCGACACATACCCTCCACTTTCCGTTTTTCTTTTGGACAACAACCACATTGGCTAACCATTTAGGATACTTTACCTCTCTGATCATACCTGCTCGGAGTAGTCTCTCTACTTCTTCTTGGATAATGGCATTCCTTTCTGGTGCAAACTTCCTCCTTTTTTGATGGATTGGCTTGATAGACCTGTCAATGCCAAGTTTGTGAGTAATAATATCCTTAGATATACCTGTCATATCTTCATGTTTCCAAGCAAAGGTAGATTTTCTTCTTTTGAGGAAGGATATCATGTCTTCTTTCATCTTGCCAAGGATCCCTGATCCGATATAGATTTTCGATTCAGGATCACTAGGATCCAAGAGGATTTCATCTACATCTTGTTCCCTTGCCTCCAAGACGTTCCTCGGAGGATACTGTAATTGCTATTGCTCCCTTGGCCTCGAGGTTGGCTTCATGGATGAGGTATAGCAATCCTTAGCTTCTTGCTGGTCACTGTCGATCTTGATTATCCCCCATGGGCTAGGGAGCTTCACACATTGATGGTAGGTAGATGGAACTGCTTTCATGTCATGTATCCAAGGCCTGCCAAGGATAACGTTGCAACAAGATAAACAGTCAATAACACAAAATTTTTGGTAATTATGTAATCCTTCCACGTAGATTGGGAGTTTGATGTCCCCCAGAGTTTTCTTCGTTTCTCCACTGAATCCCACAAGCACGGAGGATCTTGGGGTGATGTCTGATTCTGGGATTCCCATCTTCTTCAAGACATCAAGCTGGATAATGTTCACTGAGCTCCCTCCGTCAATAAGGATCCTGCGGACAAAATGGTTAGAGATAAAGAGAGTGATAACTAAGCTATCATGGTGAGGATCCTGAACATTAATGCGATCATCCTCATCAAATGTTATCATCTTTCCTTCTGAGACGCTTGAGGTTCTAATAGGCCTATCTCCATTATCCATTTTTGATTCTTTTGCATGTCTTTTGGCCGCTGAGAAGGATGTTCCACAAATGTCTGATCCTCCGGATATGAAGTTAATCACTTGTGCGTTTGCCGGAGGTGCTGGAGCCTTTTCAGGGATCCTTTCAGGATCCTGGGTCCTTTGCTTTTTTCTCCCCAATAATTCTTTTAGATGCCCCTTGCTTAGCAGGTATCCAATTTCTTTTCTTAAGGCTATGCAATCTTCAGTCAGATGGCCGAAATCCTCATGGTATGCACACCATTTGGACTTGTCTTTAGTCCCGGATGGTTTATCATTCTTCCTGGGCCACCTAGCCTTTTCACCTAGATTCTGCATTGCAAGGATTAGTTCATGATTATCAACGGAAAAACAATATTCCGAGATTGGAGGATATTCTTCATCATCCTCTTCTTGGTCGACAGCATGCACATTCTTGTTCTCGTTTCTATGGTAGGATTTGAACTTGTTGTTTTTGAAGGAGGATCCTTGCTTATCTTGTTTTGAGGATCCTACTTGTCTCTCCTGGATCCTCTTGTCATCCTCTAGCCGGATAAACCTGAGTGCTCGAGTTCTTACTTCATCTAAGTTCCTGCAAGGTGTCATAACAAGATCATCATAGAATAATGAATCCTTAAGAAGTCCCATTTTGAAGGCTTCAACAGCCGTAGCCATATCCAAGTTGGGAATATCCAAGGATTCTTTACTAAATTTGGTTATATAATCTCTTAATGATTCGTTATGATTTTGAGTTATCCTGTACAAATCACTAGTTAATTTTTCGAACTTTCTACTACAAGAGAATTGGTTATTGAATAAATTAACTAAATTAGCAAATGAAGTAATAGAGTAAGGGGGAAGACTTAGCAGCCATTTAAGGGCTGATCCAGTAAGAGTAGATCCAAATCCTTTACATAGGCATGCTTCCTTCAATTTTTCTGGGATAGGATTGATCTCCATCCTTTCCCTGTATTGTGCTATATGCTCCTCTGGATCCGTTGTGCCGTCATACAACTTCATGGTAGGGATATGGAACCTTTTGGGTACCTCTGCATCACAGATTGGTGGTGCAAAGCGAGATACCTTGTGGCTCCCATCTGCAATCTCTGGGATAGGCTTGACTACCCCTGGAACACTTGAGATCATGTCCTTTAGTTTCTGTAGTTCCCTGGCCATAACGTGATTGGTACCTGTATCCTGCATGAACCCAAGGTTAGTAGTAGGATAATTATTTAAAGTGTTACCTCCCATTGGGTTCAAGTTAGGGAATCCATATTGCTGGGATTCTGGAACAACGGAGGGACCAGTGGAAGCAATGGTCTGCATTGGAATGAAGTCCCCTTGATGGACATCTAGACTCCCTGTTTGCAAACTTTTTAGGGATCCTGGCATCTGTAAGGATCCTGGTATCTGGGATGATCCTGGAACGAAGGAGGATCCTTGAACCTGGGATGATCCTGGAATAAAGGAGGATCCTTGGTCCTGGAATGATCCTGGGATAAAGTAGGATCCTTGAAACTGCTGTGACCCCGGATAGGCTCCCGGATTCATGAAGGATCCCATATACTGAGGATAGGATCCTGCTGGCTGAAAATACGAGCCCGATGTCTGAGTCATTGCTGCTGACTTGAGATGTAATCCTCTCGTCTCCCCTGTGATCTGTACGTCTGGGATCCCTGATGGCTGAGAGGTGACCATTGGAGTCTCAAAACTCAAGGATTTTGGCATCAGTGGGGAATGATCCTCTGCCGCTTTCTTTTGTCTTTTGAGATCTCCAATCTCCCTGAGGATCCTGTCATTAGTTTCATCCTGCCGCTGCATACGATCCTTCATCTGCAAAATTAAAGCAAACACATCACTAGTACTGGGAATAGAAGAATTCATAGCAGAAGAAGATGGAGGTTTAGAGAAAGAAGGGGTTGGTCTCTTCTCAGCATTTTTCTGGGATCCTGCCGGTGGAGGAGGTAGAGTGGTTTGTGCTGAGGTGACTGCAGACATCGCCGTGGAGGTGTTCTTCAATGATGAAGCCATGTAACTCTTTGAAATGATTTCGAACAAAAGATTTTCTTTATGAATGAAGCACCAATTGCCCCACGGTGGGCGCCAAACTGTTTTGGTCAAAAATCACACAAGGATAATGTAACCAAACTTTATGTAAACGGGGTATGATGCTTGGTTAGCTATGAAAGTAAAGGATCACTTCTGTGATAAAGATGCAAAGACACAATGATTTATACGAGGAAAAAGCCCTTGATCAATGTATGATCTCCGGCATAAAAAACCTCGGGTGATGGCAACTACCGATCACCAACTTCAATATAATAAAAATGTAGTTACAACTTCGGATAGTAATGAGCTGAGTACAAGGATCACTGAGTGTCTAAGTGTTTGAGAGTTGTGTCGTATGTTGTGTGTTTTCTTCCGAATGAGGAAGACGGGTACTTATACATGTGTGGGTGACTTATTTTAGGTAAAATGACTAAATATCAGCTCATTACCCCTTTAGAAATTAAGATAATCTAGCCTAAATTGCTGCCCATTAATCAAGCTAAGTTTCCATATCCGGTACAACGTCTATCTCCAATTTAGCTCTTGCCATATTTGTGAAAACGCGTCCCTGGATCATGATGTGTAGGGCATATCCTGCTAGGTGTACCTGCAAAACAATTTTGTAACAAGTGGAAGTGACCGTTAGTGTAAGGATCACCATATCGTCCCATGATCCTGATCCTGAAGTCTGGCTGAGGATCACTATCTGCCAAAGAAACAAGGATCACTGGTCAGGATCACGTATAAGGATCATTTATAGTAAAATCCAGCCCCAACAGTTATCCTTATGAATCCTTTAGTTTCCAAGTGTTATTATATACTTTGTTCGAATAAGAAAAGTTGAACAAATTAAGTTTAAGAAGTTTAGGATATAATCCAGGATCAAATATCCTATAGTCGAAAAAGATAAACTTTAGAAAGGTTATGCCATTTTAGAATCATTGGGTCTGTTGTCAAAGAATAAGGGTCACTTATATAAATGATAAAATTAAAGTAATTTAAGGATCATACCTGAGGATCCAAGTTAGGATCCTAACTTCTTAACAATCATGATTAGGATAATCAAGAAAGACAAACCTTAGTGGAAGGTAAGGATCAAGGATCCTTGCTTGTTTAACTTCAAAACCCTGAAATAGAATATAACTTGGGACTAAGCCAACATATAAGACAAGTTAGTGAGTGGGGACAAGCCCAACAATTCTGGGGATAAGCCCAATATATTGGGGACAAGCCCAAAGGATAACTGGGGACAAGCCCAAAGGATAACTGGGGACAAGCCCGAAGGATAACTGGGGACAAGCCCGAAGGATAACTGGGGACAAGCCTAAAGGATCTTGTGTAAACTGGAGTATGGCCCTCACTGGAAACTATCTAAACATAGTGACATGAAAATGCCAAAACCTTAGCTAACGTAAAAACGTTAGAAACCTTAGGAACGGATGTATGGTACGTCTACCATTATACGTAGGATCTCGGATACAGCCAGTACAATGAAATTGTCAGCCCCTAAAGCGAGTACTGGTCCTATTGCCATGAACTGTACCAGGATCATCGTGCGCTACTGGCGATACCGGGGACAGGCCAAACTGGGGACTAGCCCAAAAAACTGGGGTCAAGCCCAAATAACTGGGGTCAAGCCCAAATAACTGGGGTCAAGGCCAAATAACCGGATACTTCTGTGGAGACTTATCCTCTGCCAAGGATACTCAAACCTTCTGCAAAACTTAGAAACAAGTTAAAGAAGGATAAAGGATACAAGATCCTTATCCTTAAGTATTTGATATATAAAAAGTTAAAGAGTTTGAGGTTAGATCATTACCATAACGAGGATCCTTCGTTGGCTAAGGATCCTTCAAGGATCATCATTGGCTAAGGATCACGGATCCTTATTACATGAAGTATCTCTTCAGATGGACAACATTCCAAGCTCTTGGTAACAAATCACCTTCCATTGTTAGCAACCGATATGCCCCCTTTCCTGCTTCAGCTTCAATCAAATAAGGGCCTTCCCACTTTGGTGCCAACTTTCCATCAGTAGAATTGGTGGTATTCTGAAATGCTTTCCTTAATACCATATCACCAACTTGGAATTTCTCCATCCTGACATTCTTGTTGTAAGCTCCGACCATCCTTTGTTGATAACTGGCCATCCTTATCCTTGCCAAATCCCTGAGTTCTTCTATAGTGTCCAGGTCTTGAACCAAGTTTTCAGCATTTCCTTCAGGATCACGGATACTTGTTCTTGCAGTAGAAACCACCATTTCTGTAAGGATCACCGATTCTGCTCCAAATACCAAAGAGAATGGAGTTTGACCAGCAACATTCTTGGGAGTTGTCCTATCAGCCCATAATACATAAGGTAGCTCTTCTGCCCATTTCCCTTTCTTGGATCCAAGTTTCTTTTTCAAGTTGTTGATGATGATCTTGTTGGATGATTCTGCCTGGCCATTAGCTTGTGGGTGGACAGGTGTTGATGTTATCATCTTAATCCCCCAGCTGTCACAAAAGTTAGTAGTTCTACTCCCAATAAATTAGGATCCATTATCACATACAATTTCAGAAGGGATACCAAATCTAGTAATAATATTTCTTTTGATAAAGAATATCACTTCTTTCTCTCTGACTTGAGCAAAGGCTTCAGCCTTTATCCACTTGGAGAAGTAATTAGTCATAGCGAGCATGAATACTTTTCCACCAGGTGCCTTAGGAAGCTTACCAACTATATCCATTCCCCATCTCATGAATGGCCAAGAGGAGGATATAGGATGCAAGAGTTCAGCTGGTTCATGAAGGATATTACTATGTCGTTGACAAGGATCACACCTTCTAGCATAATCCACAGCATCCTTCTTCATAGTAGGCCAATAGTACCCTGTCCTCAGGATCCTTAAGAATAATGCCCTGCCCCCAGTGTGATTTCCACAATCTCCTTCATGAAAATCCTTTAAGACTTCTTGGATTTCAGGATCCTCGATACATCTTAGATATGGTCCTGCAAGAGATCGTTTGTATAGCATGTTATTCAATATTGTAAATTGAGATACCTTAATTTTGAAAGCTCTGGGATTTTCTCCTGTAGGGATCTCTCCATGTTGGATATATCTCATGATTGAAAGGATCTAGGATCCTGATTGCGGAGCATCACTAGGTATGATCGCCGAATCTTCTCCTATTTCCATAGCCACATGATCCTCTATAGCAGGATTCAGGATGTGGATAATAGGGATTTTGATATCTTCCGGGATCTTCAAGGATGATCCTAAGTTAACCAGTTCATCAGCTTCTGCATTCTCTTCTCTTGGTACCTGTGTCTAACTAAAGGATACAAAAGAGAGTGCCAATTCTTTGACTATCTCTAAGTATTTGATTAGCTTTTCACCTTTAATAGCATAGGATCCATTAAAGTGATTAGTGATTAATAATGAATCTACATGTACCTCAAGATACCTGATCCTCATATGCTTGGCAATTTGCAAACTAGCTATCAAGGCTTCATATTCAGCCTCATTGTTAGTAGTTTGGAATTCACAAGCTATAGAGTGGGGTATTATGTCCCCCTGTGGCGATTTTAGTAGTATTCCAAGCCCTGTTCCTTTGACATTAGAGGCTCCATCAGTGTAGAGTATCCAAGGATCCTTAGTTTCCTCTAGCTGTTGGACTTCTAATTCAGCTTCCCTTTGCATGTCACTACTGAAATCTGCCACAAAGTCAGCTAAGGTTTGGGATTTAATGGCTATTCTAGGCTCATATCTTATATCATAAGCACTGAGCTTCACTGCCCACTTAGCCATCCTTCTTGACATTTCAGGTTTCCTGAGAACATTCTTAATTGGGAAATTAGTCTTAACAATAATGGCATGAGTTTCAAAATAATGTCTTAATTTAGTGGATGCCATGATTAAAGCAAGGATAAGTTTTTCTAAATGTGAATACTTGGATTCAGCATCAAGCAAACTCTTACTTACATAATAAACAGGATGTTGTGTACCTTGGTGATCCTTAACAAGGACCGCACTTACTGCTTTTAAGGATACTGCTAGGTATAAGGATAATATGTCCCCCTTTTCTGGTTTCATCAAAGCGGGGGCTGAGGATAGGTAATCCTTAAGAGCTTTAAGGGCACTTTCATGCTTCTCAGTCCATTCGAATTTCTTGTTTTTCCTCAGGATGTCATAGAATTCCTTGCACTTTTATGAGGATTTGGATATGAATCTGTTTAAGGCTGCGATCCTGCTTGTTAATCTTTGCACATCCTTAGCATTGGCAGGTGATTTAATGTTCACAATAGCCTTAATTTGCTCTGGACTTGCTTCAATGCCCCTCTTAGTCACCATATAGCCTAGGAATTTACCTGCTTTAACACCAAAATGACACTTGGAAGGATTTAGTTTCATATTAAATTTATCAAGGATATTGAATGCTTCCTCCAAGTCTTTAAGGTGATCCTCAGCTTTTTTAGACTTAACCACCATGTCATCTATATAGACTTCCATAGTGTGTCCAATTTGATATTTGAACATCATATTGACTAGCCTTTGATAAGTAGCACCTGCATTTCTTAGTCCAAATGGCATAGCAATATAACAATAAATACCAGTTGGGGTCATAAAGGCTGTATCCTCTTGATCAGATGGTTCCATTTGAATTTGTTGAAATCCAGATGAAGCATCTATAAAAGTTAACAGTTCATGACCCGCGGTAGCATCCACCATGGAGTCAATGTGGGGTAATGGGAAAGGATCCTTGGGACATGCCTTATTTAAATCAGTAAAGTCAACACATACCCTCCACTTTCCATTTTTCTTTTGAACAACAACCACATTGGCCAACCATCTTGGATACTTGACCCCTCTTATCATACCTGCTCGGAGTAATTTTTCTACCTCCTCTTGGATAATGGCATTTCTTTCTGGTGCAAACTTCCTCCTTTTCTGATGGACTGGTTTGAATGACCTGTCAATGCCAAGTTTATGAGTGATTATATCCTTAGATATACCTGTCATATCTTCGTGTTTCCATGCAAAGGTAGATTTTCTTCTTTTGAGGAAGGATACCAAGTCCTCTTCTATTTTGCCAAGGATCCTTGCTCCTATGTAAATCTTGGATTCAGGATCATGAAGATCCACAACGATTTCTTTCACATCCTGCTCTCTTGCCTCCAAGACATCCCTTGGAGGATACTTTAATTGCTATCGCTCTCTAGGCCTTGAGGCTGGTTTCATTGATGAAGTGTAGCAGTTCTTAGCCTCTTGTTGATCACTCTCAATTTTTACCACCCCCCCAGGGACTAGGAAGCTTTACACATTGGTGATAAGTGGATGGGACTGCCTTCATGTCATGTATCCAAGGCCTGCCAAGGATAACACTACAACAGGATAAGCAATCTATAACACAAAATTTTTGATAAGAATGTAATCCTTCTATATAGATTGGGAGTTTGATGTCCCCCAGAGTATTCTTGGTCTCCCCACTGAATCCCACAAGCACTGAGGATCTTGGTATAATATCGGATTCAGGAATATTCATCTTCTTAAGGACATCAAGCTGGATGATGTTCACAGAGCTTCCTCCATCTATAAGGATCCTGCGAACAAAATGGTTAGAAATAAAAAGAGTAATAACAAGACCGTCATGATGAGGATCCTGAATATCAACACGATCATCCTCATCAAAAGTTATGACTTTATCCTTGGTAACACTGGATGTTCGAATGGGTCTGTCTCCATTATCCATCTTGGTTTCTTTGGAATGTCTTTTGGCTGCTGAAAAGGAAGTACCACAAATGTCTGATCCTCCAGATATGAAGTTTATAACTTGTGCATCTGCTGGAGGAGCTGGAGCTCTTTCTGGGATCCTTTCAGGATCCTGGGTTCTCGACTTCTTTCGTCCCAAAATTTCCTTCAAATGCCCCTTGCTTAATAAGTAGCCAATTTCTTTTCTTTGTGCAATACACTCTTCAGTGAGATGCCCAAAATCCTAGTGATAAGCAAACCATTTTGATTTGTCTTTTGTAGCAGCTGGTTTATCACTTTTTCTTGGCCACCTAGCTTTTTCACCTAAATTCTGCATTGCAAGAATCAGTTCATTGTTATCAATAGAAAAACAGTATTCAGAGATTGGAGGATAATCCTCATCATCCTCTTCCTGTTCCACTGCATGCACATTCTGGTTATCAGACTTGTTGTAGGATTTGAATTTGTTGTTCTTGAAAGAGGATCCTTTCTTTTCTGTTTTGAGGATCCTGCTAGTCTTTCCTGGATCCTTTTGTCATCCTCTAACCGGATGAACCTAAGGGCCCTGGTTCTTACTTCATCGAGTTCCTGCATGGGGTCATGACAAGATCATCATAGAATAATGAATCCCTAAGCAAACCCATTTTAAAGGCTTCTACAGCCGTAACTATATCCAAGTTAGGGATATCTAAGGATTCCTTACTGAACTTGGTGATATAATCTGTAAGTGATTCATTTTGACCTTGTGTTATCCTATACAAATCACTAGTTAATCGTTCAAACTTTCTACTACAAGAAAATTGGTTATTAAACAAGTTAACTAGATTAGCAAATGAAGTAATAGAGTAGGGGGAAGACTTAGCAGCCATTTAAGAGCTGATCCTGTGAGTATGGATCCAAAACCCTTGCATAGACATGCTTCTTTCAACCTCTCTGGGATGGGGGTTAATCTCCATCCTTTCTCTGTATTGAGCTATGTGTTCTTCAGGATCTGTGGAGCCATCATATAACTTCATGGTTAGTATCTGGAACCTCTTGGGTATCTCAGCATCACAAATAGGTGGTGCAAAACGAGATATCTTATGGCTCCCGTCTGCAATTTCAGGAATAGGCTTAACCACCCCTGGAACACTGGATATCATATCCTTAAGCTTTTGTAACTCTCTAGCCATAGCTTGATTGATACCTGTATCCTGCATAAGGCCATGGTTAGCGGTATAAGAATTATTGAAAGTGTTACCTCCCGGTGGATTCAAGCTTGGAATCCCGGATGTGAATCCATATTGTCGAGGCTCTGGTATGATTGAAGGACCAGAAGAAGCAATGGTTTGCATTGGAATGAAGTCTCCTTGATGGACATCAGAACTTCCAGGTTGCAAACTTCTTAAGGATCCTTGATCCTGTGGAGCATTGGATCCTTGATGCACTGTGAATGGGGGTCTTGGAGGATAATCCATGGACCCGAAAACCTGAGAGGATCCTTGAGGCTGAAAGGAGGATCCTTGAATCTCAGAGGATCCTTGAATCTCAGAGGATCCTTGAACTTGGGAGGATCCTTGAACCTGAGCGGATCCTTGAACCTGCGAGGATCCTTGAACTTGAGAGAATCCTTGAACCTGAGAGGATCCTTGAACCTGCTGCGTCCCCATGTATCCATAACGCATCCCTGCTAATCCACCTAAGTATCCTGGATGCTGAACAGAGGACCCCGATGGTTGAAAGTAGGATCCTAAAGCTTGAGCCATTGCCAATGATCCATAACGCATCCCTGCTAATCCACCTAAGTATTGGACATCCAGAACTGAAGAATGCTGGGAAGTTATGACCGGAGTGTCAAAGTTCAGTGATCTAGGCATCAATGGAGAATGATCCTCCACTGATCTCTTCTGCTTCTTGATATCACCAATCTCCTTGAGGATCTTTTCGTTGGTTTTGTCCTGCTCTTGTATGTGATCCCTCATCTGCAAAATCAAAGTAAAAAGGTCACTAGTAGTAGGATTAGAAGAAACAGAAGAAGTTGGTGGGATACATGAATAAGTTTAAGTGCTTAAAACATTAATTTCGTATCTCGAAACAGTTGAACCTTATGTGAAAATTTAAGTGGACCAGAATACAGACAATCTAAGTGAATTATTTAGAACTTAAAATGTTTAAAGCTTAATGGTGTTGGTGATTTGTCTCATAACTGATATGATCCTCTTACACAAAACTCACAAAAATATTGTTTGTAAATTTTTGTTTACTGCATTTCGTTTTATTCAAAAACTCCAAAAAGATTTTTAATGTGTTTTAGCATAAATTTTGGAAAATTCAAAAAGATTTTCGACAACTGGTGTTGAAGAGCTGATTTTCAAAATTCCGAGTGCTAAACATGATGATCACTTTGTGAGAGGGAGTTGGTTTATTATGAGTAAAAGTTTTTGAAGGATTATATTCAACTGGTTCATCAGATTCTTTAATTGTATAATCTTTCTGATTGATTTTGAGGGAGAGTCTTGGTAGATAAATTTTGTTAAATTGTTAAATTTATGAAATTTATTGTGTGGTAGAAGATGTGCACAATAGTCTGGTTTCTGAAGCTGAGCGTTAGAGAGCCAGGTTCCGATACCTAAGGACTTTGAATCTGAGAATAGAGCCAGAGTATGATCTTTATCCTGTGAAAGCCAGGCTCCGATCCCAGTTCATCGAAAGGGGGAGTCTGAAGACATTCAAGTAGAAGTTTTGTCCGAAGGGAGTGTATTGATGCTGATGAAAGAATAGAGGTTTTGAAAGAAGCCCAAAGACTGATAAAGACTGAAGATTGTGAAGACTCGACACCGAAGACTTCGTCAATATCCGAGGGGGAGTTTGTTGGTGCACTACGTATATCGACTTCGTCTTGTATCGAGTCTTGTACTAGATTGTTAGATCAGGGCACGTTGTACGAGAAAATAGGTTTTGAAGTGTTTGAAGCTGATTTCGCTTGAAAGAGGCTGATTCCGCTTGAAATGACATTATGCAGTTTCAAGCGGAATCACAACATAGTTAATTCCGCTTGAAATGTAACCTGTCACTTTCAAGCGAATCTCATGTCTATAAATAGAGATTCAAGCGAAATCATATGTAACTGTTCATGCTTCCGGTACCGAAGTGCTGCCGAAGTGCCGTCTGATTGTAATCTGATTGAAATCAATATATAAGGCAAATTATAGTGAATTCAAGCTGTTTTCAAGTCTGTTTCTTAGTTTCCGCCTCTGAAACAGATCAAGAGCTCTTCTGATTGACTCATTTGGGTCACGACACGATCCTACATAATTAAAGCCAAAACTGGATCAGAGTAGTGGATCCAGAATAAGCAGATGTTATGTATACAAGTCTCTCCCCTTGAAAGTGGTTTCAACAACTGCTGACCTCCTATCTACTAATCATACAAACTGGTGATCAAGTAAAAGTCCGATGGAAGACTAAAGCTCTGCTGTTCAATCTACTGCCTTGGGTCAAGCTCTGCTGATCATGACAAGTACTGCTAGGTTCACATCAGTGGAAGGATGCAGCAGTAGTTTAGATGTCTTTATGTATTGTATTGTAATAACAGTTGTTAGCATAGCAGTGTTTGTATAGGTCAGATGTTAGTGTTTGTTAGGAGGTTAGATGTCACTTTCATGGTGACATCAGCTTAGATGCTTCAGTGGTTTGCTCGTGCCTATAAATAGAACAGTGCTCTGTACTGTTCTATTAGCTCTTTCACCGTATTCTTCCTGCACGAATAAATACTGTGAGCTCGGGCTGAGGGGGAGTTTGTTGCATACTTGCAAAATTGTAATCGTTGTTGAAATAAATTCAATCATTCAGTTCAATGTTAAACTTGTATGTTAAAAGCAATTCTCCTGTTTGATTGTGAAAAGTTTGCTTCCATCTTAATTCCGCTGCACAACTCATTCATCTTCATCTTAATTCAAATGTAATACACAATCAAAACCAAACTTAGATCCTAACAATTGGTATCAGAGCTTGGACAGTCAAATTTGATTTAACAATCATTTTGACATAAATAGTTCAGCTCGCAATCGTTGATACTGATAGTTTGTTCGTTTTGTTGAAAAACAGAGCAAGGTTTAATCACCATCAAAGTTGATTAATCCCGTCAAACAACCAGGATGACGTCACAATCGCAAGATGATAAGAATAACACTGGCTCTCTTTTCAAACCACCTATGCTTAAACGTAATGAATGCAACATCTGGGAGAGAAAGATGGGTCACATCCTTGCTCAACAGAATACTGGATGTTGGAGGTCTGTTGTTTTTGGTCCCCGTGTTCCTATGGTGCCAAATGCTGAGGATGCAAAGAAGTTCATACCTAAACCAACTGAAAACTATACTGAAACTGATTTTCAAAAGTTCGAACTCGATGCCAAAGCATTTAGCATCATAGCATCTGCATTACCCAATGAAATCTATGCTGGGCTGTTACATTGTAACAGTGCTAAAGAATTGTGGGATGCATTGAAGGAACAATTTGAGGGGACGGAAGAGGTTATTGAAAACAACAGGGAAATTCTGAATCAGCAGTATGAAACATTTTGTCACATCAAGGGTGAATCATTAACCCAACAGTTTGAACGTTTTAGCTATCTCATTAGTTAACTAAGGCTTGTTAAAGTTACATTTCCAAATGCAACTCAAAATAGCAGGTTTCTTAGATCACTACCTGAAAAATGGGACACAATTGCTTTTGTCACTAGAAATTCAGCTGAGTTCAAACATCTGACCCTGACCCAACTCCATGGTAGACTCCTGACCTATGAAAGGGAGTTAAACCAGAAAAGGAAGTTGCAAGAGTCTGGTAAAGTTGCTGATGATTATTCATTTGGCAGCACAGCTCTTTTTGGTCAGGAAGAATCTGGTAGCAGTAGGTGGAAATTTTAACAACTCTGATTCTCACTCTGCAAATTATGCTTTCACTACAAACTGTGAAAACCAGATGTCAGATAACTTGTGCTTTGAACTGAATGACTTGCAACATTTTGATCCCACTGACTTAGAAGAGATGGACAATTTGCATTAATTGGCTTTGCTTAGTGTTAGAACAAGCAAATTCTACAAAAGAACAGGTAGAAAATTCCCAGGGCTTCATGGGAATTTAAAGGTGGGGTTGGATAAGTCGAAAATTTAAAGGTCATTTTGCTAGGGAATGCAGGAGTCAAACCACTGGTCCAATAATTACTCATCCCAGCTCAAACCCTAGACCACAACAACAAAGCACTGTGCACTATACCCAATATACCCCTGCAGCACATGTTAACACTGCTCATTATGTTGCAACCCCTGTGCCTGTGCATTATGTTCAAACCACTATTCCACAAATTCAGTATGTTCAGGCCCTTGTTCCTCAGGCACAAGTGCAACCTGTTGCACCTCAACAAGCTGCCCCAACAGTGGTACAACCAGATCAGCAAAGCTTTTTCACTCAAGGCTTTGTTGACTGGAGCAGCATGCCTGATGAACTTGGTGATGAAAATTTTGCTCTCTATGCTTCTAATGAAAGTTTTGTTGATGAATTTTGTTTGATGGCATTAGAAACAATATCAGAAGGGGTAGAAACTGAAGGTGAACAGCTAAGTGCTGAAACAGTGGATGAAATTGCTGAAGCAGTGGTTACTGCAGTTGCTGGTGAAACACTGCTGGGAGAAAATTCAGAAACCCTGATTGAACCACTGTCAGACCCCTGGTCCAAAGAAAACAAAGAAAAAGAGGAAGAGAAGAAAGCAGGTGAGAAAGAAATGAGAGCTGATGAAGAAGGTGATCATCAATGTGATTGTGCCATGATGGCTACTGCTAAGGTAACACCTCAAGTTCTTGAAAAACTGTGTTCAGATAAATGCATAATTGCATTTGCTAACATTAAAGAGGTAAATGAAAACCTTAGAGATAAGGTCTTATTTGATGAAGTCAAATTTGAAAAGTCATTAAAAGAACTTAAAAACAAATTGGCTGAAAAAGACAAAGAAATCAGCAGTCTCAAAGAAGAGCAAAGCATAACCAAGACTCAACTCCAAACTATGGTAGAAAAATACCAAGTTTGCAAAAAGGAGTTGGAATCCACCCAAATCACTTGTGAAAAATGGGTGGAATCTTGCAAAGGTTATGAGGTCATGCTTGAAAAACAGATTAAAATCAATGTAAAATTTGGTGTTGGTTTTAGAAAACATGATGAAATTGAAAACAATGCTTCCAAAGAATATGTTCAAACCATTGTTGAAGTTATTCCCACAAACAAGGATGGCCAAGAGGTTAAAATAACTGACAAACTTGGTAACAAAATTACTCTAGAAAGATCTGTGGGATCCTCAACTTTTGAGGAGATTGAGAAATATCAATTTAAACCCACATGGTCTGATGAGTGTGACATCCTGGAAAACTTCAAACCAATGGATTTCACAACCACTGATGGTGTAAAAGCTCCAAAAGCAAAGGTCATTCCTATCAAAGATATCCCAACAGTGGTTCAAAACTCTGTTGCAAAGGAATCTGAGAAAAGGAAGAAGAGAGAAAAGATTAAAAACCTATTTTGTGATTTTTGTGAAAAAAGGAATCATCTAACAAAGGAATGTTTTCATCTAAAAGCACATGATCTAAACAAAACAAGTGTCATTGTACCTGCTGAAAGCTGCACCATCTGTGGTAAAAATAACCACAAAACTAAGAAATATGTGTATCTCAAAAACTTTGATGAGAAAAAGAATGAGTACATTGCAAAAACATCCTTAAGTTCATCAGCATCATCTGTCAAATTGACCAAGAAACAACCACTGTTTGTCCCAGTCCAAACAGCTGTCACAAAACAGCTGAATCAAACATCTGTTCAAAGAGATGTTTAAGTGACTGATGCACCTCCTGCCAATCAATTCAGGAGAGGCAAAGGACAACCATCATACCAAAGGATCCCACATGTTTATGAGGCTTACAAAAAGCCCTCTAAACCAAGAGTGAACAGGCATCCTTTTGGTTATCAACAGGTGATTGGCCAAGACCCCCAACAGTGGTTAGAGAAAAACATTCTAAAAAATGTTCAAACCCCTGAGCTAACCACTGTCCATGCATCTGCCACCATCCCAGACACTGTTGAGACCCCATCCAAAGCCTTATTGGCTTTGGAGACCTTAATGAACTAATCCTTTTACTTCATGTGCAGGGAGCTTCTGCATGCTTAGATAGTCTTTGGTATGTAGATAGTGGAGGCTCCAGGCACATGACATGATGTAAAGCCCTACTCAAAGATTTCAAAATCCATGGAGGGGGTGATATATCCTTTGGGAATAATAGTAAAGGGAAAGTTCTGGGGTCTGGTACAGTTCAGTTGGGAAATGTAAAATTTGAAAATTTCAATCTGATAGACAATCTGAAATTCAACCTCCTGAGTGTCTCACAAATGAGTGATAAGGGGTATGGGTCATTCTTCACAAAGGAGTGTTGTAGGATTGTTGGATAAGAAATGGTTGAAAAGATTGAAGCAATAAGAAAAGCTGGAAAAACAAAACTTGTTGCTCAAAGAAGTGGCAATGTTTATGTTGTTGATATGTCAAAAGAGTGTCCCAAAACCGATGCCTGTCTGTTCTCAGCTGCCTCTAACAAAGAGACAGAACTTTGGCACAGAAGACCGGGGCACACAAATCTCAAGACAATCACTGAAATTTCAAAAAATGGCCTAGTAAGAGGCTTACCACAAAAATTGTTTTCATGTCCTGAGCATTGTGTTTCCTGTTTAAAAGGAAAACAACATAAAAGCTCCTTTAAGTCCATTGAAGAGTCCAAAACAACCTAGTGTTTGCAAATGCTGCACATGGATTTGTTTGGCCCAGTTCAGGTCATGAGTCTCAAAAAGAAGAGATATTGTTTGGTTATTATTGATGACTTCTCTAGTCTCAAAAAGATGAGACTACAGGCATTTTGCAAGACTTTGTGACACAGGTTGAAAAGCAATTTGACCTTCCAGTAAAAGTCTTCAGGAGTGACAATGGCACAGAATTCAAAAATAAGGAGTTAGATGCCTTCTGTGTGAAGAAAGGGATTGTAAGGCAGTACAGCATCCCTAGAACACCAGAGCAAAATGGGGTAGTTGAAAGAAAGAATAGGACTCTGATTGAAGCTGCTAGCTCAACCACTGCTACCTCAACAATTGTTGACCAAAGTAGCCCCTTAACCACTGCTTCCACAACATCAAACACTGCTGGCAAAAGTCCCCAAACAGTGGATAAAAGTCAGCATGTGTCCACACCATTACCTCCTATTCCACCACCTTTTGAAGCCACTGCTGGATCATCAAAGTCACCAGTAGTGGTTAGCTCAGATGATACACATCTGCAGCCTTCACCAACAAATGCCATCATCCCATACCAAGGAGATTTAATCTTCTTGAGATCTCATCCACCTGACCAAATCATTGGCAACATCAATGAAGGGGTGCTCACAAGAAGCCAAACCCAAAACATTTGTCTTTTTGCTGGTTTTCTATCACTCCATTAGCTAGTCAAGTACCAAGAGGCACTGAAAGATAATAGCTGGGTAGAAGCCATGCAAGAGGAGCTCCAACAGTTTAAAAGACAACAAGTATGGGAGCTTGTACCACTGCTAGAGAATGTAAGTCTTATTGGCACAAAGTGGGTCTTCAAAAACAAAACTGATGAAAGGGGCATTGTTGTCAAGAATAAAGCCAGGCATGTGGTTCAAGGTTACAGACAAGAAGAGGGCATTGACGATGATGAAACCCCCTGTAGCAAGACTTGAAGCTATCAGATTATTTTTGGCCTTTGCTGTCAACCACAACATCAAGGTGTATCAAATGGACATTAAATGTGCATTCCTCTATAGTAAGATTCAAGAAGAGGTTTATGTTTGTCAACCTCCAAGCTTTGAGGATCCATTTAATCCAGATCATGTCTAGAAGCTAAATAAAGCTTTGTATGGCTTGAAACAAGCACCAAGAGCCTGGTATGAAACTCTTTCCACCTTTCTACTTTCCATTGGTTTCACCAGAGGCATAATTGATAAAAAACTGTTTTTAAAATGGAGAGGGAAGGATTTGATGATTGTCCAAATTTATGTGGATGACATCATTTTTGGAAGCACATGTAACAAAATGTGTGAGAAGTTTAGGCAACTCATGACAGCTGAGTTTGAAATGAGTGCAATGGGTGAACTCCAGTGTTTTCTTGGTCTCCAAGTAAAACAACTGCAAAATGGCACTTTTATCCATCAAGGCAAATATGCCAAAGAACTTTTAAAGAAATTTGATATGGATAATTGTAAGCCATGTAGTACACCCATTGCAACCAATAAACTAGTCATGTCTGATGAGAAGGATGAATTGGTTGATCGGACCTTATATAGAAGCATGATTGGGTCCTTATTGTACCTAACTGCATCTAGACCAGACATCATGTTTGCAACATGTGTCTGTGCAAGAACCCAATCAGCCCCTAGAAAGTCAAACCTTATTGCTGTAAAAAGGATATTCAGATACCTCAAAGGTGCTCCCACACTTGGTATCTGGTATCCAGTTGATGGTAAAATTGAGCTTTCAGGTTTCTCAGAAAGTGACTTTGCTGGATGTGACAAAACAAGGAAGTCCACTTCAGGAGGGTGCCAATTCCTAGGCAATTGCTTAGTGTCTTGGCAAAGCAAAAAGCAAGCAGCTGTTTCCACATCCACTGCTGAGGCAGAATATATATCTGCTGCAAGCTGTACAACCCAACTGCTCTGGCTTCAAAATCAGTTGCTGGATTTGGTATCCCTGCCTTGAAGAAACCACTCATGTTGGACAGTCAGGCAGCAAAAAATATCATCAAAAATCCAGTTTCTCATTCAACCACCAAACACATTGACATCAGACATCACTTTATGAGTGATTGCTATGAAAAAGGTTTGATTTCTCTGCATCATGGCAGATGTGCTGACCAAAGCATTAGACACATCCACCTTTGAAAGCTTGATCTCTAGGATTGGCATGCTAAACATGGAATAACAGGCAAAATCCGTTTTTTCTATGAATAAAAGCATTAAAATGTTTTTAGAAAATCAAAAATCCATCCTTAAAATAGCTAAAAATGAATTTTTCATTAAAATCCTTAAAAGTCCGCCATAACCACTGATGTGTTCAAAAGTCTGCTCTTCTTCAAAAGTCTGTCCACTGTTGAAAGTCATCCCCTGTTCTCTTATTCCTTTGATAAGCACTGTTGTTCAAAATCAGTGTTGTATCTACTGATTTGCTATCCATTGATAGTAAAAATCATCCACTATCTTCATAACCGTTGCAACCACTGCCTTCATCAGTAGTTTTCATAAAAGTACTGTCCTTCACTTCATCAAGGGATGGCACGCGGACAATACATAGTGGTCAGACCTTTTGTAACCGCTTCCACGTCAGCACTCACTTTTTCTCCATAAAACCCCCTTTCAAAACGCCAAACAGGGTTTTACTGTCGAATTGATTTCTTAAAAATTCTCTTCTCAAATCAGTTTTCTTCACATTTCATCAAATTCCTTCAAAATTTCTTCGATCGTCTTCTCCAAAAATGACTAAATCGAAGTCTTCCGCAAAATCCACCACAAAATCATCTTCCAAAGAAGCCTCTCAAAAGGCCAAAACCACAGAAATTCCACACAAACCATCTCATAATCTTCCGGGTCTTCTCACAAAACCCGGCACCACCGATGCTTTCGACTCCATTCTCGATATGATGACTGCTTCAAAGTACAAAACTTTGTTGACAGCAGATGCACCAATTTACTTGACAACCCAAAGAGAGTTTTTGAAAAATGCAACCCTTGAAAAACAGGGTGAGACTGTCACTACCATTAACTCTTCTTTAAAGGGTAAAGCTGTCAAAATTACACCACAATCCAACTCGGAAGTCTTTCAACTCAATGATCAGGAAGGTAAAAATTATTTTCCCAAAAATGAGTTAAAATTTGACTTCATTGAAAGAGGGTATGCAGATACAATGATGAAGAGGGATACCTTACAAAAAGGTTACTTCCCTCCTGCAACAAGGTTTTTATTCCATACCCTGCTAATGTGTGTTTCAAATAAAACAACTTCTTTTAATGAAATACCATTAAAAATTCAAAATCCGGGATATGCTATTCTTCAAGATGAAGATTTCAATTATTCTTACTGTTTCCAAAATTTCTCAGTTATTATTTTGAAAAGAAATTTAGTAAGAATGACATTTCTGAAATAAACCAAGGTGAATTTTTCCAAATGCACAGCTTAACTGCTGAAACGTTTACAAGAATGTCAACACCTTGCAAAACACAAGCAGAGGTGCCTGAGCAGAATTTAGCAGCAAACACTGCTCCTCAGGTATCTACTGCTGAGCCCACTGCTCAAGGTGATCAAAGCAGCAGACCAATTGTTTTGAAACCCACACCTATAATTCCCAAAAAGCCAAAACAAAAGAAAATTCAAAAACCACCCAAACCTACCAAAAAGGCAACTCTGGAGGATGAGATACCAGAGCAACTGCCAGTGACAGCACAAAAGTCACAAGAAACCACTGCTGTTACTTCCTCACAGCAGTTGGTAGAAATATCTCAACCCATGGCTGAAAGTCCTCCTGCTTCTTCTCAAAAAGAACAAGTTGTACAAATGGGGACACCACAATATGATGCTCTGGATTCACTTGTTTCCATCATCCACAGGCCAATGCCCGGGGCAAATTCTCTTTCTACACCTACCCTCACATCCACAATTCCACCAAATACAAAGATTCTGTTGGATGCAATTGATTTGAACCAGGCACAAACCAGTCCTTCTCAATCACCTGTTCATGAGAATATACCTCAACAACAGACTGGGCCTGATGTATCAATCCTCGCTAACCCACCAATACAACCTAAGGAGGTTACACCCCTTGAGTTACAAGTAACTCTTGGTGGTATTCCAAGTGAAGTAGCCACTACAAGTGTTGAACCCACTGGTTTACACTTGGACAGTGGTTACATCAATAAGACTTCCTTGGAGGCAATTCCATCTATAGCACCTTTGCTAACCACTGGTGAGTTTGTTTTAACCACTGGTACTATCAAAAGGTTATCAAGTGCTGAAGGAAGAAGTCCCCAGTACCAAGAAAAAGGGGCATCAGTGGATAATGCTTGGAGTACACTCCCTGTATCAACCACTGATACAACCACTTTTAGTTGGAAATCAGATGATCCCATTCAGTTGGGTGATGGTTTAAAGTACCAGGAATTGACGGCAAGAGTTGAAAAACTAGATACTTCTGTTGCAGAAATCAAAGAAATGCTGCTTCAGTTGTTGACAGAACCAAAGCTGCAATCCCCTGCTGTTCCACCTCAAGCACCTGCTCCACCACAAGCATCTGCTGCAGACGAGATATGGAACCTCTTCCAACCTTTTCTCCAACAACAACAACAAATGGCTAATCAGCAACATGAAAAACATGTCCAAGAGCTGAGAAACACAATGGAGTCTAGGTTCAAGGACACACAAGCTGACATCAAGGCTATAAAGGCCCATCTATTGACAACCACTGGCACTGCTCCTCCAACTGTTCTCTTTATTGATCAACTGCCCCCAGATAATGCCAAAAAAGGGGAGAAAATTCAGGAGTGGAAAAAGAAGGGTATAGATGATGGTCTGTATGTTGAACCAGAAAAGGATGCTATGACCAGAAACATTCCCTTGCCAGATGGTAGCAAAAAGGTTGATGTTACCCAAAATGCACTTGATGAAGGAGTAGCAAGTGTAAAAAGGGACAGAGCGGCAAAGGATATGTCAAGATGGAATGAGGAGAAAAGAGCTTACATGGAGCTGAATGCGCAGGGTTGTTCTGGGCTAAAGGATGCTCATAATCCTGTGCCAAAAAGAAATCTCACTAGGAAAGTAAGGGAACCCAAGTCCACACCATCCAGACTCACAAAGCATACTCCAAAACCATCGTTCAAAAGCCCCCAACATCAAACCTCCACCCAAACAGTTGTTGTAACTCCTGCTGTATCAACATCTGCTGGTACTTCAGTTGTTTCAACATCTGCTATCACTCCAACACACACCACTTCAACACACACCACAACCACTGCCTTACCACCACCACCTTCACCACCAAAAACAACATCTCCACCATCACCTCCTGCCAAAAAGCAGAAGACAGCAGATGTTACAACATCTGTTTTAATGACAACAGTGGTTGAAACACCTGTTGTTTCAACAGCTGTTAGTCAATCACAAATCACTGCCACTCAAACCACCACCACTGTTCCACCCAAAACATCATCTGCCTCTCCTACAATAAAAAGAGAAGGATTCTCATACCAGATGATGATTCTCCATCACCACCACCAACATCTTCAAAATCTCTATCACTTGTTACAATGCCCAAGCCTATTCCTCTCCCAGCAGCTCAAATTCAAAAGCCCTTACCTCCTGCAGGTGTTCAATTTCCTCTTGAACTTATAACAATCAGAGAAGAAATCAAGTCTTTTTATTATGAGGATGACCCTGCTAAAAGGGTTTTGCCATCAGTTGAAGGATATCCGAGGCCAAACAATATTGAAGAATATTTGAAAGTCAAAGCTAAACAAGCAGAGGATATCTCAAAAAGAAATGCTCAAGGAAAATCTGATAGAGAAATTCAGCAGAACTACAAATTCTTGCTCACACAAGTCAGATCCTTAGAGCAATTTGCAAAAAAAATGTGTGTCAACAAATCTCAGAGAGAGCAGATGAAACTCTAAGAAAAGACTACATTGAAAGCATCATGGCAACCAAGAAGTACAAAGGATAAAAACACATGTATAAAGAGTGGACCATTCCTGAGTTTGAAAGTGAAGCTGCCAGGATTCAAGAAATGATCAAGAATAAGGTCAAGCACACTCCTCCAGATTGGGCAAAATTCAAAAAGAATGTACCTGATAAAAAGGTAGAGCTGAAGAGAATGAAAGTGGAATTAGTTGTTGCTGATTATGGGTCTTTGAATCAAGTGATGAGATGGAAAGAAGATAAAGTCAGGGCTACCTACAAAAGTTTGGAGAAATTAAGAAAGACAGATCCTACTGCTCCACAAAAGCATGACTATCCTGAAGCAGTGGTTTCAAAAAGACCATCAAAGCTGCAAATCAGGAGATCCACTACTCCAGCTGGTGCAGCCATCTTTAAAAGAAGGCCACAAAAACAGTTGGGTGCTGAAACAATCCAAGATCTAATGGCTGGTGATGACCTTGTAATAGAGGGCATTAAGATAATGATTGAAGAAGATTGTGACAACTCAAATTTCCAAGATTTCTATTTCGTATTTATTGCACGATCATGTATTGATTTCCATGAAATTATACATGTTTTGATTGTTTGATTGTGTATAGTTGTTGGTTATTTGTGAAACTTGTCAAATGTGTAAACTTGGTGGTGGAACTATGAAACAGTAAACTTGTCAATTATGAGATGGTGTGCAGTTGTAAATTATAATACTTAGGGATGTAGAAGGTAATTAGTGAAATCCTAAATACTTAACCCTAATCTCATTTTCCTAATCATTCACTAACCACTTTCACCAAAACCAAAGCACTTGTAATCTCTAATCCTCTTAGCAATCATCACCAAATCATTGGCAAGGCACCACAAGTTTGATTACTCTCTTTCTTTAGGATCATCACAAGGTAATTGTTTAATCATTGTTGTGATTAATTGTGATTGTTTATTGATTTCTTGATTCTTGTGTTCATGGAAAAACCCTAGCTTCTTATGTAATATTCTGTGATTTAATCTTGGATAGTTGAGATTACAATGATGATTAGATGCATGCTTGATAGGTATCATGTGATAATGGTTGTGGTTTATCAATTGATTGAATAAGCTTGTTGTCTGCCGTCGTATGATAGGAATTAGGGTTGTTCGTATGATTCACGTAACTGCTTTGATCTTAGTGAATGAATGATTGAAATGTGTTTGCCTGAGTTTAATTGCTAAATGAAAGTCTGAGTTTAATGAAGGTACATGGTCCGAATATAAGGATCTTCAATTGGACCGAGTTACTTGATGTTTAAGATGGTCCGAATTTAATTTCAATGTATCTTGCCCGAGTTTATCATGAAGGTATCTTGTCCGAGTTTATTATGAATGTATCCTCTCCGAGTTTAATTTCATTACTTTGGTCCGAGTATATGTGAAATTCATGTGGTCCGAGTATAAATGCAATTCATATGGTCCGAGTTTAACTTGGTCCGAGAATAATGAGATTATATTGGTCCGAGAATAATGAGAGTATATTGGTCCGAGAATAATGGATTGTGTAGTCCGAGTATAATTGGACCATTTGGTCCGAGTTTGTTTAATTGGCATTGGTCCGACTTTAATCACACTTCAATTTGGACCGAGTTTATTTTATATGTTGGGCCCGAGTTTAAATGAATGTGTCAATGGACCGAGCTTGTGTGTGAAACATGATGGTCTGAGTTTATTGTAGGATTACATGTGATATACGAGTTCTGAACAGGGGAGACCCCCCCCCATATTTGTCTGATGCATGATCCTGTATATGTTAGTAGGAATTACGCGAATTATATGAGCTACGTGTATTGTATGGATAGGTTAACTGTTACGTGATACATGATTGATACATGATATTGGCTGTCAAGCACCATACGACGTTAGATTACATGCGTATCATTTCGAACGTGAACTGATTTGTTATACGTGCATACAATAGGACTTGATTAATTACTTGTGAGTGCATAACATAGCATACCGAGCAAACCAAGGTGAGTTCACACTCTTACCAAGGCATGGGATTCCCGGGGTGTTGGGAATGGGATTGAAAGGATAAGGTTGATTAGATACATTATTGACACTAAGACTAGACTACCACATTACTATCCTCGGATGTGAAGGATACTTATACTGATCACTATCCTCGGTTGTGAAGGATACTTATACTGATCACTATCCTCGGCTGTGAAGGATACTTATACTGATCACTATCCTCGGTTGTGAAGGATACCTATACTGATCACTATCCTCGGTTGTGAAGGATACCTATAGTTACGAGTAGTCTAGTGGTTATACAACGTGGAACACCACCACCAGTAACGTGGAACACCACCACCAGTAACGTGGAACACCACCACCAGTAACGTGGAACACCACCACCAATAGAACATACAATCGGCCCAGTAGAGCCACTTGTTACAAACGAACTTACTTTTACGCATTTACTATCTGTGAACTCGCTCAACTAGTTTGTTGATCATTCTGTTACATGCCTTGCAGATCGTTAGGTACTTGGAGCTTGCACACGGAGGAGCTGGTCGTTGTGGGGCTTGAATCGTGATCACCTTGTTAAACACTTTAGATGTTTGATACTTATTTGCTATGGGTTTTACAATAATACGCTTCCGCTAAACAATGTTAACTTACTTATGTTTTGGAAACGCCTTTCATATGGAAATGGTTTGGATTATAATGTGTTTACTTTTACTTTATACAATGTTCTGTATGATTGGTGGCTTGATCCTGGTCAGTCACGCTCCCAAGCGGTGATACTCCGCAGGTGGATTTTGGGGGGTGTGACAGATTGGTATCAGAGCCATTGGTTATAGAGAACTCGGTTTTAATATGGAAAAACGTTTTATTAAAACCAGACTATAACCAGAACAGTGCTCTCAACGATCCACAACGACGCTTCGCTCCACGTGCAAGACTCAACTTCTTAGGTAATAAGGTTTATGTTTATTGCCTACATGCTAGAATTTGCATAGAACTTTGCTCGTAGTATGCTTACATTACCTTGCTCACAACTTGACATTGCATGAGAACACTTACGTGCTTACACTCTTCTGTCATCGCACTATTCGCGAACTTTTCTCACTTATGTTGCCTTTGATGTGAAGATCAATGGCCGCACGAATTACCATGACTCAAGCCCAGCTAGAGGCTCTCGTTGCTGCGGCAGTTGCAGCCGCCCAAGCAGGTAGTATACCCTGCAGTATAGACACTAGGATCTTTAGATCCTACACTAATTCTCGTACTTAACTTTGCCCTGTTCGTACACAATAGGTCAACCCGCTCAGCAACAACCTGGGTGCACCTTCAAGAATTTCATGGATTGTCGTCCTAGCTCGTTCAGTGGCACGGAGGGAGCAGTTGGACTCCTCCACTGGTTTGAAAAGCTCGAGTCGGTTTTCGAAATGTGTGAATGCCCTGAGGCTCGCAGGGTGAAGTTCGCCACTGGCACACTTGAAGGGATTGCGCTCACTTGGTGGAACGCACAAGTGCAAATCTTAGGGTTGGCAGCTGCTAACGCCACACCCTGGAATGAATTCAAAGAATTGATCAAGAGGGAATACTGCACTAGAGAAGACATTCACAAGTTGGAGGATGAGTTGTATAACTTGAAAATGGTTGGTTCGGAAATCGAAGCTTACACCAAGAGATCGAATGAGTTGGCTGTGTTATGTCCAACTATGGTGGACCCTCCATACAAGCGTATTGAGTTGTATCTCAAAGGGTTGGCACCAGAAATACAGAGCCACGTTACCTCGGCTAACCTCAACAACATCCAGGAAATCCAGCGTCTCGCTCACCGCATCACCGATCAGGCAGTGGATCAGAATAAACTGCCTAAGCGTATCAGTGCTACTGCTACCGCTACTGCTTCTACTACACTTGCTACTCCCAGTGAAAGTAAGAGAAAATGGGATGGGGATTCTAGCAAGGGATCAGCTTCAGTGCAGTCACAAGCTCAACAGCGAAAGACAGACAGTTACCAGAGTCCAAGTCAGCACTCCTCAGGCAGCCACAGACAGGGAAGGTATCGAGGAAATCTTCCAAAGTGTAACACCTGCAACAAGCATCATCGTGGCCAGTGTAACCAGGTTCGTTGTCAAAGATGCCTCAAGACGGGTCATGAGGCCAAAGATTGTAGAAGCCCTCAACCTGCAAACCAGAATCAGCAGCAACCTCAAGCACAGCAGAATCAGCAGCAGGGTAACAAAGGGTGTTTTCATTGCGGTGCAGAGGGTCACTTCAAAAGGCATTGCCCTCAGCTGAACAGAAACCAGAACAACAACAACCATAACAACAATCAGGGTAATGGTAACAACAACAACGGGGGAAACAACAACAACGGCAATGAAGCTCGTGGTCGTGCTTTTGTGTTGGGTCGAGGAGATGCAGTGAATGATCCCAATGTGGTTATGGGTAAGTTTCTTCTCGACGATATTTATGTTACTGTCTTGTTTGATTCGGGTGCTGATACAAGCTATATGTCATTGAAAATGAGTAAATTATTAAAACGTACACCAACACCTCTAGACACCAAACACGTCGTAGAACTAGCCAATGGTAAAAGTGTAGAAGCCACACAGGTAGTCAAGGGTTGTAGTATTGTTCTAGCGGGTCAGATTTTCTCGATTGATCTCATACCCATAGTTTTGGGTAGTTTCGACGTCGTCATCGGTATGGATTGGTTATCCCAACATCACGCGGAGATCTTATGCAAAGAAAAAGTTATTCGTATTCCTCGCTCCAGCCAAGAACCTCTCGAAGTACAAGGTGACAAGAGTGGTGCTGTGGTTGGCATCATCTCTTTCTTAAAGGCGCAGAAATGTTTACGAAAGGGACATACTGCCATTCTGGCACTTGTCACTGACGCATCAGCAAAGGAAAAGAAGCTGGAGGATATACCAGTTGTGCGTGATTTTCCTCAAGTGTTTCCTGAAGATTTACCTGGTTTACCTCCTCATCGTCAAGTCGAGTTTCAGATTGAGTTAGCTCCTGGAGCAGCACCAATAGCCCGCGCACCGTATCGTTTAGCTCCAACCGAACTGGAAGAACTGTCGAAGCAGCTACAAGAGCTCTTGGAAAAGGGCTTTATTCGTCCAAGCTCTTCGCCTTGGGGAGCTCCAGTGTTATTTGTGAAGAAGAAAGACGGTACGTTCAGGATGTGCATCGACTACCGCGAACTCAATAAGGTGACGGTGAAGAACCGTTATCCTCTTCCGCGCATAGATGACCTATTCGACCAGTTGCAAGGGTCGTGTTACTATTCCAAGATTGATTTAAGGTCAGGGTATCATCAGCTGAGAGTCCGGGATGAGGACGTCTCCAAAACCGCTTTCAGAACTCGCTACGGTCATTACGAGTTTCTTGTCATGCCATTCGGGCTTACGAACGCGCCTGCAGTCTTCATGGATCTTATGAACAGGGTGTGCAAACCGTATCTTGATAAGTTTGTTATCGTCTTCATCGACGACATTTTGATCTACTCCAAGAGTCAGGAGGAGCACGAGCAGCACTTACGCCTTATCTTGGAACTTCTTCGAAAAGAGCAACTGTACGCAAAGTTTTCAAAATGCGACTTCTGGCTTCGTGAAGTCCACTTCTTAGGCCATGTGGTAAACAAGGATGGGATTCATGTCGATCCATCCAAGGTTGATTCGATCAGAAACTGGCCAGCACCACGTACACCGACAGAAATACGCCAATTCTTGGGTTTGGCGGGTTACTACAGGCGATTTATTAAAGACTTCTCAAAGATCGCGCAACCACTTACTATGCTAACACAGAAAGGTGTCGTTTACAGATGGGGTAATACGCAAGAGACCGCTTTTCAGTACTTAAAGGATAGGCTTTGCAGCGCACCTATTCTCTCATTGCCAGAGGGCACGGATGACTTCGTGGTTTATTGTGACGCATCGATACAGGGGCTTGGTTGTGTATTGATGCAGCGGGATAAAGTGATAGCCTACGCTTCGCGGCAACTCAAGGTTCATGAACGGAACTACACGACGCACGATTTAGAGCTGGGAGCTGTTGTTTTCGCGCTTAAGATATGGCGACACTACCTGTACGGTACCAGGTGCACGATTTACACCGATCACAGGAGTCTCGAGCATATTCTTAAGCAAAAGGATTTGAACATGCGTCAACGGAGATGGGTTGAACTTCTAAACGACTACGAATGCGCCATCAAGTATCATCCAGGCAAGGCCAATGTTGTGGCTGATGCCCTCAGTCGGAAAGACACTCTACCTAAGCGCGTGCGAGCGCTACAGCTTACTATTCAGTCCAGTCTTCCTGCACAGATACGAGCTGCTCAGTTAGAAGCACTGAAACCCGAAAACGTCAAAGCTGAAGCCTTACGCGGCTCAAGGCAACGCCTGGAACAAAAGGAAGACGGCGCCTACTATGTAACGGGGCGTATTTGGGTCCCACTTTATGGCGGTTTACGCGAACTTGTAATGGATGAAGCTCACAAGTCTCGCTATTCGGTACATCCAGGGTCGGATAAAATGTACCACGACATCAGCACTACTTATTGGTGGCCTAGTATGAAGGCTCACATCGCTACGTACGTTGGAAAATGCTTAACCTGTGCGAGAGTCAAGGTTGAATATCAGAAACCAGCTGGTCTACTTCAGCAGCCTAAGATACCGCAATGGAAATGGGAAGAAATTTCCATGGATTTTGTTACAGGTCTACCTAGATCTCAGCGTGGGAACGATACAATATGGGTCATAGTTGATCGACTCACCAAGTCTGCACACTTCCTGCCGATCAAGGAAACGGACAAATTCTCCACTCTCGCAGACGTCTATCTTAAAGAAGTTGTTTCGAGGCACGGAGTGCCCACCTCTATTATTTCGGATCGCGATGCACGATTCACGTCAGAGCTTTGGCAAGCGATGCACAAATCCTTCGGCTCACGATTAGACATGAGCACAGCATATCATCCTCAGACGGATGGGCAGTCTGAGCGAACTATCCAAACTCTAGAAGACATGCTTCGAGCGTGTGTCATCGATTTCGGCAACGGCTGGGAAAAACACCTCCCTTTAGTGGAGTTTTCATACAATAACAGTTACCACACCAGCATTCAAGCCGCTCCATTTGAGGCATTGTACGGACGTAAATGCCGGTCACCTCTCTGTTGGGCAGAGGTGGGGGATAGTCAAATTACGGGTCCAGAGATTGTAGTGGACGCCACAGAAAAGATTGCGCAGATACGACAACGCATGGCGGCAGCACGCGACCGTCAGAAAGCCTACGCGGACAAGCGTAGAAAGCCATTGGAATTTGAGGTCGGGGACCGGGTTTTATTGAAAGTTTCACCCTGGAAGGGTGTGGTTCGATTTGGTAAACGAGGCAAACTGAATCCGCGGTATGTCGGACCGTTCGAAATCATTGAGAAGATTGGCAAAGTAGCCTACAGATTAAACCTACCTCCTGAACTCGGTGCAGTTCACAATGTATTTCACGTGTCGAATCTGAAGAAATGCCTATCAGATGAGACCCTTATAGTTCCTTTTAAGGAACTCACTATCGACGAGCGGTTGCAGTTCGTCGAGGAACCAGTTGAAATCACGGACCGGGATGTTAAGGTCCTCAAACACAAGAGAATCCCTCTTGTTCGAGTTCGTTGGAACTCCCAGCGTGGTCCAGAGTATACCTGGGAACGCGAAGATCAGATGAAAGAAAAGTACCCCCAGCTATTCGAAACCAATGCATCCACTTCTGAGGCTGAAGCTACTACTACTGAATTTCGGGACGAAATTCCAAATCAACGGGGGGATGATGTGACACCCCAGGAAAACCAGTGAATGATGTACCTTACCTAGCTTCCTCAGTGAGTGCGTACCAAATTTCGGGACGAAATTTCTTTTAAGTTGGGGATAATGTGACAACTCAAATTTCCAAGATTTCTATTTCGTATTTATTGCACGATCATGTATTGATTTCCATGAAATTATACATGTTTTGATTGTTTGATTGTGTATAGTTGTTGGTTATTTGTGAAACTTGTCAAATGTGTAAACTTGGTGGTGGAACTATGAAACAGTAAACTTGTCAATTATGAGATGGTGTGCAGTTGTAAATTATAATACTTAGGGATGTAGAAGGTAATTAGTGAAATCCTAAATACTTAACCCTAATCTCATTTTCCTAATCATTCACTAACCACTTTCACCAAAACCAAAGCACTTGTAATCTCTAATCCTCTTAGCAATCATCACCAAATCATTGGCAAGGCACCACAAGTTTGATTACTCTCTTTCTTTAGGATCATCACAAGGTAATTGTTTAATCATTGTTGTGATTAATTGTGATTGTTTATTGATTTCTTGATTCTTGTGTTCATGGAAAAACCCTAGCTTCTTATGTAATATTCTGTGATTTAATCTTGGATAGTTGAGATTACAATGATGATTAGATGCATGCTTGATAGGTATCATGTGATAATGGTTGTGGTTTATCAATTGATTGAATAAGCTTGTTGTCTGCCGTCGTATGATAGGAATTAGGGTTGTTCGTATGATTCACGTAACTGCTTTGATCTTAGTGAATGAATGATTGAAATGTGTTTGCCTGAGTTTAATTGCTAAATGAAAGTCTGAGTTTAATGAAGGTACATGGTCCGAATATAAGGATCTTCAATTGGACCGAGTTACTTGATGTTTAAGATGGTCCGAATTTAATTTCAATGTATCTTGCCCGAGTTTATCATGAAGGTATCTTGTCCGAGTTTATTATGAATGTATCCTCTCCGAGTTTAATTTCATTACTTTGGTCCGAGTATATGTGAAATTCATGTGGTCCGAGTATAAATGCAATTCATATGGTCCGAGTTTAACTTGGTCCGAGAATAATGAGATTATATTGGTCCGAGAATAATGAGAGTATATTGGTCCGAGAATAATGGATTGTGTAGTCCGAGTATAATTGGACCATTTGGTCCGAGTTTGTTTAATTGGCATTGGTCCGACTTTAATCACACTTCAATTTGGACCGAGTTTATTTTATATGTTGGGCCCGAGTTTAAATGAATGTGTCAATGGACCGAGCTTGTGTGTGAAACATGATGGTCTGAGTTTATTGTAGGATTACATGTGATATACGAGTTCTGAACAGGGGAGACCCCCCCCCATATTTGTCTGATGCATGATCCTGTATATGTTAGTAGGAATTACGCGAATTATATGAGCTACGTGTATTGTATGGATAGGTTAACTGTTACGTGATACATGATTGATACATGATATTGGCTGTCAAGCACCATACGACGTTAGATTACATGCGTATCATTTCGAACGTGAACTGATTTGTTATACGTGCATACAATAGGACTTGATTAATTACTTGTGAGTGCATAACATAGCATACCGAGCAAACCAAGGTGAGTTCACACTCTTACCAAGGCATGGGATTCCCGGGGTGTTGGGAATGGGATTGAAAGGATAAGGTTGATTAGATACATTATTGACACTAAGACTAGACTACCACATTACTATCCTCGGATGTGAAGGATACTTATACTGATCACTATCCTCGGTTGTGAAGGATACTTATACTGATCACTATCCTCGGCTGTGAAGGATACTTATACTGATCACTATCCTCGGTTGTGAAGGATACCTATACTGATCACTATCCTCGGTTGTGAAGGATACCTATAGTTACGAGTAGTCTAGTGGTTATACAACGTGGAACACCACCACCAGTAACGTGGAACACCACCACCAGTAACGTGGAACACCACCACCAGTAACGTGGAACACCACCACCAATAGAACATACAATCGGCCCAGTAGAGCCACTTGTTACAAACGAACTTACTTTTACGCATTTACTATCTGTGAACTCGCTCAACTAGTTTGTTGATCATTCTGTTACATGCCTTGCAGATCGTTAGGTACTTGGAGCTTGCACACGGAGGAGCTGGTCGTTGTGGGGCTTGAATCGTGATCACCTTGTTAAACACTTTAGATGTTTGATACTTATTTGCTATGGGTTTTACAATAATACGCTTCCGCTAAACAATGTTAACTTACTTATGTTTTGGAAACACCTTTCATATGGAAATGGTTTGGATTATAATGTGTTTACTTTTACTTTATACAATGTTCTGTATGATTGGTGGCTTGATCCTGGTCAGTCACGCTCCCAAGCGGTGATACTCCGCAGGTGGATTTTGGGGGGTGTGACAAAGATCTTGGATTGAAACAATCTGCAAGTACTGCTCAGACAATCATGAATAGGCCTGCATCACCAAACACCTCATCCAATAAAAATCTCCCAAGAAACCCATCAGACTCAAAGGTACTAAAGTGGAAAACTGACAAACAGAACCACGTACTGACATTGCTCAAGTCTAGTGGAGAAGTGAAGAATATATCAAGGGAACAAGCTCTTGGCCTGAGTCTTGAAGATTTGCCTGATCTCCTTGATCTTCCACTTAGCAGGGATGATGATGACACAGATGCCTTGGCCTTTGAACTTCAACTCAAAGGGCAAATAAGGGAGCTGCTGCTGATGAGGCAATAACGATCTACAAAATAATGAAGAGTTTTGGCATTATCTGTTCCAGGGGGAGATTGTTGGGATTGAACCCTATCAAAGGTACAGATAATTAAAGCCAAAACTGTATCAAAACAGTGGATCCAGAATAAGCAGATGTTATGTATACAAGTCTCTCCCCTTGAAAGTAGTTTCAACATCTGCTGACCTCCTATCTACTGATCGTACAAACTGCTGATCAAGTAAAAGTCTGATGGAAGACTAAAGCTCTGCTGTTCAATCTACTGCCTTGGGTCAAGCTCTGCTGATCATGACAAGTACTGCTGGGTTCACATCAGTGGAAGGATGCAGCAGTAGTTTAGATGTCTTTATGTATTGTATTGTAATAATAGTTGTTAGAATAGCAGTGTTTGTATAGGTCAGATGTTAGAGTTTGTTAGGAGGTTAGATGTCACTTTCATGGTGACGTCAGCTTAGATGCTTCAGTGGTTTGCTCGTGCCTATAAATAGAACAGTGCTTTGTACTGTTCTATTAGCTCTTTCACCTTCTTCTTCCTGCACAAACAAATACTGTGAGCTCAGGCTAAGGGGGAGTTTGTTGCTTACTTGCAAAATTGTAATCGTTGTTGAAATAAATTCAATCATTCGGTTCAATGTAAAACTTGTATGTTAAAAGCAATTCTCCTGTTTAATTGTGAAAAGTTTGCTTCCATCTTAATTCCGCTGCACAACTCATTCATCTTCATCTTAATTCAAACATAATACACAATCAAAACAAAACTCAGATCCTAACATCTTGTTCGAGATGCCATAAGGGGTATCGACCAAGTAACAAGAAATTCAAAGAAAAGAAAAACAGAGAAGAAAAGAGAATAGAAATACCTGAGATTTGCTTGAGGAATAATGATCACAATGCAAAGTATTTCAGCTAATTATAGGCTGAGTGTAGGGGGGTAAAGAGTAAATATCGCATTGGAAGTTGCACATAGTCATTTCAAGAGTCCAGTCGTATTGATTGCCTCGATCCAGGTGATAAAGTTTAAAATATATCCGTTTGAATTCGGAATTCCAATAGATATATTTTGGGGACAATTATTATGGGTCATTTTCTGCATATATATCCTGACTAATATTCTGGATTTGATTGTTTATTTGCGATCAGGATACCGGATCAGGATATTGGTAACATCCTAATACGATATCCTGATACTAACCAATTAGCTCACATGCAAATTATTGTAGCAAGTCTCTAACGGTTAGGAGGACTTCTTCCCCTCGAGACTCGGGCAAATCAGTTAGCTTGTAGACGTTGAACCCGGAAGAAGTGGACTACAATGTTCACTTAAGGAATATTCGAAGCATCCCGGTTTAATAGGATAGTTAGTTATTTTGGTTTTACTATAAATAGATTGATCGGATCAGGCTAAGGCACACACTCTCTTTCGCACACTTTACTCTCTAGCTACAAGCAATCACTACACACAAACACTTGTACTCAAATTACATTGTGACACCTAGTTGATCCGCATCATATCCTGCACTGTATCCTAATATTTGAAGTAATAGAAGAACAAGGCTGCTGCGAATGTCAGCTCCCGCGGTTTTGTGCCGGTGATCTAGATTGATCAAGGGCTTTCCTCGTACATCTCGTGTCACCCTTTACTTTTTTGCTCATTGTTTGATCATAGATACAGCTCTATATCCTGAGCTGTTTCCCGAAACTGTTTTTTGCAAATAACTAGACTAGCATATTTTCAACACACATTTCTAGCATACTACCTCACTTAACTAATTTGATCACTTAATTGCTTCGGTAATTTTTGACCAAAACAGTACTGCATGCAAGATTTGAGCTCAATCTAACAGAGCTGATCTTGTGTGTTGGCAACGTCGGGTTCCGCTAATGGTAATGGGGAAAGAACGTGCCTATGATTCTATGTATGATTGTCTCATGAATGTAATGTACCATGTTGATCCCAGATAAGATGCTCAAAGACTAAATGTGGCAAATAGATTTTAATAAGTAGGAAAATATTGTGCGGAACTAGAAATCAAACTTTCAAGAGACAACAACTAACAGAATTTTCAAGTATATTAATCACTTTGGAAAACAAAGTTATTGACTGTTACAAATGAATGCTCAAAGAATTCAATATTAAAGGGTAATGGAGTTTTTGGTGTGTGTATTGAATGCTTGGCTCAACTCATTTAACCTTCGGGGTTGACATCTTCATTTATAAAGAGTCTGAATCATAAATAAACATTTGTTTATTAATGCACATGGTCCTTTCTAATCGCCTTCTCTTTGTTTTGATCATTTCCTAATATTTGTTAAAGACATTTCTTTCTTTCTTCTTGTCACACCCCCAAAATACCACATGCGGAAAATACCGCAGGGCGTGTGACGTACCAGGATCTAAGCCACCAATCACATTGAACTTTGCATAATATAATTAAATAAAACTTTCATTTATTGAAATTAAGTGTCACAACGTTACAAACTATTCACAGTATACAGCGGAAGCATAATTCATTCGTTAAGTGTTTATAAACCATTAGTCTTGTGTTGCGATTCCATGTATCTTGACCCATGACCACTCCAGCTTCCCAGACAGCAAGTTCCAACAATAAGCACCTAAAGGCCTGCAAGGCATGTAACAACGAATCAACAACAAAGTTGAGCGAGTTCACAGTTGGTTGTCCATTTTTAAGTTGTTCTAAAAACCGTAAGTTCATTCGTAAACCATGAGTCAACCAATCCTTTGTTTCCCAAACCATAACCAGCGGGGGCTTCCCCATGTGAACCACTAGACCCATTACCATATTAACCACTGACTGAAGTAAGTTGGTGCCCTATCGTCAATGTCTATCATCATTGACTAGTGCCCAGATCCATTAGTTCACGCCCGTCCTCTGCGGCACGGTGTGAGGATTGTCAAACCTAAATAGTGCTATCTAACTAATGACCCGCTCGCCATTGACCCGACGATTAAGTCGATATAAAAATGAGGGACTTCATGATAGGGTTTTTGGTCTAGTATCAATGTTGTCACCCTTCAATAAAGAGGATGTGGTACGTGTCCCCAAACCAGGAGATCACGCAGGTTCCGTGTTATCACCCTTCAACAAAGAGGATGTAGTGCATGTTCCCAACGAGGAGGTCACGCAGTTTCCGTTTTAATCCTTTACCAATTCCCAATCACCGGGAATCCCATGCCTTGTAGAAAGTGTGAAATCACCTCGGTTTGCTTGGTATATTTATCTACGTTACACTACTTGTTCCAAATGGATCAAACACGTCCTAGCATGAGTACCAATATCAATCAGTTTGATCACATTTACACACGTGGTATACATTCATCAACAGACATGATATATCACTTAACCGGGCACAAATTCCATCATTTAAAGTATGTCTGCATACTAGGTGCTACACATATACAGTTATACTTCACATACTACGTTTCAAATATTCACATAACATCTCATTTCAAACATACATAAATGTATGAGTTTATGTACCACTCGTGGCCCGTAGACCCGACTTGCGAGGCCCAGGCCCAAACCCGTCCCGGCCCGCAGCCCATGTGTGATTACTGTTTCAACTCCTGACCCACCCAGACCGGCCCAACATACTTAATTTAATACGTGTGTGTGTGTGTGTATTTATGGCCCAATGTCAAGGTGCGGCCCAAAGAAACTAGGCCCACCTGATGTGTGGCCCACTTGGGGTGGCCATAACCAAACAATCCTATTCGGCCCAAACCATTGTCATTAAATCTATCATCTAACAGTTTAATTATCCATATGCATAATCTAAGAACACCTTAATATACAACCCAAAAATCATATACCATACATCAGAATTTATTTGTATTACATAATGGTCCACCCTACGCAGCATTTAACAATTAATACAATCATCCTCGCTATTCAACTAGATCAAGTCACCGTGAATTCCCCAAGTGTTTTCATGAAGATTTATCATTATCAATTCACATATAAACAATACTTTAACACAAAATTAAATCAACCATTACTTATCATGCCACCATCGCTATTAACAAATTCAAGCATCATACAGACAAAACATCATGTGTGGCAAAACTCAAGGTTTCGTCGTAAAGATGTGTATGGCAAAACTCAGGGTTTCGTCGTGTATGAAGGTGTGGCGAAACATCAAGTTTCGTCGTGAACAACATGTGACGAAACTTCAGAGTTTCGTCGTGAATAACTTGCAAAACCCTAATCGTCCTAGCTGTTTCATCATGACCACCGTTCAATCATTATACGAGTGACGTTATGCCGATCTAGCAGTCAATGTATTTGGTTATTATCTAGTTCATATCATCAAAAATGATTATAGATCAATACCCTATTATCAAACCCTATTATCAAGCTAAAAGTTAACACACTTATCATCAAGTATGAACATAATCAACAACAACAACCATGTATCGCTACAACTATGTTTACATGACAAGAGGATCAGATTCGAAACACTGAGAAGTTATACTAACCGAGGAGGGAAAAGAAGTATTCGAGCACAACAATCTTCGAAGGGGGGGGGGGCTGCCGTTGCACAAGAGAGAGGGAGAGAGCGCAGGGTTTGTTGATCGATCAGTTATGTGCCATCGTTTAACCCTACTTTGATATATATATGTGTGAATCCGTGTCGGGCCCTTACTAGGCTTCGACGTAACATGGGCCGGCGAAACCCTAAGGTTTCGTCTAGTACGAGGATGGCGAAACTCCTAAGGTTTCTCGAGTTAGGGGACGTAGAAACTTCTAAGGTTTCGTCGTAGCCATGAAGGTGAGAATACACAGGTTAAGTTTATAATTCAAACAACTCATAAGTTTTATTACTAATCATGTAACACATCAATCATATAGCAATTGTGAACATGTTACAATACAACGAGTTAAGAAAACATGACTGTAAACAAGTGTCGTGTCTAGGAAAGACTTGAAAACTCGGGTTGTCACATCATCCCCAACTTGAAAGAAATTTCGTCCCGAAATTTAGCACGTGGTTACTGAGGAAGCTAGTTAGGTTGCATGGTTTTCTTGGTTTTCCTGGGGTGTCACATCATCCCCCCGTTGGTTTGGAATTTCGTCCCGAAATTCCGCAGTAGCTTCAGCCTCAGTAGTTGTTTCATTGTTCTCGAACAACTGGGGATATTTGTGTTTCATTTGGTCTTCTCGTTCCCAGGTAAACTCTGGGCCACGACGGGAGTTCCAACGAACTCGAACAAGAGGTATTCTGGTGTGTTTGAGAATCTTGACCTCTCGGTCCAAGATTTGCACTGGTTCTTCGACAAGTCGCAACTGATCGCCGATGGTGAGCTCCTTGAAAGGAACGATGAGGGTTTCATCTGACAGACACTTCTTCAGATTCGACACATAGAATACGTTGTGAACTCCACTGAGTTCTTCGGGTAGATTCAATCTGTAGGCCATCTTGCCAATTCTCTCAGTGATCTCGAAAGGTCCAACATATTGCGGTTTGAGTTTGCTTCGCTTACCAAAATGAACTACACCTTTTCCAAGGTGAGACTTTTAAGTGGTGCTCGATCCCCAACCTGGAACTCGAGTGGTTTCTTGTGCTTATCAGCGTAGCATTTCTGTCGGTCACGAACTGTCGCCATCCATTGTCGTATCTGAGCAGTCTTCTCTGTTGTGTCTACGACGAGTTTTGGGCGGTGATTTGGCTGTCGTCAACCTCTGCCCAACAAAGAGGTGATCGGCACTTCCGCCTGTACAATGCCTTGAACGGAGCAGCCTGGATGTTGGTGTGGGAACTGTTGTTATACGAAAACTCCACTAAAGGTAGATGCCGCTCCCAGCCGTTAACAAAGTCGATTACACATGCTTGAAGCTTGTCTTCTAGAGTTTGGATGGTGCGTTCAGTCTGCCCATCCTTCTGTGGATGATATGCTGTGCTCATGTCTAGACATGAGCCAAAGGATTTGTGCATCGCTTGCCACAAATCAGATGCAAATCGTGGGTCGCGAGGTTGGCACCCCGTGCCTAAAACCCGCCTCTCTCAGAGGGATATTCACAACTTGTGAACTCGATAGTGTTCTTGATTGCACGAGAGTATGCTGGTTGCGCAAGACGATCATCGATCATCTAGGTGATATTGTTTCCATTTCAAGTTCTAGGTAGCCCAGTGACGAAGTCCATGGCAGTGTGCTCTTATTTCCGTATGAATGTTTCTCGATGTCCAAACATCATTCCCATACCTAGCTAGGTGGGCCTTCCCACCCGATTACCAGTACAAGATTTATAAATCCTAACGCCTCTCATCAAAACCCAGACGACTAGAATATCGAAGCCGGTGTGCTTTACCCAACACAGGTTCCTTACAGTTGCCGTATAATGAGATCCACACTCGTTCCATGAGGTAGCGAATATCGTCTGACCTGCCAAGGTTGCTTTTCCATGCCCCACATGGGTTCAAGTTGATAATTCTCTCCCTTCAGTTCTCTAGTTTGAATAGGGCGAGTCGGATCAGGTAAGCTAGAGTCGATAGTGAGCTGCAAGGCTCGTGCACCTTCAAGTTTCATAGTTATAATCATCCTAAAGTTCCCTCCAGCGATGCCATTAACTGATTTAGCTCTGCCGAAGCCAAGGAACATGGGAGGCCCTTATGATCGGTCTAAATAACGCATCTGGTACCGTCCAAGTAATACCTCCATCTAAAATCCCAAGGCCATGGTTTTCACTGCCAGTTGTGTGTCGTGCAGTTCCTCTTTGTAACTCCATCATGTAAGTCATCACTCTCTCGTGTTGCGTCGATGTGTAACTGAGACTCTCGTTCGGATCATCATGGCATACCACTAAATCGCCCACACCCTCGGGTAAGGACGATGTTCGGTGCATTGCAAAGTTGGAATTCGAAAGCTGAAAAGACCTCCTCTTGTTTCGTCCTTCACGAACACAACACCCTACTGTGCTAAGGAGATTTAAGCTATGCGACCTTCGAAAATCCTGTGGGTAAGCTGCGATAGTATCTAGCGAAACCAAGGAATTGCGGCATTCCCGAAGGAATCTTTGGTGTCGATCAGCTTCTAACCAGATGCATCCTGGCGAGATCCACATGTATTCCCACTCCGTTGGTTACATGATCAAAATGCATCTCTCGTATCTAAATGTGACATTTAACAAGACTTCGCACGTAATGGATCCTCCCACAGAAGCACTGAGATAGGATACATATGCCGCCCACGTAATGATTCAGAACGTCGTCGACAAATACGGTCAATTCATGTGGTCCCTGAAGCTGCTGGTGTGTTGATCAACTCAATAATCATGGTGTACAAAGTTGAAATGGCTGCATTGCATTCGGCATGCTGTTCTAAGAGTATTCTCCACTTGGACTTCCATCTGATGATAGTTCGTTCACTAGCCAATCCTCGAATGGAAATCAAGGGCAATGGTGATATATATGCGGATTAGACACAAAAAAAACACTCAACAGGTCAAACTGAGATTCTGCCTAACAGCAGTGATAATAATCCTGGAAGTTCTTCAAGTAGCTCATCGGGAGAGATCACAAACGAGTGATGGATCCTTGATCCTCCCTTCCTTATCCTTACGTCAGTAACAGTTGCTAACAATGGCGGGGTAATCCCTCCGTAGACACTTCTGGGCTTTCATTGCAGAATTGATGCTAACCTTTATACAACTCTGATACTTTGGAACAGATGACAATTCTTCACTAGGGGGGAGGGATACTTAAAATTTCTCCTCACAGGGTACATCTATCAAGAACACAAAAGAAGGGTCGATGTCGAACACTTGTCCCACAAGGTCGAGTTTGCATCCCAACGATCATATGAGGTTTCCATTGTTTTGCCACTAGCGGATTCCACCAAAGGTTGGGTTTCAAGAAGCATCAGAGTTATATAGAACAAAGACAAGGTGATTCATTACCAAGAACGGGTATGCCACCATATTGTTACAGTCCTAGCGTCGCCCACACCAATCCTAAATGCCCTTCCTTGAGCATCATTTCCCGTGTGGTTGTACTCGTTGCGAGGATTTCCAGTACGACCGTCGTTTCCTTGGTTGTTGTCATTTTGATTTAGCGACAGCCACTCCATGTCGTAGGCACCTTCCTTTCTATAATGTTGGTTGCCATTTCAAGTACCTTGATGTTGCCATGACTGTTGCCTCCAATGCTGTCGTTTGAAATGGAGCTCTACGATCTTTCATCGACAGGGTCCATCTTTTCATATTCCGTGCCACGTCCTAAGGCGCTACCCCTTGTGCTGGCAGTTTCACGTTCCATACCATGGTCAATTGTCATCGTTTATGTCCCGATTAATTTGTAAAAGTTGACTCTCATGAGTCGTTGGCTGGGGTTAAGGATTCGATTGGAGTCAGATCGCTGATGTTCGTTTCTGGTAACTAGGGTCGTTCAAATGCTGAAGTCCATCGTTCTTGCAAGTTGACTGAGTAATACACGGTATGTTACGAGAGTGTTGCAGAAGTGATCGCACTTCGAAATCTAAGGCGTCAATACGTTAAGCTCCAGCAAACGAAGAAAGGTGAGAAAGATATAGACCAATCATTATCGTTGCAACATCCAACTCGGGGATGTTCCTATAAGCACCTAACATTCTACACAGTTCGCTAGGCGTTCAGATGGGTGTTCAGGTAATACTTGATAGCATCGAGATTCGATGGGATCCAGAGAGGAATGAAAAGTTCATGTTCGAGTAGGGGACAATCACTGCTATGACCTCTATAGGTTTGTTAAGGCTCACTGGGACTCGCATGCACCCCACATTATTTTTATGTGTGCACCCACAATAATGTTGTGATTTGCATGTTCATCTCAGTTCCTCCTAATTCATGTCAAATGGTTCCTCAAACTCAGATGTCAAACGGAGGTCGTCAAGGTATTAAGATCACAAAGATCCAAGGACTATGGCATACTATCAACGCATCATAAGGTAAGCGAGCAATCCATGCCATCATGCTATAGTGGCGAGTGTGTGTTCGTATGTTTCGTCATAAACAAATGTGCACTAGTTAGGTAATGTATACAACAGGTAAGAGGGACGGACCTTGCAATCTGGAGCTTAGTGTCATGGTCATGTTCACGTTTTTCAGAACAGCTCGGTTATAGTCTTGTTTTATAAAAACGTTTTTCCCTTTTTTTAAAACCAAGTTCACTATAACCAAAGGCTCTGATACCAATCTGTCACACCCCCAAAATACCACATGCGGAAAATACCGCGGGGCGTGTGACGTACCAGGATCCAAGCCACCAATCACATTGAACTTTGCATAATATAATTAAATAAAACTTTAATTTATTGACATTAAGTTTCACAACGTTACAAACAATTCACAGTATATACCGAAAGCATAATTCATTCGTTAAGTGTTTATAAACCATTAGTCTTGTGTTGCTATTCCATGTGTCTCGACCAATGACCACACCAGCTTCCCAGACAGCAAGTTCCAATAATAAGCACCTAAAGGCCTGCAAGGCATGTAACAATGAATCAACAACAAAGTTGAGCGAGTTCACAGTTGGTTGTCCATTTTTAAGTTGTTCTAAAAACCGTAAGTTCATTAGTAAACCATGAGTTAACCAATCCTTTGTTTCCCAAACCATAACCAGTGGGGGCTTCCCCATGTGAACCACTAGACCCGTTACCATATTGACCACTGACTAAAGTAAGTTGGTGCCCTAACGTCAATGTCTATCATCATTGACTAGTGCCCAGATCCATTAGTTCACGCCTGTCCTCTGCGGCACGGTGTGAGGATTGTCAAACCTAAATAGTGCTATCTAATTAATGACCCGCTCGCCATTGACCCGGCGATTAAGTCGATATAAAAATGAGGGACTTCATGATAGGGTTTTTGGTCTAGTATCAGTGTTGTCACCCTTCTTGTCACACCCCCAAAATACCACATGCGGAAAATACCGCAGGGCGTGTGACGTACCAGGATCTAAGCCACCAGTCACATTGAACTTTGCATAATATAATTAAATAAAACTTTAATTTATTGACATTAAGTTTCACAACGTTACAAACAATTCACAGTATACAGCGGAAGCATAATTCATTCGTTAAGAGTTAATAAACCATTAGTCTTGGGTTGCGATTCCATGTATCTCGACCCATGACCACTCCAGCTTCCCAGACAGCAAGTTCCAATAATAAGCACCTAAAGGCCTGCAAGGCATGTAACAACGAATCAACAACAAAGTTGAGCGAGTTCACAGTTGGTTGTCCATTTTTAAGTTGTTCCAAAAACCATAAGTTCATTCGTAAACCATGAGTTAACCAATCCTTTGTTTCCCAAACCATAACCAGTGGGGGCTTCCCCATGTGAACCACTAGACCCGTTACCATATCGACCACTAACTGAAGTAAGTTGGTGCCCTAACGTCAATGTCTATCATCATTGACTAGTGCCCAGATCCATTAGTTCAAGCCCGTCCTCTGCGGCACGGTGTGAGGCTTGTCAAACCTAAAAAAGAGGGACTTCATGATAGAGTTTTTGGTCTAGTATCAGTGTTGTCACCCTTCAATAAAGAGGACGTGGTACGTGTCCCCAAACCAGGAGATTACGCAGGTTCCGTGTTATCACCCTTCAATAAAGAGGATGTAGTACGTGTTCCAAACCAGGAGGTCACGCAGTTTCCGTTTTAATCCTTTACCTATTCCCAACCACCGGGAATCCCATGCCTTGTAGAAAGTGTGAACTCACCTCGGTTTGCTCGGTATATTTATCTACGTTACACTACTTGTTCCAAATGGATCAAACACGTCCTAGCATGAGTACCAATATCAATCAGTTTGATCACATTTACACACGTGATATACATTCATCAACAGACATGATATATCACTTAACCGGGCACGAATTCCATCATTTAAAGTATGTCCGCATACTAGGTGCTACACATACACAGTTATACTTCACATACTACGTTTCAAATATTCACATAACATCTCATTTCAAACATACAAAAATGTATGAGTTTATTTACCACTCGTGGCCCGTAGACCCGACGTGCGAGGCCCAGGCCCAAACCCGTCCCGGCCCGCAACCCATGTGTGATTACTGTTTAAACTCCTGACCCACCCAGACCGGCCCAACATACTTAATTTAATACATGTGTGTGTGTATTTGTGGCCCAATGTCAAGGTGCGGCCCAAAGAAACTAGGCCCACCTGATGTGCGGCCCACTTGGGGTGTCCATAACCAAACAATCCTATTCGGCCCAAACCATTATCATTAAATCTATCACTAACAGTTTAATTATCCATATGCATAATCCAAGAACACCTTAACATAAAACTCAAAAATCATATACCATACATCAAAATTTATTTGTACTACATAATGCTCCACCCTACGCAGCATTTAACAATTAATACAATCATCCTCGCTATTCAACTAGATCAAGTCATCGTGAATTCCCCAAGTGTTTTCATGAAGATTTATCATTATCAATTCACATATAAACAACACTTTAACACAAAATTAAATCAACCATTACTTATCATGCCACCATCGCTATTAACAAATTCAAGCATCATACAGACAAAACATCATGTGTGGCGAAACTCAAGGTTTCATCGTAAAGATGTGTATGGCGAAACTCAGGGTTTCATCGTGTATGAAGGTGTGGCGAAACATCATGTTTCGTCATGAGCAACATGTGACGAAACTTTAGAGTTTTGTCGTGAATAACATGCAAAACCCTAATCGTCCTAGCTGTTTCATCATGACCACCGTTCAATCATTATACGAGTGGCGTTATGCCGATCTAGCAGTCAATGTATTTGGTTATTATCTAGTTCATATCATCACAAATTATTAAAGATCAATACCCTATTATCAAGCAAATAGTTAACACACTTATCATCAAGTATGAACATAATCAACAACAACAACCATGTATCGCTACAACTATGTTTACATGACAAGAGGATCAGATTCGAAACACTGAGAAGTTATACTAACTGAGGAGGGAAACGAAGTATTCGAGCACAACAATCTTCGAAGGAGGGGGGCTGCCGTTGCACAAGAGAGAGGGAGAGAGCATAGGGTTTATTGATCGATCAGTTATGTGCCATCGTTTAACCCTACTCTGATATATATGTGTGAATCCGTGTTGGGCCCTTACTGGGCTTCGACGTAACCTGGGCCGGCGAAACCCCTAAGGTTTCGTCTAGTACGAGGATGGCGAAACTTCTAAGGTTTCATCGTGTAAGGGGACGACGAAACTTCTAAGGTTTCGTCATAGCCATGAGGGTGAGAATACACAGGTTAAGTTTATAATTCAAACAACTCCTAAGTTTTATTACTAATCATGTAACACATAAATCATATACCAATTATGAAAAAGTTACAACACAACGAGTTAAGAAAACATGACTGTAAACAAGTATCGTGTTGAGGAAAGACTTGAAAACTCGGGTTGTCACACTTCTTGTCCTGTTATCTTGTAGGCACCTTTTTATTGATCTTCTTTGAGTGATCTTCAACATATGATCAGGTTGATCATCTTTTTCTTCAATACTTATCTAAAAGTTTCCTAACAATTTCCCTCTAAGTGTTGTAAGAAAAATAAACTACCTCATAACAAATGAACATAATTAAAAAAAATCCCAACAATGGAATCAAACTCGCAAACTACAAAACCTTGTTAAAAAACAAACTACAAAGGAAATAATATAACTTCAATTGTTTTTAAGACAAATTAACAGGTTCGTGGAGATCATCAATCTTCAATATTTTATTGTGATGGATGAACTTATGGCATATTTGGTACATGTCTTTGTACCAGCCTCTAGCATCTATCCATTCATCAATTATTTCTTCTATCTCTTTTCTCAGCAACTCTTTATCTCTTCCCTTGGCTTGAAGTTGTACCTGCTTCTTGTTCATACATTCTTAAATGTATTTTAGTGTCTTATTTGAATACTTGCAGATATCAATGATTCTGAAAAGGGCTTTGTTTCCTTCAATATCTCTAAACACAACAGAGAGTCCTGTTTGTTCAAGGATTACTATAGTTCTTGCTTCCTTTTCCAGCTCTTCAGGGATGGATGTATTTGGTGGAGGAACGTGGACCTTCTTCTGATGAATATGATCATAATTAATGCACAAATCAAAATCAGAAAAAGCTAGCCTTTCAAATAGCTTGATTCCAGATTTTGAAATACTGTTGAGTGCTATTCTAGCAAATTTAGTACTTCCTTTGTCTTGATCATAAATCTTCTTCAGAGTCAATATGTCCAATAGATTTAGCTAATCTGCTAAATCTCCATCAGTTATCCTTTGTTCAGTGCCATCTTTCCTTAGGAGGGTATACCTATTTTGTTCATATTTTCCTCCAACACCATCTGGTGTAACATCAACACTACCTTGAGAACTCTTACCACTGGATTACCAAGAGCTTTGTGAATGCTTTTCAAACCCCTCTCAAGCATTTCCTCCTTCCAGCCTCTAATTGTTAGACTAAGAGGCCTGTCCAATCTATCTTCTGCAAACCAGTAATATTCCTTGAGGTGATGTTCTGGGAACATCATCACATCTTTGTCAATTTCTTGAACAAGGATTGTGTTTCCTTAAGGAGTTATCTTCTAAACTATTCTTGGCTTTTTAGAAGACGAGGTTGCCGAATCTACCCATTTTATCTTTTCTTGCAAGGTCAGGTCTTGACTAAAGATAGTTTCCCCTGATGTGGTTTGTCTTGGTTTTGTCTGAGGGGCAACAATATTGTAATCAGAAATAACCTTAGGTATAGCTTCAAACCTTTTCATCATGTCTTCTTTTTAACTGTAGGAGGGGGACCCATTGTTGATGGTCCTGTTTGGCTTGTTGGTGTGGCACTTGGTTGCTTTCTGATGATCTTAGGAACTTCCAGCTGTGAGGCTTCCTTGGGAATGGGAACTGTAAGCTCACAAATGTCTACTTGTGCCAATCTGGAAACATTGTTGTGCATTCTTTTCATGAGAGATTGAACATCCCTATGAGCTGAGCATTCTTGGTTTCTTCCTCACGCACTCTGGAAAATTCTGCATTGTTGTGCTCCTTCTGTGTAGCCCATTCTTTGATCAGCTTTTCAAGGGCACCTGTTATGCTATTGTTGTTGGCCCTTAAAATGTTAATTTCTTCCAAAACTTTTTCAGAATTAGATGATTGACTTGATTCCACAACATTCTTCAGCTGAGACTTGATGTTTTCCAATTCTATAAATATTTTCTAAAAGTCTTCTGCAAGATTACTAGTTTCTGATGACTTGTCTGGCTGCTGTTGTAGAATTTTCAGGGTCTTAGTGTGTCTGTCTCTTGATAAACTCCACTGATTTTGATAGAGTCTTCATTTCTGATCTTTGACTCTTTTTTTCCTTGGTTAGTTTCCTGACCTCCATCTGTTGTAGTCTCAACTTCCTCCTCATTATCTGATTCAGAGTTAAGACAAATGGAACTTGTAACTTCTTCATTTACACTAGTATTTCTAAATGACTTTCTATAAGTAGCAGAAATAGATTTCTCGGAGTTGGACTTTGCAGTGTTTTTAGTTACAGAAGTATCAAATATTAATGTGGTGTTTTCGGGTGAACCTATACCAGCTACATGTGATTCTGCAGCATGATGAAACTCTGCTTCTGGATTTTGGTGAAAACTCTGCTTCTGGATTTTGGTGACTTTGGACATTTGCTTCCACAGCTTCTGGTGAGGTTCTGAGCTGTAGATTCAGGTCTCCGTCTGCTTCATCTGTTTCTGATGGGTTTGACCTTTGACCTTCTTCATCTGGTGAGGAAGAGCAGTTGTACACTTCTACACTATCAAAAACTTCATGTATCTTGGGCCTATTCAGAATTTCTTCATGCAGCATCCGGTATGGTGACTCTGCAGCAATCAGGCTCATCATGCTTTCTTGTAGGACTGATACATCATTGTATGAAGTCCACCACTAGGTTGCACACCAAGGCTTCATTGTTGGTGATCTCCAGATGGTTTCCAAAGCTGGCAGCTCCATGTTCCTTTCTTCAAATGTTCCAGCAGCAAAGAATGAAAAAACTCTTGGATATGGAAGATGTGAGGAAATTCTACCATTTCTGGTGAGAACAAATCCTTTCATCAGATTAAAGATCTCAGTTTCATAATCAATGTTGTACCCAGTAATGAGTCCATACATGATTGAGAGAACTGATTGATTAATCTGATCAGCAGCACCAATCATTGAGGTGAGACTTTTGTTGAGAGTCTCCATCATAACCTGCCAAAAGGCTGGCAGTTCATTTCTCTTGAATTTACCAATCTTATTAATCATTCTTTTGTAACCCAACTCTAGAAAGAAGTTTATCAGATTCTCTTTGTTGAGGGCTTCAATGTATATATTAAGAACAGGGAGTTCAAGCCATTGCCTTATTCTTACCGGAGTGATTGTGTCAGAGAGGGATGAGCAAATACCGATACCGTCTAGATACTGTCCCGATCCCGAAAAATAACGATCCCAAATTTTGTGTAAACTTGGTACCGATACCGATACCGAAATATGTCGGTATGGTACGGTATCGGTATTTTCAGGGTAAAATTCGGTATTTTACCGATACCGTACTATATCGTATCGAAAATGCCAAAAAAGTGGATACCGTTTCCGGTACCGGAAAAATTCGGGATCAGGATTTCGGGATCGGGATCGGGACGGTATTTTATACCAATTACTCATCCCTAGTGTCAGAGACATTCCCCCATAAGTGTGCAGTGACTTGATTTGCTCCAGTTTCATTGAAGGTTCTGACAAACTATTGCAAAATCTTCTCCGGTACTTCTCTTGTTTTAGTCATTGCCTGAGAGATTGGATGTCTCATCAGAAATTCAACTAAAATCTGGGACTTCTCATCATACTCGGGGTGATCGGTGTTCATCAGCAAATTGTTCTCTTTCATTGCCTGAGAGAGCCATCTTTCTTTTTTACGAAAAGGACAGGAGCGCCCCAAGCAAAAGTACTAGGGTGTATAAAGCCTTTATCAAGAAGTTCTTGAAGCTAGTTAGATAGCTCTTGCATTTCCGAGGGTGCTAAACAATAAGGTGGTTTAGCAATAGGGTTAAGATCTGAGTTTGGATTGATTGTGATTTGTGTTTGAATTAAGATGAACAATTAGAGAGTAGTGCAGCGGAAATTAAATGGAAGCAAACTTTTCACAATCAATCAGAAGAAATGCTTTCAACCATACGTTTTCAACAAAGAACCAAATGCTTAAATTTATTTCAAACTTTGATTACAATTGCATGTATGATTCGCAAACTCCCCCTCAGCCCGAGCTTAGTAATTTGTTCGTGCAGGAAGAAGATGGTGAAGAGCTAAACAGAAAAGTACAGAGCACTATTCTATTTATAGGCACGCAACAAACCACTGAGCATCTAAGCTGACGTCACCATGAAAGTGACATCTAACCTCCTAACAAACTCTTAACAACTGACCTATACATACACTGATATGCTAACTACTGATGTTACAATTCATTACATAAAGTAAACAAAACTGCTACTGCATCCTTCCACTGCTGTGAACCCAGCAGTACTTGTCATGATCAGCAGTGCTTGACTCAAGGCAGCAAATTAGGCAGCAGGGCTTTAGTTCTTCAACAGTCTTTGACTAGATCAGCAGTTGTAGGTCAGCAGTTTGTATGATCAGTACATAGGAGGTCAACAGATGTTGAAACCACTTTCAAGGGAAGAGACTTGCATGCATAACATCTGCTTATTCTGGATCCACTGCTCTGATCCAGTTTTGGCTTTTATTATCTGTTCCTTTGGCAGGGTTCAATCCCAACAATCTCCCCCTGGAATAGATAATGCCAAAACTCTCCATTATTGTAGATCTTTATTGTCTCATCAGCAGTTCCCTTATTTGCCCTTTGAGTTGTAATTCAAAAGTTAAGGCATCTATGTCATCATCATCCCGACTAAGTGGAAGATCAAGGAGATCCTGCAAATCTTCAAGACTCTGGCCAAGAGCTTGTTCCCTTGTTAATTTATTCACTTCTCCACTAGACTTGAACATTGTCAGTACGTGGGTCTGTTTAAAGTTTTCCACTTTAGTACTTTTGAGCCTGGTGGGTTTCTTGGGAGATTTTTATTGGATGAGGTGTTTGGTGAAGCAGGCCTATTCATGACTGGCTGAGCAGTACTTGCAGATTGTTCCAATTCAGGATCTTCTTTCATCATTAATCTAATGCCCTCTTTTACAAGGTCATTTCCAGCAATTAGATCTCGAATTGTTTCAGCACCCAACTGGTTTTGACTCCTTCTTTTGTAGATGGCAGCACCAGCGGGAGCAGTGGTTCTTTTGGCTTGCAGCTTTGGTGGTCTTTTTGAGACCTCTGCTTTGGAGTAGTCAGGCTTTTGTGGAGCTGTTGGATCTTTCTTCCTAAGTTCCTCTAACCTTTTATAGGTGGCCCTGACCCTAGCTTCTCCCCACTTTGACACAGAATTCTTTGACCCATAATCAGCTGCTACCAGCTCCTCTTTCATTCTCTTCAACTCTAATGCCTTGTCAGCTTCAAACTGTTTGAATTTTTCAGGAGGAGTTTGCTGGACCTTATTTTTGATCATTTCTTGAATCCTGGCTGCATCACTTTCAAGCTCAGGAATGGTCTAGTTTTTATACATGTGTTTCTCCCCCTTGTATTTCTTGTAGGTCATGATGTTATCAATATAGTCTTTTCTCAAGGTCTCACCTGCCCTTTCAGAGATTTGCTGACATACTCTTTTGGCAAATTGCTCCATAGATCTGACCTGTGTGAGTAGAAACTGATAGTTTTGCTGAAATTCTCTATCAGATTTCCCTTGTTTATTTTTGTTTGAGATATCCACTGCTTGCTTGGCCTTAATTTTCAAATATTCTTCAATATTGTTTGGCCTGGGATGTCCTTCAATTGATGGTAAACTCCTTTTAGCAGGGTCATCCTCATAGTAAAAAGATTTGATTTCTTCTCTAACTGCTATGAGTTCCAAAGGAAATAAGACACCTGCAGGAGGTAAGGGTTTGTGAATTTGAGTTGAAGAGAGAGGAATGGGTTTTGGAATTGTGACAAGTGCTTGAGATTTTGAAGCTGTTGGTGGTGGTGATGGAGAATCATCATCTGATATGATAATCCTTCTCCTTTTTATTTTAGGAGAGGCAGATGATGTTTTGGGTGGAACAGTGGAGGTGGTTTGAGTGGCAGTGGTTTGTGACTGACTAACAGTTGTTGAAACAACTGGTGTTTCAACCATTGTTGTCATTACAGCAGATGTTGTGACATCTGCTGTCTTCTGCTTTTTGGCAGGAGATGATGGTGGAGATGTTGTTTTTGGTGGTGATAAGGCAGTGGTAGTGGTGTGTTGAAGTGAGAGCAGATGTTGATACAACAGGAGTTTCAGCAACTGTTTGGGTGGAGGTTTGATGTTGGTGGCTTTTGTATGGTGGTTTTGAAGTATGCTTAGTGAGTCTGGATGGTGTGGACTTGGGTTTCCTTACTTTTCTAGTAAGATTTCTTTTTGGTTCAGGATTTTCAACATCCTTTAACCCAGAACAACCCTGTGCATTCAGCTCCATGTAAGCTCTTTTCTCCTTATTCCACCTTGATATATCCTTTGCCGCTCTATCCGTTTTTACACTTAATACACCTTCATCAAGTGCATTCTGGGTAACATCAACCTTTTTGCTACCATCTAGTAAAGGGAATTTTCTTAGCATAGCATCCTTTTCTGGCTCAATATACAGACCATTATCAATCCCTTTCTTCTTCCACTCCTAAATTTTCTCCCCCTTTTTAGCATTATCTCGGGGGAGTTCATCAATAAAAAGAACTGTGGGAGGAGCAGTGCTAGTGGTTGTCAACAGATGGGCCTTTAGGGCCTTGATGTCTGCTTGTGTGTTCTTGAAGCTAGACTCCATTGCTTCTCTAAGCTCTTGAACATGTTTTTCATGTTGTTGCTCAGCCATCTATTGTTATTGTTGGAGAAATGGTTGAAAAAGATTCCATAGCTCATTTGTAGCATCTGCTGGTGGTGGAGCAGGTGCTTGAGGTGGAACAACAATGGATTGTTCCTGTTGTACTGTCAACAACTGATGCAACATTTCTTTGATTTCTGCAACAGAGGTATCAAGTTTTTGAACACGATTCGTCAATTCCTGGTACTTTAAACCATCACCCAATTTAATGGGATCATCTGATTTCCCACTAGCAGTGGTTTTATCAGAGTTTGAGGTAGGGAGTGTACTCCAAACATCAACAACTGATGCCCCTTTTTCTTGGTACTAGGGTCTTCTTCTTTCAAAACTTGATAATCTTTTGATGGAACCAGTTGTTAAAACAAACTCACTAGCAGATAACAGAGGTGTTATGGAAGGAATTGCCTCCAAGGAAGTCTTATTGATGTAACCACTATCCAAGTGTAAACCTGTAGGTTCAACACTTGTAGTGGCTGCTTCACTTGGATTACCACCAAGAATTACTTGTAACTCAAGGGGTGTAACCTTCTCAGGTTGTGTTGGTGGGTTAGCAAAGATTGATACATCAAGCCCAGTCTCTTGTTGAGGTATATTTTCATGAACAGGTGATTGAGAAGGACTGGTTTGTGCCAGGTTCAAATCAATTGCATCCAACAAAATTTTGGTGTTTGGGGGAATTGTGGATGTGAGTTTGGGTGTAGAAATAGGATTTGCCCCTGGCATTGGGCTGTGGATGATGGAAACAAGTACTTCCAGAGCATCATGATGTGGTGACCCTTGTTGTACAACCTGTTCTTTTTGTGAAGAGACAGGAGGAGTTTCAGATATGGTTTGAGATATTTTTACCAACTGCTGTGAGGAAGTAGCAGCAGTGGTTTCGTGTGACTTTTGTGCTGTCACTGGCAGTTGCTCTGGTATCTCATCCTCCACAGTTGCCTTTTTGGTAGGTTTGGGGGGTTTTTGAGTTTTCTTTTTCTGTGGCTTTTTGGTGATTTTAGGTGTGGGTTTCAAGGCAGTTGTTTTGCTACCTTGATTACCTTGAGCAGTGGGCTCAGCAGTAGATACCTGAGGAGCAGTGTTTGCTGCTAAATTCTGCTTAGGCACCTCTGCTTGTGTTTTGCAAGGTGTTGACATTCTTGTAAAAGTTTCAGCAGTTAAGCTGTGCATTTGTAAAGATTCACCTTGGTTTATTACAGTAATATCATCCTTACTGAATTTTTTCTCAAAATAATAACTTAGAAATCTTGGAAACAGTAAGAATGATTTTGTTTCAACATTTTTAACCAAATCATTGAAGATTTCCTTGGAATAGTTAAAATTTTCTTCTTGTAGAATAGCATATCCCAAGCTTTAAATCTTCAATGGAATTTCATTAAAAGATGTGGTTTTATTTGAAACACACATAAGGAGGGTATGGAATAAAAATCTTGTTGCAGGAGGGAAGAAACCTTTTTGTAAGGTATCCCTCTTCATCATTGTGTCTGCATACCCTCTCTCAATGAAGTCAATTTTTAAGTTGTTTTTAGGGAAAGAATCTTTACCTTCCTGATCATCGAGCTGAAAGACCTCTGAAATGGATTTTGGTGTTATTTGGACTGCTTTTCCCTATAGAGTAGAGTTAATGGCTACGACATCTTTGCCTTGTTTGTCAAGGGTACAATTTTTCCAAAACTCTCTCTGGGTTTGCAGGTAAATGGGAGCATCTGCTGTAAGCAAAGTTTTGTACTTTGACGCTGTGATCATATCGAGGATGGAATCAAAAGTATCGATGGTTCCGGGTTTTGTGAGAAGACCCAGAAGATTGTGAGATGGTTTGTGTGGAATTTCTGTGGATTTTGCCTTTTGAGAGGCTCCTTTGGAAGATTTTGCTGAGGACTTCGATTTAGTCATTTTGAAGAAGACAATCGAAGAAATTTGTGAGAGGATTTGACGAAGGATGAAGAAACTGCTTTGAGAAGAGAATTTTTAAGAATTCAATTCGACAGTAAACCCTGTTTGGGTTTAGATTGGGGGTTTTATGGAGGAAAAGTGAGTGCTGACGTGGCAGCGGTTACAAAAGGTCTGTCCACTATGTACTGTCCACGTGGCATCCCCTGATGAAATGAAGGACAATACTTTTTTGAAAACTACTGATGAAAGCAGTGGTTACAATGGTAATGGAGGCAGTGGATGATTTTTACTATCAATGGATAGCATATCAGTGGATACAATCACTGATTTTGAACATCAGTGCTTATCAAAGGAATATGAGAACAGGGGCTGCCTTTCAGCAGTGGACGGACTTTTGAAGTAGAGCAGACTTTTGAACCCATCAGTGGTTATGGCAGACTTTTAGGATTTTAGTGAACAATTCATTTTTAGCTATTTTTAAGGATGGATTTTTGATTTTCTAAAAACATTTTAATGCTTTTATTCATAGAAAAACAGGATTTTGCCTGTTATTCCATGTTTAGCATGCCAATCCTAAAGATCAAGCTTTCAAATGTAGATGTGTCTAATGCTTTGGTTAGCACATCTGCTAGCTGATCCTTAGTTGGAACATGATGCAGAGAAATCAAACCTTTTTCATAGCAATCCCTCACAAAGTGATGTCTGTTGTCGATGTGTTTGGTGGTTCAGTGAGAAACTGGATTTTTGATTATATTTTCTGCTGCCTGGCTATCCAACATGAGTGGTGTCTTCAAGGCAGTGATACCAAAATCCAACAACTGATTTTGAAGCCAGAGCAGTTGGGCTGTACTGCTTGCAGCAGCTATATATTCTGCCTCAGCAGTGGATGTGGAAACAGCTGCTTGCTTTTTGCTTTGCCAAGACACTAAGCAATTGCCTAGGAATTGGCACCCTCCTGAAGTGGACTTCCTTGTCTTGTCACATCCAGCAAAGTCACTATCTGAGAAACCTGAAAGCTCAATTTTACCATCAGCTGGATACCAGATACCAAGTGTGGGAGCACCTTTTAGGTATCTGAATATCCTTTTTACAGCAATAAGGATTGACTTTCTAGGGGCTGACTGGGATCTTGCATAGACACATGTTGTAAACATGATATCTGGTCTAGATGCATTTAGGTACAATAAAGACCCAATCATGCTTCTATATAAGGTCTGATCAACCAAATCATCCTTTTCATCATACATGACCAATTTATTGGTTGCAATGGGTGTACTGCATGGCTTACAATCATCCATATCAAATTTATTTAAAAGTTCTTTGGCATATTTGCCTTGATGGATGAAAGTGCCATTTTGCTCAGCTGTCATGAGTTGCCTGAACTCTTCACACATTTTATTACATGTGCTTCCAAAAATGATGTTATCCACATAAATTTGGACAATCATCAAATCCTTCCCTCTCCATTTTAAAAACAGTGTTTTGTCAATTTTGCCTCTGGTGAAACCAATGGAAAGTAGAAAGGTGGAAAGAGTTTCATACCAGGCCCTTGGTGCTTGTTTCAGGCCATACAAAGCTTTATTCAGCTTGTAGACATGATCTGGATTAAATGGATCCTCAAAACCTGGAGGTTGACAAACATAAACCTCCTCTTGAATCTTACCATAGAGGAATGCACATTTGATATCCATTTGATACACCTTGATTTTTTGGTTGACAGCAAAGGCCAGAAAGAGTCTGATAGCTTCAAGTCTTGCTACAGGGGCAAATGTTTCATCATAGTCAATGCCCTCTTCTTGTCTGAAACCTTGAACCACAAGCCTGGCTTTATTCTTGACAACAATACCCCTTTCATCAGTTTTATTTTTGAAGACCCATTTTGTGCCAATAGGACTCACACCCTTTGGCAATGGAACAAGCTCCCATACTTGTTGTCTTCTAAATTGGAGCTCCCCTTGCATGGCTTCTACCCAGCTGTTGTCTTTTAGTGCCTCTTGGTACTTGACTGGCTAATGGAGTGATAGAAAACCAGCAAAAAGACAAATGTTTTGGGATTAACTTCTTATGAGCACCCCTTCATTGATGTTGCCAATAATTTGATCTGGTGGATGAGATTTCAAGAAGACGAGCTCTCCTTGGTATGGAACAATGGCATTGAGTGGTGAGGGCTGCAGATGTGTATCATCTGAGCTAACCACTGCTGGTGACTTTGATGACCCAGCAGTGGCTTCAAAAGGTGGTGGCATAGGGGGTAAAGGAGTGGACACATGCTGACTTTGATCCACTGTTTGAGGACTATTATCAACAGTGCTTGATGATGTGGAAGCAGTGGTTAATGGGCTACTTTGGTCAACAACTGTTGAGGTAGCAGTGGTTGAGCTTTGACAGCTGTTTTGGACATCTGCTGCTCTTCCCATTGTGGCAGACTTTTGTTGAGGAATGATGATCTCATATCCATAGTCTAGTGATGAATTCTCAGATGGACCTGCACTGTTAGTCTTGACAGCAGCATTTTCAAAAGTGAACTTATCAAGATCAAACAAATCTGCAGGATTTGCTGGAATTTTAAGTGATGAAAGTTCATTGAACTTTATATTTAAAGTCTCCTCCACTGCTTTGGTCCATGTATTAAACACTTTGTAGGCCTTAGCAGTGGTTGAGTTCCCAGGTGGTATCCCATATCAATTTTGGCTGCAAACTTTGAGATAGAATCTTTTAAGTTCAAAATGAAACATGGGCAACCAAAAACTTTGAAATATGAGATTAATGGCTTTATTTTATATAGAATTTCATAAGCAGTCTTTTTGTGCCTGGGGTTTATTAAAACTCTGTTTTGGACATAGCAAGCAGTGTTTACTGCCTCTGCCCAAAAAGTTAATGGCAAACCTGAATCTGCAAGCATGGTTCTGGCAGCCTCAATCAATGTTCTGTTCTTCCTTTCAACAACCCCATTTTGCTCTGGTGTTCTAGGGATGCTGTACTGCCTTACAATCCCTTTCTTCACACAGAAGGCATCCAACTCCTTATTTTTGAATTCTGTGCCATTGTCACTCCTGAAGACTTTCACTGGAAGGTCAAATTGTTTTTCAACATGTGTCACAAAGTCTTGCAAAATGCCTGCAGTCTCATCTTTTGAGTGTAAAAAGAAGGTCCATGTAAACCTAGAGAAGTCATCAATAATAACCAAACAATATCTCTTCTTTTTAAGACTCATGACTTGCACTGGACCAAACAAATCCATGTGCAGCATTTGCAAACACTGGGTTGTTTTGGACTCTTCAATGGACTTGAATGAGCTTTTATGATGTTTTCCTTTTAAACAAGAAACACAATGCTCAGAACATGAAAACAATTTTTGTGGTAAGCCTCTTACTAGGCCATTTTTTGAAATTTCAGTGATTGTCTTGAGATTTGTGTGCCCCAGTCTTTTGTGCCAAAGCTCTGTCTCTTTGTTAGAGGCAGCTAAGAACAGACATGCATCAGTTCTGGGACACTCTTTTGACATATCAACAACATAAACATTGCCACTTCTTTGAGCAACAAGTTTTGTTTTTCCTGACTTTATTATTGCTTCAATCTTTTCAACCATTTCTGGTCCAACAATCCTACAACACTCCTTTGTGAAGAATGACCCACACCCCTTGTCACTCATTTGTGAAACACTCAGGAGGTTGAATTTCAGATTGTCTATCAGATTGACATTTTCAAATTTTACATTTCCAGACTGAACTGTACCAGACCCCAGAACTTTCCCTTTACTATTATTCCCAAAGGATATATCACCCCCTCCATGGATTTTGAAATCTTTGGGTAGGGCTTTACATCCTGTCATGTGCCTGGAGCCTCCACTATCTACATACCAAAGACTGTTTAAACATGCAGAAGCTCCCTACACATGAAGTAAAAGGATTAGTTCATTAAGGTATCCAAAGCCAATAAGGCTTTGTATGGGGTCTCAACAGTGTCTGGGATGGTGGCAGATGCATGGATAGTGGTTAGCTCAGGGGTTTGAATATTTTTGGGAATGTTTTTCTCTAACCACTGCTGGGGGTCTTGGCCAATCACCTGTTGATAACCAAAAGGATGCATGTTCAATTTTGGTTTAGAGGGCCTTTTGTAAGCCTCATAAACATGTGGGATCCTTTGGTATGATGGTTGTCCTTTGCCTCTCCTGAATTGATTGGCAGGGGGTGCATCAGTCACTTGAACATCCCTTTGAATAGATGTTTGGTTCAGCTGTTTTGTGACAGCTGTTTGGACTGGCACAAACAGTGGTTGCTTCTTTGTGAATTTGACAGATGATGTTGGTGAACTTAAGGATGTTTTTGCAGTGTACTCCTTCTTTTTCTCATCAAAGTTTTTGAGATACACACATTCCTTAGTTTTGTGGTTATTTTTACCACAGATGGTGCAGCTCTCAGCAGGTACAATGACACTTGTTTTGTTTAGATCATGTGCTTTTAGATGAAAACAGTCTTTTGTTAGATGGTTTCTCTTTTCACAAAAATCACAAAACAGGTTTTTGATCTTTTCTCTTTTCTTCCTTTTCTCAGATTCCTTAGCAACAGAGTTTTGAACCACTGTTGGGATATCTTTGATAGGAATGACCTTTGCTTTTGGAGCTTTTACACCATCAGTGGTTGTGAAGTCCATTTGCTTGAAGTTTTCCAGGATGTCACACTCATCAGACCATGTGGGTTTAAATTGATATTTCTCAATGTGACAACACGAGTTTCCAAGATTCCTTATTCGCATTTATTGCACTACTAGCATTTGTTGCACGTTGACTGTTTAGTTGCTTGATTTATTTCCTTGTAACTGTACACTGGATTATATTCGAGATGATTGTTGGATGTGCTATGTGTTTTATATAAGTGTTTGTGGTTTGTGAACTCGTAAACTTTTAAGACTTGAACAACCCGACGAAACACAAGTAGTGTTTCGCCATAAGCTCACCCGACGAAACAAGTGGGCGTTTCGTCACCACTATCTCGACGAAACCCAAGTGTTTCGCCGGCCCAGTGATTCGCGAAGCCCAGTTAAGGGCCTAGTACGTTATTACGGGTATTTGTTGCGAGAAACTGCCACACTCAACATTCTTTGGCAAATAGAAAACCCTAGAACTCTTTCCTAAGGGCGACGGCAACTGTGTGTGTTTCCCCAAGATTTCTTTAGCGATCAAACTCTCATCTATCCCGGTTAGTGTGTGTTCATTAAATCTGTTTCATGATTCTTTGATTATTCGGTACATGTTTGTGCATATACTTTTTGATTTCTGGATTAGATATGAGTATATGAGTATGATGATTTTGATTTCGTTATGCATGAATGATTGGTTACATAACTTTATATGAAACATGATCTATGATTAGGGTTTCATGAGGCTTACGTATGAATTAAACTGCTTAGAACGTAATCATATGATGGTTCTTTGGACCAACAGATCTAAACTAGTATAAATCGTATAAATGCCTTATGATTTGTGTGGATTTCATGCTTGTTCAGTAACTGTTATGCAAAGGGTATGGATTACTAGTATGTTATTCAATGATTTGGTTGAATGATTTCTGTATGATGATGACTGTATGATATGTGTATGATGTTGACGGCTGCTAGGGTTTCTGTGATTGATTGTTAGAACGACGTAACTGATACCTAGTGACGAAACATGTGTGACGAAACAAAATGTGTTTCGTCAAAACCAATTTCAACGAAACAAACTTGACGAATCAAGTGTGTTTCGCCGAGGACATCATGACGAAACCCAGGGTGTTTCGTCGAAGGGTTATACGACGAAACAGGAGTGTTTCGTCGATTGGGAATTTTGCACAGTAACTTAATTTAACTCTGTTAAGTGTTGCTGTTAAATGTTAGGCATAACTTGTATGAACTCGTATACGTGCTTTGTGTTAATCATGGTTGCTGATTTAATACCACTGTGATTGAATATGCATACGTGGGCTTAGAAAATATAAACTGATTATGTACACATGGGTACTCTAGGACTTGATTGATTAACTGTGAGCACATACCTTAGCATACCGAGCAAACCAAGGTGAGTTCACACTCTTACTAAGGCATGGGATTCCCGGGGTAGGGAATGGGATTGATTGATTAATTGTACTTACATGGTTATGGGAATTACGTACTACTGATCTCATTTGGGAAAGGTCACTTATAGATACTGCTAGACTAGTGATACATGGGGAAGCCTCCCACTACTCTTCGCACACATGCGTGTAATGGTCGCGATACTGATACTGATCTTCGCACACATGCCTGGAATGGCCGCGATACTGATACTAAACTTTGCACACATGCCTGGTGGGTCGCGATACAAATAAAACTAGTCTACAATATATGGGAAACCCCCACTAATCTTCGCAAACATGCCTGGAGGGCCGCGATGTAATTATATACGATACATGGATCACTAAACAAACAAACGTTTTACGAAATGAACACTATTACTAGACAATCCACTGTGAACTCGCTCAACTAGTTGTTGACTCTCTGTTACATGCCTTGCAGGTCGTTAGGTATACATGGAGCTTGCACTGGGAGGCGCGGTTGTTGTGGACAAGGATCGTGAATTGCTTTGATTAAACATTATGACATTTCATAATCATACTCATGTTGGGTTTATTTTTGTGCTTCCGCTAAACATTGATATTATACTTAAGTTTGGAACACCTTTCATATTGGGTTGGTTGAATTACATTTACTTTTACTTATTACTTACATGTTCAATATGATTGGTGGCTTGATCCTGGTCAGTCACACCTCCAAGCGATGATACTCCGTGTGTGGAATTTGGGGGTGTGACAGATTGGTATCAGAGCCATTGGTTATAGAGAACTTGGTTTTAATATGGGGAAGACGTTTTTATTAAAACCAGACTATAACCAGAACAGTGCTCAACGATCTACAACGACGCTTTGCTCCACGTGCAAGGCTCAACACCATAGGTACTACTATTCATGTTTACATTGCCCACTTGCTAGATTACATAGAACTTTGCTCGTGGTATGCTTAGATTACATTGCCTACTATTCGTTATTGCTTGAGAACACTTGTGTGCTTACTCTCTTCTGTCATCGCTCTGTTCGCGAACCTCTCTCACATATGTTACATTTGCTATGAAGATCATGGCTGGACGCATTAACATGACACAAGCCCAGTTGATGGCTCTCATTAACGAACAAGTTGTTGTGGCACTTGCAGCCACACAAGCAGGAGGTATACCCTGCAGTCGTAACTCACACTAGGATCTTTAGATCCTACACTCCTAGACCAACTCTTGTGTTTAACCTTGTCCTATTCTTATAACACAACAGGTCAACACGCTCAGCCACCTGTTTGCACTTTCAAGAATTTCATGGATTGTTGTCCAAGCACGTTCAGTGGCACGGAGGGAGCAGTGGGACTCCTCCATTGATTTGAAAAGCTCGAGTCAGTATTTGAGATGTGTGAATGCCCTGAGGCTCGCAGGGTGAAGTATGCCACTGGCACACTGGAAGGAATCGCGCTGACTTGGTGGAATGCGCAAGTTCAACTTTTAGGGTTGGCAGCTGCTAACACCACCCCTTGCAATGATTTCAAAGAGCTGATTAAACGGGAATACTGCACACGTGACGACATCCATAAGTTAGAGGTGGAGTTCTTTCATTTGAAGATGACTGGGTCGGAAATTGAGGCATATACTAAAAGGTCAAACGAGCTGGCCGTCCTGTGTCCAACTATGGTGGACCCTCCTATCAGGCGTATAGAGTTGTATCTCAAAGGGTTGGCACCAGAAATTCAAAGCCACGTGACATTGGCCAACCTTGATAATATCCAGGATATTCAACGTCTTGCTTATCGCCTCACAGATCAGGCAGTGGAATAGAACAGGCTGCCTAAGCGTATCAGTGCTACCGATGCTACTACTTCCGCTACTCCCAGTGATAACAAGCGGAAATGGGATGGGGATTCCAGCAAAGGCTCAGCTACAACTCAGTCTCAGGTTCAGCAGCGCAAGACTGATAACTACCAGAGCCCTGGTCAGCAATCTTCGGGTAATCAAAGACAGGGTGGATATAGAGGAAACCTCCCAAGGTGCAATACTTGCAACAAGCACCACAACGGCCAGTGCAACAAGGGTCGTTGTCAGCGGTGCCTCAAGATAGGTCATGAAGCTAAGGATTGCAGAAGCTCACGACCTGCCAATCAGAATCAACAACAACAACCACCTGCTCCACGAAACCAGCAGCAGCAACAGCAGCGAGGCAACAAAGGATGCTATCAATGTGGTGCTGAAGGCCACTTCAAACGTGACTGCCCCCAGTTAAACCAGAACAACAACAATAACAACAATCAGGGCAACGAGAACAATAATGGGGGGGGGAATAATAATGGCAATGATGCTAGGGGTCGTGTGTTCGTGCTGGGGCAGGGTGACGCAAGGAACGATCCTAACGTGGTTATGGGTAAGTTTCTTCTCGACAACTTCTATGTTACTGTTTTGTTTGATTCGGGTGTGGATACCAGTTTTGTGTCTCTAAAAGTTAGTCAACTGTTAAAACGTACACCAACACCCTTAAACACCAAACATGTCGTAGAGTTAGCCAACGCTAAAAGTTTAGAGGCCACACACGTAGTCAAGGGTTGTAACATCGTCTTAGCGGGTCAGACTTTCTCCAACGATCTCATTCCTATAGTGCTGGGTAGTTTCGACATCGTCATTGGTATGGATTGGTTATCCCAGCAACAAGCAGAGATCTTATGCAAGGAGAAGATCGTTCGTATTCCCCGTTCTGGTAAAGAACCTCTCGAAGTTCAAGGCGACAAGAGTGGTGCCGTGGTTGGCATCATCTCCTTTCTGAAGGCTCAGAAATGTTTGCGAAAGGGTCACACCGCCATTTTGGCACTTGTTACTGATGCATCAACAAAAGAGAAGAGATTAGAGGATATCCCAGTTGTACGTGATTTTCCTCAAGTGTTTCCTGAAGATTTACCTGGGCTACCGCCTCATCGCCAGGTCGAATTCTAGATTGAACTAGCTCCAGGAGCAGTACCAATAGCTCGTGCACCGTATCGCTTAGCTCCAACTGAATTGGAAGAACTGTCTAAGCAACTGCAAGAACTCTTGGATAAGGGTTTCATTCGTCCTAGCTCTTCGCCTAGGGGAGCTCCAGTATTATTTGTGAAGAAGAAAGACGATACCTTCCGAATGTGTATAGATTACCGCGAACTCAACAAGGTGACAGTGAAGAACCGCTATCCTCTTCCACGTATTGATGACTTGTTCGACCAGTTGCAAGGGTCGAGCTACTACTCAAAGATTGATCTGAGGTCAGCTTACCATCAGCTGAGAGTCCGGGATGAGGACGTCGCCAAAACAGCATTCAGAACTCGCTACGGCCACTACGAGTTTCTAGTCATGCCGTTCGGGCTAACAAACGCACCGGCAGTCTTCATGGATCTTATGAACAGAGTTTGCAAGCCTTACTTGGACAAGTTTGTGATTGTTTTCATCGATGACATCCTAATCTACTCTAAGAGTCAGGAGGAGCACGAGCAGCATTTACGGCTTATTTTGAAACTTCTTTGAACAGAACAGCTGTACGCCAAGTTTTCAAAATGTGACTTTTGGCTTTGTGAAGTCCACTTTCTAGGCCATGTGGTAAACAAGGATGGGATTCATGTTGATCCATCCAAAGTAGACTCGATCAGGAACTGGCCTACACCACGCATGTCACACCCCCAAAATCCACACGCGGAGTATCACCGCTTGGGAGCGTGACTGACCAGGATCAAGCCACCAATCATATAGAACATTGTATAAGGTAAAAGTAATTGCAATATAATTCTAAACAAATCCATATGAAAGGTGTTTCCAAAACGTAAGTCAGTTATCAATGTTTAGCGGAAGCGTATATATATAAATATCCAATGTAAATGCGTATCAAGTATCATATGGGTTTCATATGATGTTCACGATCCAAGTCCACAACGACCGCGCCTCCAGTGCAAGCTCCCGGTACCTAACGATCTGCAAGGCATGTAAAAGAAAGGATCAACAAAATAGTTGAGCGAGTTCACAGTAAATAAGTACGTAACAGTAAGTACAGGTTGGCTCTACTGGGCCGATAGTAAGTTATATAGGTGGGGGCTTCCCATGTTATGTGACCACTAGACTATTCGTATCATCCCTGTTCTTCGTCCGAGAACAGTAGTATATGACCACGTAGGTGTTATCCAACCTACGGAAGAGGTAAGTAATGCGTACACGTAGGTCTTACGTGCGTATCCTTTGTAACGAGGATAGTAATTGGCATATGACCACGTAGGTGTTATCCAACCTACGGAAGAAGTAAGTAATGCGTACACGTAGGTCTTACGTGCGTATCCTTTGTAACGAGGATAGTAATTGGCATATGACCACGTAGGTGTTATCCAACCTACGGAACCACGTAGGTGTTATCCCAACCTACGGAACCGTCCTGACATCCGAGGACTATGATAGGTGATAGTCTAGGAAAAGCGTTTGTACGTTTATGTCAATTGAAACCTTTAACCCATTCCCACGACCCGGGAATCCCATGCCTTAGTAGGAGTGTGAACTCACCTTGGTTTGCTCGGTATGCTAAGCTAAGTGCTCACAAGTATTTCAATCAAGTCCTATCGTGTGCACGTATAATATCAGTTCATGTTCGAAACAATACGCACGTAACATCATAGTACACGTAAGCAACTAATCTCATTCATGCAAATCAGGTCCTATATCAAGAGTTTTCTCAGTTTGCTTTGACCTAGTTATTCGTTAGCAGTTGTGTTACAGCGTTGATCAGAGTTATTAGAATTATCATGCACAGATTTGTTCCGTTAACATACTACACAGTGTTTACCAATTTGATAGTGTTAAGCACTTAACAGTTTGACAGATACACACAACTCAGATCATATGTCATAAGCATTCAAAGATCAGGCAAGGCTTCAAGAAGTTCGGACCCTTGAGTCCATTAATTAAACTCGGACATAGGTGGGGGGGGGGGGTATTCGATTAAACTCGGGCAAAGGAGGGTTAAGAAACTCGGGCTACATGTGCTTGATTTAAACTCGGACCCATCAGGTTCAATAAACTCGGCCCACTTCACTTCCTTAAACTCGGACCAACTATCTTGCAATTAAACTCGGACCAATTGTCTTGCAATTAAACTCGGACCAATTGTCTTGCAATTAAACTCGGACCAATTGTCTTGCAATTAAACTCGGACCACAAGGCAACATTATACTCGGACAAGATAGTGAAATTAAACTCGGTCCAAGGATAAATATTTAAGTTCGGACCAATGATGCATGATTAAGTTCGGACCAAAGCTAAGTGTTTAAGTTCGGACCAATCTATTCATTTATACTCGGACCATAGTTAGTATAATTAAACTCGGTCCAACTGTTCATCAATTAAACTCAGACTTACAATTCAAGATTAAATTCGGACATATACAACAAACTCAGGCAACTAATAACATGAATTCCAAATACAGGAGAGAATCATATCAGTTACGTTTTTTTGTTAACATACGAACGTGAAAACCCTAATTCATACGTTTGCAATATACAGATCAAAGCAATGACCTCTATGTCTACCTCTCACACATCACAATCATCAATCAATTGATTATCTGACTTATAATCTTCATAACACAACAATCAATCATCAATCAAAAACACAGAATCATCATGTGAAGACTAGGGTTTACCATGAACACAAGAATCAAGAAATCAATAAACAATGACAATTAATCACAACAATGATTAAACAATTACCTTGTGATGATCCTAGAGAAAGAGAGTAATCAAACTTGTGGTGCCTTGCCAATGATTTGGTGATGATTGCTAGGAGGATTAGAGATTACAAGTACGTGCTTTGGTTTTGGTGAAAGTGATTAGTGAAAAGGGGATTAGGGTTAAGTATAATCAAGTTCACTAATGGCTCTCTACACCCCTAACTAATATAATTTACAATAGTACACCATCTCATAACTATTTCATAATTCCACCACCAAGTTTACACATTTGACAAGTTTCACAAATACAATCAAACAATCAAAACATAAATAACTTCATGGCAATCAATACATGATCGTGCAATAAATACGAAATAGAAATCTTGGAAATTCGAGTTGTCACATTATCCCCAACTTAAAAGAAATTTCGTCCCGAAATTTGGTACGCACTCACTGAGGAAGCTAGATAAGTTACATCGTTCACTGGTTTTCCTGGGGTGTCACATCATCCCCCCGTTGATTTGGAATTTCGTCCCGAAATTCAGTAGCAGTAGCTTCAGCCTCAGTAGTGGTTGCATTGGTTTCGCATAACTGGGGGTACTTTTCTTTCATTTGATCTTCGCGTTCCCAGGTGTACTCTGGGCCACGTCTGGAGTTCCAACGAACTCGAACAAGAGGGATTCTCTTGTGTTTGAGGACCTTAACATCCCGGTCCGTGATTTCAACTGGTTCCTCGACGAACTGCAACTGCTCGTCGATAGTGAGTTCCTTAAAAGGAACTATAAGGGTCTCATCTGATAGGCATTTCTTCAGATTCGACACATGAAATACATTGTGAACTGCACCGAGTTCAGGAGGTAGGTTTAATCTGTAGGCTACTTTGCCAATTTTCTCAATGATCTCGAACGGTCCGACATACCGCGGATTTAATTTGCCCCGTTTGCCAAAACGAACCACACCCTTCCAGGGTGAGACTTTTAGTAAAACCCGGTCCCCGACCTGAAATTCCAATGGTCTCTTACGCTTATCCGCGTAGGCTTTCTGACGGTCGCGTGCTGCCGCCATGCGTTGCCGTATCTGTGCAATCTTTTCTGTGGCGTCCACTACAATCTCTGGACCCGTAATTTGACTATCCCCCACCTCTGCCCAACAGAGAGGTGACCGGCATTTACGTCCGTACAATGCCTCGAATGGAGCGGCTTGAATGCTGGTATGATAGCTGTTATTGTATGAAAACTCCACTAAAGGGAGGTGCTTTTCCCAGCCGTTGCCGAAATCAATAACACACGCTCGAAGCATGTCTTCTAGAGTTTGGATAGTTCGCTCAGACTGCCCATCCGTCTGAGGGTGATATGCCGTGCTCATGTCTAATCGTGAGCCAAAGGATTTGTGCATCGCTTGCCATAGCTCTGACGTAAATCGTGCATCGCGATCCGAAATAATAGAGGTGGGCACTCCGTGCCTCGAAACAACTTCTTTAAGATAGACGTCTGCGAGAGTGGAGAACTTGTCCGTTTCCTTAATCGGCAGGAAGTGTGCAGACTTGGTGAGTCGATCAACTATGACCCATATTGTATCATTCCCACGCTGAGATCTAGGTAAACCTGTAACAAAATCCATGGAAATTTCTTCCCATTTCCATTGCGGTATCTTAGGCTGCTGAAGTAGACCAGCTGGTTTCTGATATTCAACCTTGACTCTCGCACAGGTTAAGCATTTTCCAACGTACGTAGCGATGTGGGCCTTCATACTAGGCCACCAATAAGTAGTGCTGATGTCGTGGTACATTTTATCCGCCCCTGGATGTACCGAATAGCGAGACTTGTGAGCTTTATCCATTACAAGCTCGCGTAAACCGCCAATAAGTGGGACCCAAATACGCCCCGTTACATAGTAGGCGCCGTCTTCCTTTTGTTCCATGCGTTGCCTTGAGCCGCGTAAGGCTTCAGCTTTGACGTTTTCGGGTTTCAGTGCTTCTAACTGAGCAGCTCGTATCTGTGCAGGAAGACTGGGCTGAATAGTAAGCTGTAGCGCTCGCACGCGCTTAGGTAGAGTGTCTTTCCGACTGAGGGCATCAGCCACAACATTGGCCTTGCCTGGATGATACTTGATGGCGCATTCATAGTCGTTTAGAAGTTCAACCCATCTCCGTTGACGCATATTCAAATCCTTTTGCTTAAGAATATGCTCGAGACTCCTGTGATCGGTGTAAATCGTGCACCTGGTACCGTACAGGTAGTGTCGCCATATCTTAAGCCCGAAAACAATAGCTCCCAGCTCTAAATCGTGCGTCGCGTAGTTCCGTTCATGAATCTTTTAGTTGTCGAGAGCGTAAGCAATAATCTTATCCCGTTGTGTTAATACACCATCGAGACCCTGTATGGATGCATCACCATAAGCCACGAAGTCATCTGTGCCCTCCGGCAGTGAGAGAATAGGTGCGCTGCAAAACCCATCCTTTAAGTACTGAAAAGCGGTCTCTTGCGTATTACCCCATCTGTAAACGACACCTTTCTGTGTTAGCATAGTAAGTGGTTGCGCGATCTTGGAGAAGTCCTTGATAAATCACCTGTAGTAACCCGCCAAACCCAAGAATTGGCGTATCTCTGTTGGTGTACGCGGTGCTGGTCTGTTCCTGATCAAATCTATCTTGGATGGATCGACATGAATCGCATCCCTGTTCACTACATGGCCTAAGGAGTGGACTTCACGTATCTAGAAGTCGCATTCAGAAAACTTGGCGTACGTTTGCTCCTTCCGAAAAGTTCCAAGATAAGACGTAAGTGCTGCTCGTGTTCTTCCTGACTCTTGGAGTAGATCAGAATGTCGTCGATGGAGATAAGGACAATTTGTCCAGGTAGGGTTTGCACACCCTGTTCATAAGGTCCATAAATACGGCAGGTGCGCTCAATAATATCAAACCATTCATCATATCAAACATAAAGTATAGTAGTTAAAATAATTCATAAAACCCAACATGATTAATGTTCAAACCAAACTTTGTTTGAGTAGCGTAAACACAATAATGAAAACCCAAAACAAGTTATAAGTTCAATTAGCGTTCATTGCGTCTCCTCCTCCTAACACGAAAGCTCGACCTCTTGCCTCGTTGCCATTGTTGTTGTTGTTTCCCCCGTTGTTGTTGTTGTTGTTCCCGTTGCCCTGATTGTTGTTGTTGTTGTTGTTGTTCTGGTTCCTGTTTAGCTGTGGGCAGTGTCTCTTGATGTGACCTTCAGCACCACAATTATAGCACCCCTTGTTGCCCTGTTGCTGATTCTGCTGAGCGTGTGGCTGCTGCTGATTCTGGTTCTGGTTCGCAGGACGAGGGCTCCTGCAGTCTTTGGCCTCGTGACCCATCTTGAGGCATCTTTGACAACGACCTCTGTTACACTGGCCGTTGTGGTGCTTGTTGCAGTTGTTACATTTCGGAAGATTTCCCCGATATCCTCCCTGTTTGTGACTGCCCGATAAGTGCTGACTGGGGCTTTGATAACCTTCCGTCTTTCGTTGCTGAGCCTGGGACTGGACTGACGCTGATGCTTTGCTTGAATCCCCCTCCCACTTTCGCTTATTGTCACTGGGAGTAGCAGTAGTAGCAGACGTAGTAGCAGTAGTAGTAGCGCTGATGCGTTTAGGCAGGCGATTCTGATCCACTGCCTGATCGGTGATGCGATGAGCGAGGCGTTGGATTTCCTGGATGTTTTCGAGGTTAGCCGACGTAACGTGGCTCTGAATTTCTGGCGCCAATCCCTTGAGATACAACTCAATGCGCTTGTATGGAGGGTCCACCATAGTAGGACACAGAACGGCCAGCTCGTTCGACCGTTTAGTATACGCTTCGATCTCTGACCCAACCATTTTCAGATTATATAGCTCGTCTTCCAGCTTGTGAATATCTTCACGCGTACAATACTCACGCTTGATGAGTTCCTTAAAATCGTTCCATGGGGTGGCGTTAGCAGCTGCCAACCCATGAATCTGCACCTGCGCGTTCCACCAGGTTAGCGCGATTCCTTCCAAGGTGCCAGTAGCAAACTTGACCTTGCGAGCCTCAGGGCACTCGCACATCTCGAATACTGATTCTAGCTTCTCGAACCAGTGGAGGAGTCCAACCGCTCCTTCTGTGCCGCTGAAAGAGTTAGGACGACAATCCATGAAGTTCTTGAAGGTGCACCCAGGCTGCTGCTGAGCGGGTTGACCTGCTTGGGCGGCTGCAACTGCCGCAGCAATGAGAGCCTCTAGCTGGGCTTGAGTCATGTTAATTCGTGCGGCCATTGATCTTCACATCAAAGGCAACATAAGTGAGAAAGGTTCGCGAATAGTGCGGTTGACAGAAGAGTGTAAGCATACAAGTATTCTCATGCAATAACAAGTTGTGAGCAAGGTAATGTAAGCATACTACGAGCAAAGTTCTATGCAAATTCTAGCATGTAGGCAATAAACATAAACCTTATTACCTAGGATGTTGAGTCTTGCACGTGGAGCGAAGCGTCGTTGTGGATCGTTGAGAGCACTGTTCTGGTTATAGTCTGGTTTTAATAAAACGTTTTCCCATATTAAAACCAAGTTCTCTATAACCAATAGCTCTGATACCAATCTGTCACACCCCCAAAATCCACACGCGGAGTATCACCGCTTGGGAGCGTGACTGACCAGGATCAAGCCACCAATCATATAGAACATTGTATAAGGTAAAAGTAATTGCAATATAATTCTAAACAAATCCATATGAAAGGTGTTTCCAAAACGTAAGTCAGTTATCAATGTTTAGCGGAAGCGTATATATATAAATATCCAATGTAAATGCGTATCAAGTATCATATGGGTTTCATATGATGTTCACGATCCAAGTCCACAACGACCGCGCCTCCAGTGCAAGCTCCCGGTACCTAACGATCTGCAAGGCATGTAAAAGAAAGGATCAACAAAATAGTTGAGCGAGTTCACAGTAAATAAGTACGTAACAGTAAGTACAGGTTGGCTCTACTGGGCCGATAGTAAGTTATATAGGTGGGGGCTTCCCATGTTATGTGACCACTAGACTATTCGTATCATCCCTGTTCTTCGTCCGAGAACAGTAGTATATGACCACGTAGGTGTTATCCAACCTACGGAAGAGGTAAGTAATGCGTACACGTAGGTCTTACGTGCGTATCCTTTGTAACGAGGATAGTAATTGGCATATGACCACGTAGGTGTTATCCAACCTACGGAAGAAGTAAGTAATGCGTACACGTAGGTCTTACGTGCGTATCCTTTGTAACGAGGATAGTAATTGGCATATGACCACGTAGGTGTTATCCAACCTACGGAACCACGTAGGTGTTATCCCAACCTACGGAACCGTCCTGACATCCGAGGACTATGATAGGTGATAGTCTAGGAAAAGCGTTTGTACGTTTATGTCAATTGAAACCTTTAACCCATTCCCACGACCCGGGAATCCCATGCCTTAGTAGGAGTGTGAACTCACCTTGGTTTGCTCGGTATGCTAAGCTAAGTGCTCACAAGTATTTCAATCAAGTCCTATCGTGTGCACGTATAATATCAGTTCATGTTCGAAACAATACGCACGTAACATCATAGTACACGTAAGCAACTAATCTCATTCATGCAAATCAGGTCCTATATCAAGAGTTTTCTCAGTTTGCTTTGACCTAGTTATTCGTTAGCAGTTGTGTTACAGCGTTGATCAGAGTTATTAGAATTATCATGCACAGATTTGTTCCGTTAACATACTACACAGTGTTTACCAATTTGATAGTGTTAAGCACTTAACAGTTTGACAGATACACACAACTCAGATCATATGTCATAAGCATTCAAAGATCAGGCAAGGCTTCAAGAAGTTCGGACCCTTGAGTCCATTAATTAAACTCGGACATAGGTGGGGGGGGGGGGGGGTATTCGATTAAACTCGGGCAAAGGAGGGTTAAGAAACTCGGGCTACATGTGCTTGATTTAAACTCGGACCCATCAGGTTCAATAAACTCGGCCCACTTCACTTCCTTAAACTCGGACCAACTATCTTGCAATTAAACTCGGACCAATTGTCTTGCAATTAAACTCGGACCAATTGTCTTGCAATTAAACTCGGACCAATTGTCTTGCAATTAAACTCGGACCACAAGGCAACATTATACTCGGACAAGATAGTGAAATTAAACTCGGTCCAAGGATAAATATTTAAGTTCGGACCAATGATGCATGATTAAGTTCGGACCAAAGCTAAGTGTTTAAGTTCGGACCAATCTATTCATTTATACTCGGACCATAGTTAGTATAATTAAACTCGGTCCAACTGTTCATCAATTAAACTCAGACTTACAATTCAAGATTAAATTCGGACATATACAACAAACTCAGGCAACTAATAACATGAATTCCAAATACAGGAGAGAATCATATCAGTTACGTTTTTTTGTTAACATACGAACGTGAAAACCCTAATTCATACGTTTGCAATATACAGATCAAAGCAATGACCTCTATGTCTACCTCTCACACATCACAATCATCAATCAATTGATTATCTGACTTATAATCTTCATAACACAACAATCAATCATCAATCAAAAACACAGAATCATCATGTGAAGACTAGGGTTTACCATGAACACAAGAATCAAGAAATCAATAAACAATGACAATTAATCACAACAATGATTAAACAATTACCTTGTGATGATCCTAGAGAAAGAGAGTAATCAAACTTGTGGTGCCTTGCCAATGATTTGGTGATGATTGCTAGGAGGATTAGAGATTACAAGTACGTGCTTTGGTTTTGGTGAAAGTGATTAGTGAAAAGGGGATTAGGGTTAAGTATAATCAAGTTCACTAATGGCTCTCTACACCCCTAACTAATATAATTTACAATAGTACACCATCTCATAACTATTTCATAATTCCACCACCAAGTTTACACATTTGACAAGTTTCACAAATACAATCAAACAATCAAAACATAAATAACTTCATGGCAATCAATACATGATCGTGCAATAAATACGAAATAGAAATCTTGGAAATTCGAGTTGTCACAACGCACACCAACGGAAATACGCCAATTCTTGGGTTTGGCGGGTTATTACAGACGGTTCATTAAAGACTTCTCAAAGATTGCACAGCCGCTTACGCTACTGACACAGAAAGGTGTTACCTATCGTTCGGGTAATACACAAGAAGCAGCTTTTCAACACTTAAAGGATAGACTCTGCAGCGCACCTATTCTCTCATTGCCAGAGGGCACAGACGATTTTGTGGTCTACTGCGACGCGTCGATTCAGGGTCTGGGTTATGTATTGATGCAAAGGGATAAAGTCATTGCCTATGCTTCGCGGAAACTTAAAGTTCATGAACGGAACTACACTACGCACGATTTAGAATTGGGAGCTGTTGCTTCGCGCTCAAGATATGGCGACACTACCTGTACTGTACCAAGTGCACTATCTACACCGATCACAGGAGTCTCGAGCATATCTTCAAGCAGAAGGAATTGAACATGCGACAACGTCGATGGGTTGAGCTACTTAACGATTACGAATGCGCCATCAAGTACCATCTGGGCAAACCCAATGTTGTGGCCGATGCCCTTAGTCAAAAAGATACTACACCTAGGCGTGTACGGGCGTTGCAACTCACTATTCAGTCTAGTCTTCCTGCACAGATACGAGAGGCTTAGGTAGAAGCATTGAAACCAGAAAACGTCAGGGCTGAAGCCTTACGCGGCTCAAGGCAACGTTTAGAACAAAAGGAAGACGACGCCTATTATGTAACGGGGCGTATTTGGGTCCCACTTCATGGCAACTTACGCGAACTGGTAATGGACGAAGCACATAAGTCCCGCTACTCGGTACATCCAGGTTCGGACAAAATGTACCACGATCTCAGAACTACGTATTGGTGGCCTAGCATGAAGGCCCACATAGCGACTTACGTTGGCAAGTGTTTGACCTGCGCGAGGGTCAAGGCGGAACATCAGAAACCATCAGGCCTACTTCAGCAACCAAAGATACCACAATGGAAATGGGAGGAAATTTCCATGGATTTTGTTACTGGCCTACCTAGATCTCAGCGTGGGAACGATACTATTTGGGTGTAGGTCCCCTTGATGTTATGGATCTTCACAGAATCGTCTTTCCAATCAAGAGTGCGGAATCCTCTTGATCAGATTTAGCAGAAAACGTGTAGGAACAAGAAATCAGCAATCACTTTCAAACCGGGTTTTCTATTGATTATCAATCTCACGAATTACAATCAATCCAAAACCCTAACAACCCTAATTTCGTCCAAGTACTAGCTCTCACGAAATTACTCTCTCAAATATTGTTTTGGCTGATTAACTGATTAACTGATCAACCTAAACCCTAAAGCCTAACCTTGTTTATATAACACAAGGTTTACTATTTTGGGCTAGGGTTTGCTACATGGGCAAAGCCCAATTCGTTCCCCCTTGACCCAAATGGGTTTAGTTTAGCCCAAACTCTATAATCTCACTATTACAAAGCTAAACCCGCTAACTGTTTATCGTTTAACTAATTACAAGATATCCAAAGACCAAATCTAAGCTGTTGTCACAAAATATGCACCAACAAACTCCCCCTTGACAATAGCTTCATAAAAACTTTGTCTTGAGTCAAAACTTTGTCTTCGGTCTTCTTGCAATCTTCAAGTAGTCTTGCACTGTCTTTGGTCTTTGGATAGCTTCAGCTTCAATAGCTTCTGTCAGCAACAGACTCCCCCTAAGCTGATGCATCCAATCACCAAATCTTCAACACGTTAGCGTTTGAGTAAACTCCAGTTCAGCATTTGCACAGCAATCTTCAAACTCTTCAATCTTGTCTGCAATATAGAAAGGAGGTTCTACCATGCATCCAATCAAACTCTCATCTTCACACTTCACAGCAACTTCTCAGCAACAAACTGCTTCAATCTGTATACTATAAAACAAACATCTCGAGAAACCATAAGAATTTTTCAACAAGGTTAAATAAATTATTATTTTTCAAGAGATAGTTAAACTGTATCACAGATTAAGCCTTTTCAATTTCATCACCAACACGCAAAACTTTTTGTTCAACACACAAGAACCTGCAAGATTTAAAAATTTTGAACGCACGTTCTAACACCGTCTCCCCCTATCAGTAACAATTCCTCCAAGAATAACAGTTTTCCGTACATTAAGAATTTTAAACAGAAAAAGACACTATTTTTGGATTTTTATATTTTTCTGAAAGCAAGTAAATACAAAAGCAATAAACACTCTATTTTTGTGAGAATCACTGGTAAGAAGATCATATCAGCACAATCAAACTGTTTCACACAATTAGATAATTCTTTATTTAATTTTCAGTGAAAAGCAGTTCAAGACGATTACCAGTATGTTTGTCCACTTAAACAAAATGCATGAACATTTCAAGTACCATTACCATATGATACGTTAAGGTAATTTTATTACTGATATATTAGTGTGTCCCACTTAAGGATATACCCCCGCGATCAAGGTATGCACAAAGATTCATCGTAGTAGGTGAGTATACTGATGTCATCCTTTAAGATATCCTGACTGTATCTAGGTCTGCATATAATATGTTTCATTATGTTTTAATTACTTAACTATGAACACCCAAATAAATACTAATCAAATCCTGGAAATATAAACAACACACTCTATCATGCAAGTATCTTCCCTACCACATATTTCACAAGTCCAATCCAGATTTCTGAAATCTTAACTGGGAATAGGTTGAGAAGAGAACAGAATAGATCTTTAGTAGAGATGGTATAATATACAGATCAAATGAGATTTTCTCAGTTTGATATAGGTTTCTTGGGTTTCTTTTGGGCACTTGAGGGCCTCTTTCGGGTGTATTAGATCTATAGCGCGACAACGTACAGCTAGGTCAGCATGTATCTGGATGCAGCAGAAGCTGTCGTTGCCTAGCACCTCCAGGTCAGCATATATCTGGATGCAGCAGAGGAGGTACACGACTTTTTTCAGAGAAGATTTCAGAATCAGATCAAAATTGTGTGTATCGGGAAATATACAGACATTCAAATAGAAATGAGCTAATTCCAAGTGACTATCTTTCCTGGGGTCATGTACAATTTTAGTTCTAACAGACAGACAGCCAAGATATCCCTAGTTGAAACAACAGTATAAAGACCCAAAACTTCAGATTTTGGCAATTTATCAACGCAAGAATTAAGGTCATTAAACCATACACCACTGATGTGTTCCCCACTCATATTCAGTTCATTTATGTTTATATCACATTGGTAAGTTGATTATTTCATGCTTTTGCCTACTGGTACATCATATGATGAAGCTGCTATCACACTTAAGCAATTTAGGTTCAAGTTCAGTGTGACAGTCTAACTTGCCGATGTACTATCATTTCTCCTTTTCACACAGTGATAACTCATTTTTTATTTTCTAATTTTTTTTATGTTTTTGATTTTTCAATTTTTTTTGTGTTTTTGATTTTTAAGAAAAGCAATAAATTATTTACAAAAATTCTTATGAAAAACCAGTTATTCAGGATTCCTCATCCCGTTGAGTTCGACTAAATGTTCAAAGCGAGCCCTGTCAAATGCTTTAGTATAAAGATCTGCCAGGTTATCCTCTATGTCGACTCGATGTAATTCAATTTAAATCATTTAAAAAAAATATATATCAACAACCTCACACCCCCCGTCCTGTGCCTGAAGCAGCCACTATCAACATAAGTTGATAATCTTCCTTAGCAGCTCCTGCACACACTAACTTAGAAATTAGTTAGATTGGGGGACCCAAGCCTTAATGGTCTTGGGTCGTCCAAATTCACCAACTATCGGAACATCCATCCAATATCCATTACTCCTAACTGGAGTCTTGGATCTTAGACCTGTTAATGGAACTAGGTTTGGATTTCCACTAGGTCTTTGGTCCTGAGGGTTCCTATATAACATTTGGACAATTTGACCTTTGGAAATTTTGATTTTGAAACCTTGAGTTTTGATTCCAAGAAGCATTATTGTTGTAATTTCTAAAGCCATTGTTATAAAAAGTTCGACCACCATTATTCTGGTATCGATTTTGATATTGACATTGACTTCTAAAATTATTTGAACTAAAATTGTTCATTCTTGGTGAACTACTTCTAGGTCTATGATATCTGCCTGGTGGAGATCTAGGCTGAAATCTAGATTGATTTCTTTGAAAACGTGGAACTTGTGGAGTTCCTTTTTCAGTCTTATCTACACCAACAGCAACATTCTGTGGTTGCTTAGGAGCAGATTTCTTTGGAGAATTTGAACCTTTCTCCTCACTATCACCACTCTTCACTGGTAATTTCCCTCTCTGTTTGTCACTCATTTGTGCTTCACTATTTTTGTTTGGACAGCAGCTAGCTACATGTCCCTTTATGTGACACCGGAAGCACGATCTCCTTTTCAAAGACTTCTTAGCAGGAGTCTCTGAGGTAGATCCCTTATCAGATGATGATGATGCCTTGGAAGAATTTTGTTCAGTTTGCTTTGATTCAGATTTTTCTTTGTTTTTATTTTTAGCAAACTCTACATTTGATTCTTTTTCAATAACAGCGGTTTCATTTTTCATATCACTACCTTGAACAAAATTAATCTTTTTAACAAAAGTTTGATTTTTGCTCTTAGGAGGTGAATATTTCTTTTTCAAAGATTCCCTGTTATTGTTCTTCCTGGCATCACCACTCTCAGACCCTTCACCTTGACCTGATGTCGATCCGAAACTACTTGGTGCAGTTGACATATAGGCTGCTAGCTCATTTTCATCCGAGAGGAAAGAATAGTCATGACTAAGAGGAGGTGGGACTTCATTATATCCCACACTAGTCTTGTCATTACTCTTCTTTAACCCACCCATCATGTGTTTCATAACAAAAGACGAATCTCTGAATTGACTTAATTTCTGTTCAAGTTCAATGATTTTGAGTTGTGCATCTGACAACTCTTTGCATTTTTCAGAAATCTCTTTTGTTTTCTCAGCCATCATTTCGTGAGCTAAGTCTATTACTTGAAGTTTTTCATTTAATTTGCATGTTAAGGCTTCGATTTCACTTTCATAACCTTTTATCTTCTTCAAATATAGAGATTCATTTCTTTTAGCAAAAAAGTTTGACTCTTTTATGCTAGACATCTCACTCACCAGACTTTGGTTTTGTGCTGACAACCTGTCAACTTCACCCTGTAATTCATGACATCTTAAACATACAGAATTAGATTGTACCTTTTCCTCATGAACTTCTGTAGTTTCATCAGCAACACCCTGTTCAGCTTCACTCTCTTTCTCGACTTCAGCATCCATTTTTGCTTCAGTATTCTCCACTTGAGATTCAGCATCACTCACAGTAGTTTCAGCCTCATCCACTATCTCTGCAATGAATGCCTGAGTAGCCTTCTTATTATCTTCCAGATGAACACTACTATCATTTGAGCCTTCTTCTTTCACAGCATCTGCTTCTTCATCTAAAGCACGACCTCCTACACGCTGTTTTGATGAACTCTGATAACGTTTTTCTAAAGCTTTCCACAGCTCATAAGAAGTCCCACAGTGCTTGATGGTATGTTTAATTCCCTCAGGCAAGGACATCTTGATCACTGCTAAAGCTTTCTTCTCAGCATTAACCATAAGTTTCTCAGATTCATCCATCTTGTCATAAGAGATCACTTTCACTCTTCCTTCAACATGACGTGTAGGAGCAACATATCCATCTATCATACAAGTCCACATCCTTGCATCCTGAGATATAATGAAGGATTTGAAGCTGTTTTTCCAAGTAAGATAGTTCTCCACCTTCATCATCTTAGGAGCATTCAAGTTGGCCATGTTCGACATTTTAAACGTTGCAGACTGAGAAAACCGTACAAAAGTCGTCCGAAAACAGTGGTTACCAAATTACACCGTTAGAATCGTCTCGAAAAGACGAATCCAATGATATATAATGTCAAAAACCGAATTCGGGATTTTCCAGAGTCTTTTTTTTTGTCCTAAAAATCACACGAGTTCAACGGTGTAAACGGTTCTGTCAAACGAGCTACGGATCAATTTCTATTTGCAAAACACTGAAAATTTTCCGACGCTTGCCAATGGAAATTCCACCCCTTAGATTTTCTCTTAATTTCGCTGAGTTCAAGGTTAAATTCGCTAGTTTTAATGTGCAGGTCAAATTCGCTAACAAGTCAAGTTCGCTGTGTAGTTCGCTGACAGGTCAGGTCGGTTAATTTCGCTCCAAATTTTCGCCAAATTCGCTGGTCAATTTCGCTTGTACGACGACCAGTAAATTTGCCGAAAAACCGTGATAATTTCGCTGTGGAAAGTTTTCACGGTTACCAAAGTCGCCTTTGGATTTAATTTCGCCGGTAAGTTTGCTGGTTAATTTCGCAGATCAGTCAAATTCGCCAGAACAGCTAATTTCGCCCAGTAACTATGGAAAGTCAATCTGTTCGAAATTTTTGATGATTTTCTGGATTTTCCTAACAACTTTCTGCAAAATCAAAACAAGCAAATTATCAGCGATTTTCGAAAATCAACAAGAAACAGAACGAAGAACGCGAAGAACACGAAGAACAATCTTCGAATCTTCAAGTGTTTCCAGCCAAAATCCTTCAAACAATCAACCAAAAACAGTCCTGCAAACCCTAAAACCTGCAAAACAGCAATCAAACAAACCAGAATATCAAAACAGCCAACAAAAATTCGAAAATCAGAATCAACCACCCAAAAATTTTCGAAAATTTTAAAACCCTAATTTTCAGGTTTCACCAATTTCGAAAATCCTTCTGCCAAGCACAATTCTGAACCGAGCAATCAAGAACCTGGCTTTGATACCAATTGTAGGTCCCCTTGATGTTATGGATCTTCACAGAATCGTCTTTCCAATCAAGAGTGCGGAATCCTCTTGATCAGAATTAGCAGAAAACGTGTAGGAACAAGAAATCAACAATCACTTTCAAACCGGGTTTTCTATTGATTATCAATCTCACGAATTACAATCAATCCAAAACCCTAACAACCCTAATTTCGTCCAAGTACTAGCTCTCACGAAATTACTCTCTCAAATATTGTTTTGGCTGATTAACTGATTAACTGATCAACCTAAACCCTAAAGCCTAACCTTGTTTATATAACACAAGGTTTACTATTTTGGGCTAGGTTTTGCTACATGGGCAAAGCCCAATTCGTTCCCCCTTGACCCAAAACTTCAGATTTTGGCAATCTATCAACGCAAGAATTAAGGTCATTAAACCATACACCACTGATGTGTTCCCTACTCATATTCAGTTCATTTAAGTTTATATCACATTGGTAAGTTGATTATTTCATGCTTTTTGCCTACTGGTACATCATATAATGAAGCTGCTATCACACTTAAGCAATTTAATTTCAAGTTCAGTGTGACAGTCTAACTTGCTGATGTACTATCATTTCTCCTTTTCACACAGTGATAACTCATTTTTGATTTTCTAATTTTTTTTATGTTTTTGATTTTTCAATTTTTTTTGTGTGTTTTTTGATTTTTTAAGAAAAGCAGTAAACTATTTACAAAAATTCTTATGAAAAACCAGTTATTCAGGATTCCTTATCCCGTTGAGTTCGACTAAGTGTTCAAAGCGAATCTCTGAATTGACTTAATTTCTGAATTGACTTAATTTCTGTTCAAGTTCAATAATTTTGAGTTGTGCATCTGACAACTCTTTGCATTTTTCAGAAATCTCTTTTGTTTTCTCAGCCATCATTTCGTGAGCTAAGTCTATGACTTGAAGCTTTTCATTTAATTTGCATGTTAAAGCTTCAATTTCACTTTCATACCCTTTTATCTTCTTCAAGTATGAAGTTTCATTTCTTTTAGCGAAAAAGTTTGTTTCTTTTATGCTCGACATCTCGCTCACCAGACTTTGATTTTGAGTTGACAACCGGTCAACCTCACCCTGTAGTTCACGACACCTCAAACATACAAAATTAGATTTTACCTCTTCCTCATGAACTTCTGTAGTTTGATCAGCAACAACCTGTTCAGCTTCACTCTCTTTCTCTACTTTAGCATCCACTTTTGCTTCAGCATTCTCCACTTGAGATTCAGCATCACTCACACTAGTTTCAGCCTCATCAACTGGCACTATCTCTGCCATGAATGCCTGAGTGGCACACTCATTTCCCTGATATCTCTTTTGTAATGCATCCCACATATCCTTTGAATTTGTGTACTTTGTAAAGGTATGTTTGATGCTATCAGGTAAGGATGTCTTTATAGCAGCTAAAGCTCTCTTTTCAGCTTCATACACTTTCTTATCAACCTCATTCATGTTCACGTAGTCTGTTCTACGTCGTCTGCCCTCAAAATCATGTACTGGATTTATGTACCCATCTTCAATACATATCCACATGCGTGCATCCTGAGATTTAATGAAGGATTTGAAGCTGTTCTTCCATGTGAGATAGTTCTCCACCTTCATCATCTTAGGAGCATGCAAGTTGGCCATGTTCGACATTTGAAACGTTGCAGACTGAGAAAACCGTACAAAATATCTCCGAAAACAGTGGTTACTAAATTACACCTTTAGAATCGTCTCGAAAAGACGAGTCCAATGATATATAATGTCAAAAACCGATTTCGGGATTTTTTTTTTTTGTCCTAAAAATCACACGAATCTAACGCCGCAAACGGTTCTGTCAAACGAGGTACAGATCAATTTCTATTTGCAAAACACTGAAAAAATTCCAACGCTTGCCAACTGAAATTCCACCTCTTAATTTTGCTATTAAATTCGCTGGTTTTCACTTAATTTCGCTAGTATATCAGTTAAATTCGCTGGGCAATTTCGCCGGACTGTTTAAATTTGCTAGTCAAATTCGCTGGTTATTTCGTGGGTCCTGATAATTTCGCTTGTCCTGGTTAATTCCGCTGACGAGTTCGCTGATCAATTTCGCGATTACGATGACTTGTAAATTCGCCGAAAACCGTTGTAACTTCGCTGTGGAAAATTACACGGTTACCAAAGTCGCCTTTGGATTTAAGTTCGCCGAGATATAGGGTCTCAACTTCGCAGATCAGTCAGCAAATTTGTTAAATTTGCTGATGCTGCAAATTCGCTGGACCAAGAAAAATGGAAACTTAATCTGTTTCAAATTTTTGAGATTTTCCAAGATTTCGTAACAACTTCCTGCAAAATCAAAACAGCAAATCAGCAAACTTTTTACTAAAATCTTGATGAACTTGATGAAGAACACGAAGAACAGTCTTCGAATCTTCAAGAAATTCAGCCAAAATTTCTTCAAAAATCAACCAGAAACTATCCTGAAAACCCTAAAGAACCTGTAAAACACCAAACAAACAAACCACAAGATCAAAACAGTCAAAAATTTCGAAAATTTTTTCAAAACAAACACACAAATTTCGAAAATTTATAAACCCTAATTTTCAGGTTTAACAAAAAAATCGAAATCACTCCCTGTTTCTGCAGCAAACAATTCTGAACCGAGCCTTCAAGAGCCTAAAGCTCTGATACCAATTGTAGGTCCCCTTGATGTTATGGATCTTCACAGAATCGTCTTTCCAATCAAGAGTGCGGAATCCTCGTGATCAGAATTAGCAGAAAACGTGTAGGAACAAGAAATCAGCAATCACTTTCAAACCGGGTTTTCTATTGATTATCAATCTCACGAATTACAATCAATCCAAAACCCTAACAACCCTAATTTCTTCCAAGTACTAGCTCTCACGAAATTACTCTCTCAAATATTGTTTTGGCTGATTAACTGATTAACTGATCAACCTAAACCCTAAAGCCTAACCTTGTTTATATAACACAAGGTTTACTATTTTGGGCTAGGGTTTGCTACATGGGCAAAGCCCAATTCGTTCCCCCTTGACCCAAATGGGTTTAGTTTAGCCCAAACTCTATAATCTCACTATTACAAAGCTAAACCCGCTAACTGTTTATCGTTTAACTAATTACAAGATATCCAAAGACCAAATCTAAGCTGTTGTCACAAAATATGCACCAACATTGGGTGATTATGGATCGACTCACTAAGTCTGCACACTTCTTGGCTATCAAGGAAACGGATAAGTTCTCTACCTTAGTAGACATCTACTTGAAAGAAGTGGTGTCGAGGCACGGAGTGCCAACCTCTATTATCTCAGATTGTGATGCACGATTCACTTCAGAACTGTGGCAAGCAATGCACAAAGCTTTTGGCTCACGATTAGACATGAGCACAGCTTATCACCCTCAGACAGATGGGTAGTCTGAGCGCACTATCCAGACTCTAGAAGACATGCTTCGGGCATGTGTTATCGATTTCGGCAACAGCTGGGAAAGGCATCTCCCGTTAGTGGAGTTCTCGTACAACAACAGGTACCACACCAGCATTCAAGCCGCTCCATTCGAGGCATTATACGGTCGTAAATGCCGATCACCTCTTTGTTGGGCGGAGGTGGGTGATAGTCAGATCACAGGTCCAAAAATGGTAGTAGACGCAATAGAAAGAATTGCACAGATACGGCAACGAATGGCAGCAGCTCGACACCGTCAGAAAAGCTACGCTGATAAACGCAGAAAACCGCTCGAGTTCCAAGTTGGAGATCGAGTGCTACTCAAAGTCTCACCCTGGAAGGGTGTGGTTCGTTTTGGTAAACGAGGCAAACTCAATCCGTGGTATGTTGGACCGTTCGAAATCACCGAAAGAATAGGCAAAGTGGCCTACAGACTGAACCTACCGGCCGAACTCGGTGCAGTCCACAACGTTTTCCATGTGTCGAATCTGAAGAAGTGTCTGTCAGATAAGACCCTCATAGTTCCTTTGAAGGACCTCACTATCGACGAACAATTACATTTCGTCGAGGAACCTGTTGAAATCACAGACCGGGATGTTAAGCTCCTCAAGAACACTAGAATACCTCTTGTACGAATTCGTTGGAACTCCCGTCGTGGCCCAGAGTATACCTGGGAACGAGAAGACCAAATGGAACTCAAATATCCCCAGTTATTCCAGAACAATGCAACTACTACTGAGGCAGAAGCTACTACGGAATTTCAGGGCGAAATTCCAAATCAATGGGGGGATGATGTGACACCCCAGGAAAACCAGTAAACGATGCAACTTAACTAGCTTCCTCAGTAACCGCATGCTAAATTTCGGGACGAAATTTCTTTCAAGTTGGGGATAATGTGATAACACGAGTTTCCAAGATTCCTTATTCGCATTTATTGCACTACTCGCATTTATTGCACGTTGACTGTTTAGTTGCTTGATTTATTTCCTTGTGACTGTACACTGGATTATATTCGAGATGATTGTTGGATGTGCTATGTGTTTTATATAAGTGTTTGTGGTTTGTGAACTCGTAAACTTTTAAGACTTGAACAACCCGACGAAACACAAGTAGTGTTTCGCCATAAGCTCACCCGACGAAACAAGTGGGCGTTTCGTCACCACTATCTTGACGAAACCCAAGTGTTTCGCCGGCCCAGTGATTCGCGAAGCCCAGTTAAGGGCCCAGTACGTTATTACGGGTATTTGTTGCGAGAAACTGCCACACTCAACATTCTTTGGCAAATAGAAAACCCTAGAACTCTTTCCTAAGGGCGACGGCAACTGTGTGTGTTTCCCCAAGATTTCTTTAGCGATCAAACTCTCATCTATCTCGGTTAGTGTGTGTTCGTTAAATCTGTTTCATGATGCTTTAATTATTCGGTACATGTTTGTGCATATACTTGTTAATTTCTGGATTAGATATGAGTATATGAGTATGATGATTTTGATTTCGTTATGCATGAATGATTGGTTACATAACTTTATACGAAACATGATCTATGATTAGGGTTTCATGAGGCTTACGTATGATCATCCGTTGCACACCTGATTAAACTGCTTAGAACGTAATCATATGAGGGTTCTTTGGACCAACAGATCTAAACTAGTATAAATCGTATAAATGCCTTATGATTTGTGTGGATTTCATGCTTGTTCAGTAACTGTTATGCAAAGGGTATGGATTACTAGTATGTTATTCAATGATTTGGTTGAATGATTTCTTTATGATGATGACTGTATGATCTGTGTATGATGTTGATAGCTGCTAAGGTTTCTGTGATTGATTGTTAGAACGACGTAACTGATACCTAGTGGCGAAACATGTGTGACGAAACAAACGTGACGAAACAAAATGTGTTTCGTCAAAACCAATTTCAACGAAACAAACTTGACGAATCATGTGTGTTTCGCCGAGGACATCACGACGAAACCCAGGGTATTTCGTCGAAGGGTTATACGACGAAACAGGAGTGTTTCGTCGATTGGGAATTTTGCACAGTAACTTAATTTAACTCTGTTAAGTGTTGTTGTTAAATGTTAGGCATAACTTGTATGAACTCGTATACGTGCTTTATCTTAATCATGGTTGCTGATTTAATACCAATGTGATTGAATATGCATACGTGGGCTTAGAAAATATAAACTGATTATGTACACATGTGTACTCTAGGACTTGATTGATTAACTGTTAGCACATACCTTAGCATACCGAGCAAACCAAGGTGAGTTCACACTCTTACTAAGGCATGGGATTCTCGGGGTAGGGAATGGTATTGATTGATTAATTGTACTTACATGGTTATGGGAATTACGTACTATTGGTCTCATTTGGGAAAGGTCACTTATAGATACTGCTAGACTAGTGATACATGGGGAAGCCTCCCACTACTCTTCGCACACATGCCTGTAATGGTCGCGATACTGATACTGATCTTCGCACACATGCCTGGAATGGCCGCGATACTGATACTAAACTTCGCACACATGCCTGGTGGGCCGCGATACAAATAAAACGAGTCTACAATATATGGGAAACCCCCACTAATCTTCACAAACATGCCTGGAGGGCCGCGATGTAATTATATATGATACATGGATCACTAAATAAACAAACGTTTTACGAAATGAACACTATTACTAGACAATCCACTGTGAACTCGCTCAACTAGTTGTTGACTCTCTGTTACATGCCTTGCATGTCGTTAGGTATACATGGAGCTTGCACTGGGAGGCGCGGTTGTTGTGGACAAGGATCGTGAATTGCTTTGATTAAACATTATGACATTTCATAATCATACTCATGTTGGGTTTATTTTTATGCTTCCGCTAAACATTGATATTATACTTAAGTTTGGAACACCTTTCATATTGGGTTGGTTGAATTACATTTACTTTTACTTATTACTTACATGTTCAATATGATTGGTGGCTTGATCCTGGTCAGTCACGCCTCCAAGCGGTGATACTCCGCGTGTGGAATTTGGGGGTGTGACACTCAATCTCCTCAAAAGTTGAGGAACCCACAGATCTTTCCAAAGTAATTTTGTTACCAAGTTTGTCAGTTATCTTAACCTCTTGGCCATCCTTGTTTGTGGGAATAACTTCAACAATGGTTTGAGCAGATTCTTTGGAAGCATTGTTTTCAATTTCATCATGTTTTCTAAAACCAACACCAAATTTTACTTTGCTCTTAATCTGTTTTTCAAGCATGACCTCATAACCTTTACAAGATTCTACCCATTTTTCACAGGTGATCTGGGTGGACTCCAACTCCTTTTTGCAAACTTGGTATTTTTCTACCATAGTTTGGAGTTGAGTTTTGGTTATGCTCTGCTCTTCTTTTAGACTGCTGATCTCTTTATCTTTTTCAGCCAATTTGTTTCTAGGTTATATTAATGACTTTTCAAATTTGACTTCATCAGATAAGACTTTATCCCTAAGGTTTTCATTTACCTCTTTGATATTAGCAAATTCAATAATACATTTGTCTGAACACAGTTTTTCAAGAACTTGAGGAATTACCTTAGCAACAGCCATCATGGCACAATTACACTAATTATCACCTTCTTCATCAGCTCTCTCTTCTACCTCACCAGCTTTCTTCAACTCTTCTTTCTATTTGTCTTCTTTGGACCAAGGGTCAGACAGTGGTTCAATCAGGGTTTCTGAATTTTCTTCCAGTAGTAGTTCACCAGCAACTGCAGTAACCACTGCTTCAGCAACTTCATCCACTGTTTCAGCACTTAGCTGTTCACCTTCAGTTTCTACCCCTTCTGGTATTGACTCTAATGCCATCAAACAAAATTCACCATCAAAAGTATCATTAGAAGCATAGAGAGCAAAATTTTCATCACCAAGTTCATCAGGCATGCTACTCCAATCAACAAAGCCTTGTGTGAAGAAGCTTTGCTGATCTGGTTGAGCCACCGTTGGAGCAGCTTGTTGAGGTGCAACAGGTTGCACCTGTGCCTGAGGAACAGGGGCCTGAACATACTGAATTTGTGGAACAGTGGTTTGAACATAATGCACAGGCACAGGGGTTGCAGCATAATGAGCAGTGTTAACATGTGCTGCAGGGGCATATTGGGTATAGTGCACAGTGTTTTGTTGTTGTGGTCTAGGGTTTGAGCTAGGATGAGTAATTATGGGACTAGTGGTTTGACTCTTACATTCCCTAGCAAAATGACCTAGCCTATTACACTTGTAACACTTGATTTTTGACTTATCCAACCCCACCCTTAAATTCCCATGAAGCCCTGGGAATTTTCTCCCTGTTCTTTTATAGAATTTGCTTGTTCTAACACTAAGCAAAGCCAATTGATGCAAAATGTCCATCTCTTCTAAGTCAGTGGGATCAAAATGTTGCAAATCATTGAGTTCTAAGCACAAGTTATCTGACATCTGGTTTTCATTATTTGCAGTGAAAGCATAATTTGCAGAGTGAGAATCAGAGTTGTTAAAATTACCACCAGCAGTTATGTCAATAAAATGATCATAACTCTGATCCTTACTGTTGCTACCAGATTCTTCCTGACCAAACAGAGTTGTGCTGCCAAATGAATAGTCATCAGCAACTTTACAAGACTCTTGCAACTTCCTTTTCTGGTTTAACTCCCTTTCATAGGCCAGGAGTCTACCATGGAGTTGGGTCAGGGTCAGATCTTTGAACTCAGCTGAATTCCTGGTGACAAAAGCAATTGTGTCCCATTTTTCAGGAAATGATCTAAGAAACCTGCTATTTTGAGTTGCATTTGGAAATGTAACTTTAACAAGCCTAGTTCACTGATGAGATAGCTGAAACGTTCAAATTGTTGGGTTAGTGATTCCCCTTTGATATGACAAAATGTTTCATACTGCTGATTTAGAATTTCCATGTTGTTTTCAATAACCTTTTCCATCCTCAGCACTTGGCACCATAGGAACATGAGGACCAAAAACAACAGACCTCCAACATCCAGTGTTCTGTTGAGCAAGGATGTGACCCATCCTTCTCTCCCAGATGTTGTATTCATTACGTTTAAGCATGGGTGGTTTGAAAAGAGAACTGATGTTATTCTTTTCATCTTGTGATTGTGACGTCATCCTGGTTGTTTTACATCCTGGTGATTAAACCTTGCTCTGTTTTTCAACGAAACGAACAAACTATCAGTATCAACGATTGATCAACTTTAATGGTGATTAAATGTTTGAAGCAGAAATTAAATGGAAGCAAACTTTACACAATCAAACAGAAGAAATACTTTCAACCATATATTTTCAACAAAGAACCAAATTCTTAAATTTATTTCAAACTTTGATTACAACTGCATGTATGATTCGCAAACTCCCCCTCAGCCCGAGCTTAGTAATTTGTTCGTGCAGGAAGAAGATGGTGAAGAGCTAAACAGAACAGTATAGAGCACTGTTCTATTTATAGGCACGCAACAAACCACTGAGCATCTAAGCTGACGTCACCATGAAAGTGACATCTAACCTCCTAACAAACTCTTAGCAATTGACCTATACATACACTGCTATGCTACCTACTGATGTTACAATTCATTACATAAAGTAAACAAAACTGCTGTTACATCCTTCCACTGCAGTGAACCCAGCAGTACTTGTCATGATCAGCAGTGCTTGACTCAAGGCAGCAGATTGGGCAGCAGGGCTTTAGTTCTTCAACAGTCTTTGACTAGATCAGCAGTTGTAGGTCAGCAGTTTGTATGATCAACAGATAGGAGGTCAGCAGATGTTGAAACCACTTTCAAGGGAAGAGACTGGCATGCATAACATCTGCTTATTCTGGATCCACTGCTCTGATCCAGTTTTGGCTTTTATTATCTGTTCCTTTGGCAGGGTTCAATCGCAATAAATAGGCGTAGCGCTAGGAAGTAAATCGATACGAAAGTAAACAGAACGAGGAGGAGGCGGACTAGGTAAACCTTTAGGAAAGGCGTCGAGGAAGTCGCAAATGACAGGAACATCACTCACGCTTGGACCCTTGTCCTGGTTGGCAAAATGCCCAAACCTATTGGTTGGTAGTAATGGCTTGGGTTTGGATACCGTGTGGCTTTGGGCTACTTCGGCACTGGTTGGCAAAATGCCCAAACCTATTGCAATTGGTGCATAGGCTGCATGGTGTGTGGATGGGATGGTGGTATAAATAGGTATTACACTTGGGATGAGTCCCAGTGTAGGCTTTCTTGGTTAGCTCGGGATTTTGGGTAGGTGCGACTTGTTGGAGTGGTTGAGGGTTTTGCAGAGTGACGACCGCACAGTTTTGGCTTGAAGCCTTCCACTTCTTACCTTTGTTGTTGTTTTTGGAGGGTGGTTTGGTAGGTGTGGATTTGACGGTGGTATTGGTGGTAACTTGGTAGGCGGACTTGGTGTTGGTGGGGTTTGAGGTTTGTTTATCCCTTACGCGATTGCCGTTGATGCTTGCGGCAGGCGATAAATTAGCTCGATAGTTCGGGTCTCGTGGCTTGAATAACATCATGAATAGCGGCAGGAATGCCTTGGAGGAATTTCCTAATTGCACGCTCAGGCGTGAGGACTAGGTGGGGTACAATGATGCTTAGTTGCTTGAAACGGGTGGTGTAACCAAGGTTATCATCACCCACTTGTTTAAGGTTCCAGTATTCTTCCTCGAGCTTCTGCTACTCACGATGAGGACAGAATTCTGCCATTATCATTTCCTTAACCTCGGCCGAAGGGAGGGCGTAAGATTCTTCGCTGGATCAGATGTTGCGCTCGTTTGTCCACCAGTCGAGAGCTCTCGACTGAAATACACCGGTTGCGCTCCGGGTTTTGAGGTGCTCAGGACACTCATTGTTGATGAAGGTTACCTTGATGCTATCGAGCCACTCTAGCATCTTGGTGACACCCTCAGTGCCAGTGAATGCCCTAGGGTTGCAAGCAGCAAAGTGCTTGTAGTTGAACGAGGTTGGTTTGGATTGAGCGGTTTTAGAGTCGACCGACGAGTTGGGGGTATTGGCGGCAGTAACCTTGCTTACAATATCGGGTATCACCTGAGCCATCTGCTTGGCCATGAACGCGAGCATTTTCTTATTTTTGCTAGCCTTGGATCCTTTGGCTGAGTTGGAAAGACGGCTGGAAGACATCTAGAGAATCGAAAATAGAGGCAAAGATGAGACTTGATCATAATATGTTTATAAAATCACATTGTTTGCATGTATGAGCATGTAAGTATTCACGTAGCATGTATGATTCACATAGATTGCATGTGCATAACAAGTATTCACAAGTGTAATCACGTATAAATGCGTAAAGGAGTATAAATTCACTTTGTTCACGAGAATTATTGTGACAACTCGAGTTTCCAAGATTCCACCTTTGCATTAATTGCACGTTAATTGTTAAGTTGTTTGTTTACACGACTTGTTTGTTTTGTAACCGTACACGTTTGTAATATGTTAAATCGTATCGTGATTATTATGTTATATGTTTGGTGATTTAAACTGGTAACTTGTTAACCTGTGGAGAAGTTGAAATCTTAAAATGTTGCACCCCGAACAACCTCGAGGAAACATGAGTTTCACCGCTAACCATCTCGACGAAACTAAGGGTAGGTTTCGTCACACACACCTCGACGAAACACGGGTTTCGCCGGCCCAGCCTGTCGTCGAAGCCCACTAAGGGCCCACTACACTAATGTGGGTATATTTACGTGAAACGACTTCACTCGTCACACTTTTAGCAGAATTGGAAACCCTAGAACCTCTCTACCTTCATGCGGCAACCATCGCCTCTCACCATCATCTTTCTAGGAAATCTTGTGTTTCATCTCAACCGGTTAGTGTATGGCTAGTCTATTAAATCAGTCTGTACCTTGTATGATTGTTATATGTGATGAATCTGATGACTATTATGTTATACTTATTAGGGTTTATAGATGCTAATGATTCTCCTTGCATGAAAATTGGTGATGATTGATTTATGATGATTGTAATCTCTTGTGGTTATGGATTATTAGAAAACATTTATGCATGTTGATATGATTAGGGTTTCAAGATTTGTAGTTGGAACTATTGCATTATTGGTTTGAATAGGGTGTCGTAGATTGTGGATCAACAAGTTACGTTGTGAATATTGATGAATCTGATGGAATAGAGTTCACGTAATGACTATCATATGTGTTGATTTGATTTGATGAATGATTGGGACACGTGTGCAAACAAATTGTTTTGACGGCAGTTAGGGTTCCTGGGTAATCAACAGTTACACGACGTAACTGACCAAATGGACGAAACGCCGATGTCGACGAAACCAGGGGGTTTCGTCGAGAGTAAACACGACGAAACGGGTGGGTTTCGCCGAAGGGATGCATGACGAAACGTAGGGGTTTCGTCGCTAAAGAACCACGACGAAACAAGGGGTCTCGTCAAGTGGATAAACTACACAGTAACTCAATAAGTTTGTCAAGGGTTAACTATGTTAGATATGTGTTGTTGAATATGAAGCATTGTTGCATAAGCTTGTATAACTGTTTAATGCTATGTGATAATTGTTGCTCGAATACATGTTATGATCATGACTGTTACTTGAACTACATGATTATCAACTGATTGTGTGTACATGCATACTATAGGCTTTGACTGAATTGTTTGTGCGAGTAATCTTAGCATACCGAGCAAACCGAGGTGAGTTCACACTCTTTCCAAGGCATGGGATTCCAAAGGGTTGGGAATGGGTTAATGAACTAAAAACAGAAAATTACATATTCTCCTTGGGTAGGATATATACGGCCATCCTCCGTGGGTAGGATGCCAAGATTAAACCTCGCGTATTCTCCTTGGGTAAGATACGTATGTTCGTCCTCCTTGAGTAGGACAACAAGATTAAACCTACTGGACCAAAACTCTATCATGAAGTCCCTCATTTTATATCGACTTAATCGCCGAGACCGATGGCGAGCGGGTCATTAGTTAATAGCGCTATTAGGTTTAACAAACCTCACACCGTGCCGGTAGGACGGGCGTGTACTGATGGACTAGGGCAAAGGGTCAATAATGATAGACATTGACTTTCGTAGTAGTTGATACGGTATGGTCTAGTAACGCACATGGGAAGCCCCCACTAATCATTGAAACGGTTTGGGAAACAAGGATACGGGTTAATACGATACGTGGTTTACGAAACAAGTTACGATTGATAAAAATGAACTCAATAATCAAACAACCAACTGTGAACTCGCATAACTTTGTTGTTGACTCATTGTTACATGCCTTGCAGGTCGTAGGGATTAACTTGGAGCTTGCACGCAATGGAGGAGTCGTTGTGGGGACAGGGACTCTTGAGTTCTATGTTAAACACTTACACTTTATAAACTTATTATTTATGTTGAGTTTCTACATTTATGCTTCCTTTAAACATTTAACTATGCTTTTGTTTTGAACACCTTTCATATTGTTTGGTTGAATTTTATTTACTACTTACAATGTTCAATATGATTGGTGGCTTGATCCTGGTTAGTCACACCTCCAAGCGGTGATACTCCGCGTGTGGATTTTGGGGGTGTAACAGATTGGTATCAGAGCCATTGGTTATAGTGAACTTGGTTTTAAAAAGGGGAAAAGCTTTTTGGTAAAACCAGACTATAACATGTACAGTGCTCAACGATCCACAACGACGCTTCGCTCCACGTGCAAGACTCAACATTATAGGTGATATGATTTATGTCTATGTTGCCTACTTGCTAGTTACATAGTGTATTACTCATGGTATGCTTTGATAAATGTAGCAACTATTGTTTGAAACATATGTGTGCTTACTCTCTTCTGTCATTCCACACTTGCGTATTGAGACGACGCACTTCTCACTTGCGTTCTCTTTATTGTGAAGATCATGAGTGGACGAATCAACCTCACACAAGCCCAGCTGACGGCTTTGATCAATGAACAAGTTGTTGCGGCACTTGCAGCCGCTCAAGCAGGAGGTATGCCCTGCAGTCGCAACTCACTTTAGGATCTTTAGACCCTACTCTCACAAACCAACTCTTGTGATTAATCTTATTTCCTCTCGTACACTCAACAGGTCAGCATGCTCAACCGCCTGTGTGCACGTTCAAAACATTTATGGACTGTCGACCCACTACTTTCAGTGGCCCTGAAGGAGCGGTAGGCCTCCTCCACTGGTTTGAGAAGTTCGAATCGGTCTTCGAGATGTGTGAATGCCCTGAAAAGCGTAGGGTGAAGTATGCTACTGGAACACTTGAGGGCATTGCGTTAACTTGGTGGAAAGCGCAAGTTCAAATGTTAGGTTTGGCAGTTGCTAACGCCACCCCATGGAACGATTTCAAGGAACTGATCAAGGAAGAGTACTGCAATCGGGATGACATCCATAAGTTGGAGGTCGAGTTCTTTAACCTAAAGATGACAGGGTCAGAAATCGAAGCGTATACGAAAAGGTCGAATGAGCTGGCAATATTGTGTCCTACTATGGTAGATCCTCCTATCAAGCGCATCGAGCTGTACCTTAAAGGTTTGGTGCCAGAAATTCAAAGTCACGTGACCTCAGCTAATCTTGGCACCATTAAGCAAATCATCAAGTTGGCTCATCGCCTCACTGATCAGGCAGTGGAGCAGAACAGGTTACCAAAGCGTATTAGTGCTACTACCACTACATCTGATGCCCCCAACGACAACAAGCGTAAATGGGATGGGATCTCAAGCAAGGGTTCAACTTCTGTTCAGTCACAGGCTCAACAACGAAAGACAGACGACTTCAAGAGTCCCGGTCAGCAGTCTTCAGGGGGTCAAGAACAGGGTCAGGGTGGATACATGGGAAATCACCCAAAGTGCAATAGATGCAAGAGACACCATAGTGGTCAGTGCAACAAGGGTCATTGTCAGAGGTGTCTTAAGATGGGCCATGAAGCCAAGGATTGCAGGAGCACGCGACCTGCGAATCAGAATCGTCAACAGCAACAGCAAGTTCCACAAAATCAGCCGCAGCAATAGCAGGGTAACAGGGGATGCTTTCAGTGTGGTGCTGAAGGTCACTTCAAGAGAAACTGTCCTCAGTTGAACCAGAATCAGAATAACAACAGCAATCAGGGAAACAGAAACAACAATGGGGGTAACAACAGGGGAAACTATGGAAACAATGGCGCCCGGGGCCGTGCGTTCGTGATTGGTCAGGGTGATGCAAGGAATGATCCCAATGTCGTGATGGGTAAGTTTCTACTGGATGACTTTTATGTTAATGTTTTATTTGATTCAGGTGCTGATATGTGTCTCTAAAAGTTAGTCAAATGCTTAAACGTACCCCAACACTTTTGAACACCAAGCACATGGTAGAACTAGCAAACGGTAAAAGTCTTGAAGCCACACATATAGTTAAGGGTTGTAATCTTGTCTTAGCTGGGCAGACCTTCTCTATCGACCTTATTCCTATCGTTCTGGGTAGTTCCGACATTGTTGTTGGTATGGATTGGCTATCTCAACATCGAGCAGAGATCCTCTGTCAGGAGAAGATCGTCCGCATTCCTCGTTCAAATGGAGAACCTTTAGTGATTCATGGTGACAAAAGTGGTGCTGTGGTGGGCATCATTTCTTTTCTTAAGGCCCAGAAGTGTTTGCGCAAGGGCCACACTGCTATTTTAGCACTCGTTACAGACGCCTCAAAGAAAGAGAAGAAGATAGAAGATTTTCCGATCGTACGTGACTATCCTGAGGTATTCCCTGAGGAACTACCTGGTTTACCGCCTCATCGGCAAGTTGAGTTTCAAATCGAGCTAGCTCCTAGAGCAGCGCCAACAGCTCGTGCACCTTATCGTTTAGCTCCATCAGAACTAGAAGAACTATCCACGCAACTACAAGAGCTCTTGGATAAGGGCTTTACTCGTCCTAGCTCTTCGCCTTTGGGAGATCTAGTATTATTTGTGAAGAAGAAAGACGGTACCTTCAGAATGTGTATCGACTACCGCGAACACAACAAGGTGACTGTGAAGAACCACTATCCACTCCCACGCATTGATGACTTGTTTGATCAGCTGCAAGGGTCGAGCTACTATTCGAAGATTGACCTGAGGTCAGGTTACCACCAACTGAGAGTCCGTGATGAGGATATATCTAAGACAGCGTTCAGGACTCGTTATGGGCATTATGAGTTCCTGGTGATGCCTTTTGGATTGACAAACGCGCATGCAGTCTTCATGGATCTTATGAACAGAGTGTGCAAGCCCTATTTGGATAAGTTTGTTATTGTATTCATCGAAGACATCCTGATCTACTCTAAGAGTCAGGAGGAGCACGAGCATCATCTACGGCTTATTTTAGAACTTCTTCGAACAGAACAGTTGTATGCCAAGTTTTCGAAATGCGACTTTTGGCCTCGTGAAGTCCACTTTCTAGGCCATGTGGTAAACAAGGATGGGATTCATGTTGATCCATCAAAGGTAGACTCGATCAAGAACTGGCTTGCACCCCGTACACCAACGGAAATCCGCCAATTCTTGGGTTTGGCGGGCTACTACAGAAGGTTCATCAAGGATTTCTCCAAGATTGCGCAACCTCTCACTTCACTAACTCAGAAGGGCGTCACCTACTGTTGGGGTGATGCACAAGAATCTGCATTTCAGCACCTAAAGTGCAGACTATGTAGCGCACCAATTCTTTCATTGCCGGAGGGCACAGATGATTTCGTGGTTTATTGTGACGCATCAATTCAGGGTCTTGGGTGTGTGTTGATGCAACGGGATAAAGTCATTGCTTACGCCTCACGCCAACTTAAAGTTCACGAAAGGAACTACACTACACGTGATCTGGAGCTGGGAGCTGTTGTTTTTGCGCTTAAGATATGGAGACATTACCTGTACGGTACCAAGTGCACCATTTACACCGATCACAGGAGTCTCGAGCATATCTTCAAACAGAAGGAATTAAACATGCATCAACGTCGATGGGTCGAGCTTTTGAATGACTACGAATGCGCGATCAAGTACCATCCGGGCAAAGCCAATGTGGTGGTCGATGCCCTCAGTCGAAAGGAGACCACACCTAAACGCGTGCGTGCATTACAACTCACCATCCAATCTAGCCTTCCTGCTCAGATAGGAGAAGCTCAGGTTGAAGCATTGAAACCAGAAAACGTCAGGGTTGAGGCCCTACGCGGATCAAGGAAATGGTTAGAACAAAAGGAAGACGGCGTCTACTATGTAACAGGACGCATCTGGGTCCCACTTTATGGAAACTTACGCGAGCTAGTTATGGATGAAGCACATAAGTCTCGCTACTCAGTACATCCTGGTTCGGATAAGATGTACCACGACTTAAAGACTACATACTGGTGGCCTAGCATGAAGGCCCACATAGCAACTTACGTCAGCAAATGTTTGACTTGTGCGAGAGTCAAGATTGAATATCAGAAACCGTCAGGCCTACTTCAACAACCACAAATACCACAATGGAAGTGGGAGCAAATTTCCATGGATTTCGTTACTGGCCTACCTAGATCTCAACGCGGAAACGACACCATTTCGGTGATAGTGGATCGATTGACTAAGTCCGCACACTTCTTGGCTATCAAAGAAACAGACAAGTTCTCTACTCTAGCAGACATTTACTTAAAGGAAGTGATTTCGAGGCATGGGGTGCCAACCTCCATTATATCTGATCGTGATGCGCGTTTTACTTCTGAACTGTGGCAAGCAATGCACAAATCTTTTGGCTCACGTTTAGACATGAGCACCGCTTATCATCCACAGACGGATGGCCAGTCTGAACGCACCATCCAAACTCTTGAAGACATCATTCGTGCATGTGTAATCGATTTCGGCAACGGCTGGGAAAAACACCTCCAATTGGTGGAGTTTTCATATAATAACAGTTACCACACTAGCATTCAAGCCGCTCCGTTTGAGGCATTGTACGAACGTCAATATCGATCACTCTTTGCTGGGCAGAAGTTGGTGACAACCAGATCACGGGTCCAGAGCTTGTAGTAGACACAACGGAAAGGATTGCAAAGATACGACAACGAATGGTGGCGGCTCATGACCGTCAGAAAAGCTATGCTGATAAGCGTAGGAAACCTCTAGAATTTCAGGTCGGGAAACGGGTTCTACTTAAACTCTCACCCTGGAAGGGTGTGGTTCGCTTTGGAAAAAGGGGCAAACTCAATCCGCGTTACGTCAGACCGCTCGAAATCATTGAGAAAATTGGCAAGGTGGCTTACAAACTAAACCTACCAGCAGAACTCAGTGGAGTTCACAACGTTTTTCACGGGTCGAATCTGAAGTGTCTATCAGATGAGACCCGCATAGTTCCTTTGAAGGAGCTCACTATCGATGATCAACTGCGATTCATCGAAGAACCTGTAGAGATTACAGACCGAGACGTGAAGGTTCTCAAGCATACCAGAATACCTCTTGTTCGAGTTCGTTGGAACTCCCGTCGTGGCCCAGAGTTCACCTGGGAACGAGAAGACCAAATGAAACTCAAGTATCCCCAGTTATTCGAGAACAATGCAACTACTACTGAGGCTGAAGCTACTGCGGAATTTCGGGACAAAATTCCAAATCAACGGGGGGATGATGTGACACCCCAGGAAAACCAGTAAACCACCCAACTTAACTAGCTTCCTTAGTAACCACATGCTAAACTTCGGGACGAAATTTCTTTCAAGTTGGGGATAATGTGACAACTCGAGTCTCCAAGATTCCACCTTTGCATTAATTGCACGTTAATTGTTAACTTGTTTATTTACACGACTTGTTTGTTTTGTAACCGTACACGTTTGTAATATGTTAAATCGTATTGTGATTATTATGTTATATGTTTGGTGATTTAAACTGGTAACCTGTTAACCTGTGGAGAAGTTGAAATCTTAAAATGTTTCACCCCGAACAACCTCGACGAAACATGAGTTTCGCCGCTAACCATCTCGACGAAACCAAGGGTGGGTTTTGTCACACACACCTCGACGAAACACGGGTTTCGCCGGCCCAGCCTTTCGCCGAAGCCCACTAAGGGCCCAGTACGCTAATGTGGGTATATTTACGCGAAACGGCTTCACTCGTCACACTTTTAGCAGAACTGAAAACCCTAGAACCTCTCTACCTTCCTGCGGCAACCATCGCCTCTCACCATCATCTTTCTAGGAAATCTTGTGTTTCATCTCAACCGGTTAGTGTATGGCTAGTCTATTAAATCAGTCTGTACCTTGTATGATTGTTATATGTGATGAATCTGATGACTATTGTGTTATACTTATTAGGGTTTATAGATGCTAATGATTCTCCTTGCATGAAAATTGGTGATGATTGATTTATGATGATTGTAATCTCTTATGGTTATGGATTATTAGAAAACATTTATGCATGTTGATATGATTAGGGTTTCAAGATTTGTAGTTGGAACTATTGCATTATTGGTTTGAATAGGGTGTCGTAGATTGTGGATCAACAAGTTAGGTTGTGAATATTGATGAATCTGATGGAATTGAGTTCACGTAATGACTATCATATGTGTTGATTTGATTTGATGAATGATTGGGATACGTGTGCAAACAAATTGTTTTGACGGCAGTTAGGGTTCCTGGGTAATCATCAGTTACACGACGTAACTGACCAAATGGACGAAACGCCGATGTCGACGAAACCAGGGGGTTTCGCCGAGAGTAAACACGACGAAACAGGTGGGTTTCGCCGAAGGGATGCACGACGAAACGTTGGGGGTTCATCGCTAAGGAACCACGAGGAAACAAGGGGTCTCGCAAGTGGGTAAACTGCACAGTAACTCAATAAGTTTGTCAAGGGTTAACTATGTTAGATATGTGTTGTTGAATATGAAGCATGGTTGCATAAGCTTGTATAGCTGTTTAATGCTATGTGATAATTGTTGCTCGGATACATGTTATGATCATGACTGTTACTTGAACTACATGATTATCAACTGATTGTGTGTACATGCATACTATAGGCTTTGACTGAATTGTTTGTGCGAGTAGTCTTAGCATACCGAGCAAACCGAGGTGAGTTCACACTCTTTCCAAGGCATGGGATTCCCAAGGGTTGGGAATGGGTTAATGACCTAAAAACGGAAAACTACATATCCTCCTTAGGTAGGATATGTACGGCCATCCTCCGTGGGTAGGATGCCAAGATTAAACCTCGCGTATTCTCCTTGGGTAGGATACGTACGTTCGTCCTCCTTGGGTAGGACAACAAGATTAAACCTACTGGACCAAAACTCTATCATGAAGTCCCTCATTTTATATCGACTTAATCGTCGAGGCCGATGGCGAGCGGGTCATTAGCTAATAGCGCTATTACGTTTAACAAACCTCACACTGTGTCGGTAGGACGGGCGTGTACTAATGGACTAGGGCAAAGGGTCAATGATGATAGACATTGACTTAGGGCACCACTTATTTTCGTAGTAGTCGATATGGTACGGTCTGGTAACGCACATGGGAAGCCCCCACTAATCATTGAAACGGTTTGGGAAACGAGGATAGGGGTTAATACGATACGTGGTTTACGAAACAAGTTACGATTGATAAAAACGAACTCAATAATCAAACAACCAACTATGAACTCGCTCAACTTTGTTGTTGACTCGTTGTTACATGCCTTGAAGGTCGTAGGGATTAACTTGGAGGTTGCACGCGATGGAGGAGTCGTTGTGGGGACAGGGACTCTTGAGTTCTATGTTAAACATTTACACTTTATAAACTTATTATTTATGCTGAGTTTCTACATTTATGCTTCCGCTAAACATTTAACTATGCTTTTGTTTTGAACACCTTTCATATTGTTTGGTTGAATTTTATTTACTACTTACAATGTTCAATATGATTGGTGGCTTGATCCTGGTCAGTCACACCTCCAAGCGGTGATACTCCGCGTGTGGATTTTGGGGGTGTGACAATTATTATTGTTTTTTATTGCAAGAGATGTGAGAAACGTGCATCGGTCTTGAAATGAATGAAGGTATCAGGTACAAAACACATTAAAATTGAGATAACTTAAAAGAGAGGTAACGGAAAAATTGGAATGTCACGGAACGTAACCAAGACTATTCCAAAGTGAATCGAAGATCCTTTTGAATTAGTGAAATGTGTTTTGGCCTAATAGATAAAATACTCTCATCGAGAAGCGATTAACGGTATTGTACCCTTCTAGTTACTACACGTCCCTAATTGATTGAAAAATCAAAACTTTGGCGGGATTGAAAATCGAGGTGTGGGACTAGTTGACAAGATGCGGGTTTCACCCCTAACTTGACAACATCGTACCCTAAGTGTGGTTAGTACTTGTCAAACGGGTCAAGAAAGTTACTTCTGACGCATTGACGAGGGTCCACTAGAGTTTAAATTGGAAATTTACCATCAAGATGTGGATTTCACTCCTAGTTTGATGGCGTAATTTCATGCAAAATCGAATACGCGGATTGAGAGTCGTTCACCAAAGTGTGAGTTTCACGCCTATTTTGGTGAAGTCGTCTCGTTTATATGATACGAGTGTCTTCAAGTCTTCAAGTGTGCATTTTGTAAATTGTCTTAGGAAAGACATATGTATAAATTAAGACAAAGAATAAGATAGAAGCAAAGTAGGAAGAAATCGTAACATTTAAACAAGGAAGCAAGAATGGTCAAGTTTGGTCACTTAAACTATAGACTAGGTCGAACATGGCAATTCTACCTAATTCCCTATAGTTATGGCTCTGATACCAATCTGTCACACCCCAACCGATGGCGGAAACATCGGAGTGAGACGAAAACGAGATTGCTCGAGACTTCATAACACAATTGCGACAATATTTAATTCAAAACCGATTTCATTTCATTATAAATAATTCAAGTTACAACAATTTGAAATTCAAAGTACAACATTTGAAAGAGAGTACAACATTGTTCAAGAAACGATACAACATGATTCAACAGCATTACAACAACATAATCTAGAATCTAAGTGTGTATCAAGGCAATCCTACTAGATTCCATGAGCATCAATGTCATCAACCTGCAATATGTTTTAAAGTATGGTTCAATACACAATGTATTGGCTAGTACACAAGTTTAAACAAAGCATAAGTATATAAAACGGTTTAAACAGATCCACATGGCAAAAATAGTTAACCAGATTAATGTAAACTTGGCATGTAACTATACAAGTCAATCCTTTGATTACCACATGTTTTAAAGACTTAACATGACCACAAGACTATGGGCGGTGCGTTACTCCTATAGCGCTTACATGTTAAGGGGAGGCTCGTACGAAGTTAATAACAAGTAAATCACATAAGAATGTTCCAAGAATACAAATCAAGTGTCATGTATTTAAGCATGCATGATTGGATTGTTTGTGTTTGCATAAAGTATAAGTGTAGATATGTAATTTGATAATGTAAACATATTACACCCAAAAGTGTAAAACATAAAGGGGGCGTTCGAGTCTACTCAAGGTTTTGCAAAGCTTTCCTTTGATAATCCCGTGAGTTGCAGAGTTGGAGGTAGGTACACCGAGGTTACCCTACATGGGGTAAACGAAGGCGTGTGAGTATTCGGATTTTGACGAAGGATTCGGATTGGTATTTAATTACAAAAGGTATGTATTCATAAAATATATCTTGTCTAAAGACTCGTTTCGACGCTAAGTTTTTATGTGATTTCGTGGGTCCTAGTTTGTCCATTAGAATCGAAAATGAGGAACTTAGAACAATAGATAAAATAACCTAAGTTCATGACAAATAATCATAAATCGATTAGTATCATGAGTTCGGCTATGTATGTATGTATGTATATATATATATATATAAATTGTATATAGTAGTCGTAAAACTAAGCCCATCATGATTGTCATGGATATCATATAAGTCAAGCATGGAGTGTCACACCCGGACCACGTAGAACATACAAACCGTGGCGGAAACGTCGGGGAGTGTTGTAACAGAATCAATTGTTTCAAATCCATGGCAAATGAAGTTTCGTTTTATAAATCAAACATGAAAGTTTACATTGTCTAAACAAGAATCAAAGTGTACATAACATAAATTAACTAGTTCTTGTCTCGTTTTATGTCACTAAGGCACAGGTCCGCCTAAGTATGTCTTGATAAGTCCTATGCATCATCTCCTGAAAACACATGTGAAAGTAGGTACGTCAGCATAAAAATGCCTGTGAGATACATTGGTTTTGTGAAAACGGGATTCATGACTTATGTTTGAGAAAATGTTTAGTCATGAACCTCGTATTTTGCTTTGTCTTGTAAATCATTTGAAAAACGGTAAGATCAAATGATATGTATAAATAAGAGAACAATGCATGGTTAACTGAATAACCATGTAAAAAGAGTTTGTATAAGATTTGTTGTTTGTAAATCAATGTCTTGTGAAAAGCGTGTTATTTGTATAAAATGTTCTATGTCTCAAATTGAAATGATTCAAATAACGCTACGATATGTAATACCATACAAACACTTATATATAGGAAGTACCAGCGGCGTATCCACCATGCTTGTATCATATTACACATGCCTCGTTACTTAAGTCACTTACTCAAACCAAACCATCAAGATGAAATGTTTAACAACGGTAGAAATGTTTATGTATAGTCAAATGGTTACAACGGTTCAAAATGTAGTATAATGAGTTCATATGCTGGATGAGCATATGCAACAGAAATGCAATGTGAAACAATGTACTACGTATGCACACAATGGGCGTACGTAGCATGAAATGTATTGTAGAGTACAACGGTTCAAAATGTAGTGTAATGTGTTCATATGCTGGATGAGCATATGCAACAGTAATGCAATGTGAAACAATGTACTACGTATGCACACAATGGGCGTACGTAGCATGAAATGTATTGTAGAGTACAACGGTTCAAAATGTAGTGTAATGTGTTCATATGCTGGATGAGCATATGCAACAGTAATGCAATGTGAAACAATGTACTACGTATGCACACAATGGGCGTACGTAGCATGAAATGCATTGTAGAGTACAACGGTTCAAAATGTAGTGTAATGTGTTCATATGCTGGATGAGCATATGCAACAGTAATGCAATGTGAAGCAATGTACTACGTATGCACACAATGGGCGTACGTAGCATGAAATGTAAAGCAATGTACTAAGTACGCACACAATAGGCATACATAGCATAAACACAATGAAATCATGTACTATATATGTACTATCGAACATAGTAGTATATGATGTGAAAACCGGAAAGCATAAAAGTAGCAAGTAGGCACATGTGTTTCACCCCAAAACAGTTTGGAAAACAGTAAAAGAGGGGTTCAATGTACTCGCATTGACTCCTCGAAAACATGTAAAAGATGGGGTTCAATGTACTCACCTGAGATTGCTTTGGAGTTCTTGTATAATAACCAGATAATGCTAAAGATCACGGGATATCAAACGGCACCTAATAGGTAGCTATGTTAATATACCGGACCAAATCGGAAGGATCGGATAGTACGCGGGTTCGTAAACCAAACGAGTATGGAGACTCGTGTAATATGGTTTATCAAAGCCTACATACTAAAATGAAACTTAACCTAAGTGCTTACGGTCCATCACGACCCGTTTAGGTAGCTTATGCTACCTTACGCGTCGTTCGCGTAGAACGTGTTCGGAACGCCTAACAGCGCGACCACAAGGTATAACCTCGGAAGGTTATAGCTATGGTCACCTGATGTGTTTGGTCGGATCCTAATGATCGACCAAATGGGTCGGGTTCGAAAGTATAAGCGATTGTTTAGATCGCTTACCTTACGACCCTATATAAGTACTAAACTAAAAGTGACGAGCTAAGCATGTTAGAACATGCTTAACTAAGTTTAGAAAACAGGTTTGGCATCAAAACAAACGGCTTTGATGCTCACGAGTAGTTTGGTTACAAAATACGCAAGAATGCGCATTTTGGCCAAAACTACGACTCGTCACTGAGCCTAGATAACGTGGTAATCAGTAGGTATGGTCACTACGGACCATAACCATCGTGATCACGCTCACGTTATGAAGTTCCATGAACTTCGCATCGACCATAAGCTGGTCAATGCAGAAAGTCAACAAAACGTTGACTTTCGGACTCGAAAAGCGAATAAAAGAGCGAAAGAAGACTTACGGAGGGTCCCCGAGTGCTAATCTAGATCAAATAGCTCAGGTATGAAACAATGGTTCCAACTTAGAGCCTTAAGATCAGATTGTGTGGGTTTTTGGAACAAAGGGGGGGGGGTATTTATAGGAAAAGTGGAACCGTTAGGATCGTTTATCGAATATCGTGCCGCGATCTCGAGCGTACACTTGTCAAAATATTGTGGTAAGTCAGAACTTGGCCCTTGGCTCCTGATTGGGTGAAAGGGCATTGCCCCTTGATCGAACGAAAGGCCAAACTTCATTAAATGCAAAGATTTTTCTGTCTGACAGTCTCACGCGCCCCGCGTACCAAATCCTTACGCGCCCCGCCTAAGGTTCCCAGATCAGAATTTACAATTTTGGTCCCTGCACTTCAGAAACACGTATTTTGGCCCATTTTTGGCACGTTTAAGCCCCGTTAACCTCATTTCAAGGCTCTAAGATGAAGTTAAAGTGTAGGGGACATGAAATATGCTCAAAAATATTCCGGATGTCGGTTCGTTTGGCCGTACGATTGCGATGTTCGCTTAATTACGACGGAATGCGCATAAGCGCGAAAGATGATCCAAATGACGCGAAGAATGGATTTTTCTCATGCCCAACACTAAGGCATAATATAAGGATGCTTACATAAATTTTTGGATGTCCGGATGTATTCAGAACGTAAGTTATGCGCGAAAGTGCAAACTTGTGCACTTTTTGACACTTTTAGTCCCTGAATGATCCAAAAGTTTGTTTTAGCATACCAAACACCTCAAAGCCTATTTCTAAGCTATGTAGAGGATATTTAGGGTATGTTTAACTTATGAACATGTTCCGGAATGTTCGTTACAGTTCAAATTGGCATACTTTCGCAGTTTGTCAAGTTTAGTCCCTGTAAGCGAATTAACTTGTTTTTGCTATACCCAAGCCTTCAAAACTTATTTCTAAGTTATGTAAAGGTTATTTAAGGTATGTTGAGTATATGTTGATGTTCCGGAGTATTTGTCGCATTAAACTGAGTACGTTTACGCACCAGTTTGCGTATAATGCTCTAGAAAGCAATGTAGAATTTGAAATTGAACAATAATTGATATGTGCAAAACATACACATATTTATACAAGATCCCAAGTATGAAATACAATATTTCATCGGCTTGGTATTTGTTTGATGGTCGCGGTGACATAGGTGTCACAGTCTCCCCTACTTTAGGAAATTTCGTCCCGAAATTTATTCGTAGGAGTCTAATTGTGAATTTGCCAAATAACCACCAATGATATGTAAGGCAATATCTTGTCATTTCCTTAACGGTCATTCTTCCGAAACGAAAATGAACAGACGGGTCATTTTCAATGGTTGCTTCATCAGAATTGGAAATGAAGGATTACACAACGGATATTCATTTCCTCAACGGATAATCTTCAGAAACGAAAATGAACTAACGGAGTCATTTTCAACGGTTGCTTCATCAGAGTTGGAAATGAAGGATTATACAACGGATATTCATTTCCCCAACGGATAAATCTTTAGAAACGAAAATGAACTAACGGAGTCATTTTCAACGGTTGCTTCATCAGAGTTGGAAATGAAGGTTTACACAACGGATATTCATTTCCTCAACGGGTAAATCTTCAGAAACGAAAATGAACTAACGGAGTCATTTTCAACGGTTGCTTCATCAGAGTTGGAAATGAAGGTTTACACAACGGATATTCATTCCCTCAACGGATAAATCTTCAGAAACGAAAATGAACTAAACGGAATCATTTTCAACGGTTGCTTCCTCAGAGTTGGAAATGAAGGATTTCACAACGGATATTCATTTCCTCAACGGATAAATCTTCAGAAACGAAAATGAACAGATGGAGTCATTTTCAACGGTTGCTTCCTCAGAGTTGGAAATGAAGGATTTCACAACGGATATTCATTTCCTCAACGGATAAATCTTCAGAAACGAAAATGAACAGACGGAGTCATTTTCAACGGTTGCTTCCTCAGAGTTGGAAATGAAGGATTACACAACGGATGTTCATTTCCTCAACGGATAAATCTTCAGAAACGAAAATGAACTAACAGAGTCATCTTCAACGGTTGCTTCCTCAGAGTTGGAAATGAATAGGGTTAACTCTAGACACATGACAGAACTTGCTGTGATTTCTGTGCACTAAATTCCATAATTATGTATGCATCCATAATTACGTAATCCCTTGCACAGTCCGCACAGTTTGTTTTGTAATGTTTTGGGGAAGGATATCAAGCTTGTGATGAGGGTGACTAGACTTCCATCGGTTCCTTTTAATTAGATCGACAGGGGATCTTCTTAGTTAGGCCACCAAAGAGTCCTTTCAGCTATATCATCACATGATATCCTTATCCAGATTTTTGGATGGATCTGTTTAAATAGACCACTCAAGGGTCTAATTATGAAGTAGTACTTTATAATCCGAGGGACTTAACTCTAACATAGAAGTCCATTGAGGATTTTAAGTAATACCCCTGGGTATCCTACGATGAATCTCTTGTATAAGGATATGTAAGATTCTACGAGGATTTGGATAGCATAATTTGGATCACACAACAACACATAAGGGAACACATAAGCACAAAGTCACATACTTGTTTAACTTGATCATAATTTGTTTTTAACTTGTTATTGATTGAATACGGATATGGAAACCAATCGACGGGTCTCAATGTTCACTGGGATCTATCTGAGAAGATAGAAAGATCTCCCAAAATTCGATTCTTGATTACAAGGAATCACCACATTCGAATTAAGGTATACAACAATTAAAGACTTACGGGAAGTCCTTAGGTACCCTATTAAGGTTTTATAGTGGTACTTTGGGTATTCGTCTTGTGTTGTAACCTGCGCTTTGTACTTCGTTTCCTTAGAATAAACGGGTACTTAGGAATTTTGTAGAAGACGCAAGCGATTATAGAATGGGAGAATTTTGGGGGTAGTTTGTTCTTTAAGGAATACGGTCCCTTGATTGTCGGTATTGTAAGGGATATGTCGTTTATACATGCAACCACAGAAATACATTGCAATGTAAATAAAAGATTTATATATAAACAACGATAACAACGGTTTCTTGGACCTTGGCAACAAAAGAAGATAATACATAAGACGTGATTATTTCTAAACGATGTTGTCTTCTTGTCAGTCAGATGCTTATCCCTGTGCTGGATTTGCATTAGCAAGCTTTGGGCAATTTCTTCGGAAATGACCCATCTCGCCACAGTTGAAACAAGAGCCTCGTAGAAAACGACCTTGAGCAGGATTGTTGCCAGCTTGGTTTGGCGCAGCTGCAGCTGGGCAGACTCTTGCTGTGTGGCCTATAAGTCCACAAGTTTGGCATTTGCGGCATTGTACATTGGCGTGATGATGGAGGCCACATTGGTTGCACAAAGGTGCAGTTCCATTGTATGGTTTTCTAGCAGCGGGTTGAGCCGGTTGGTTGGGGATGGCTTGACCATTGTGAGCGACCATGGCGAAGTTCTGAGAAGCCTTTCGCTTCTTTGACTTCTTAGGAGATTCGGTCTGTTCATCCATGGTCTTTGATTCCTCGATTGGCTTCTTGTCACCCTTTCGAAAAAGTTTATGCTTTCTGATCTGCGATTCAGTCAAGGTTGCAGATAGCTCAATGGCCTGACGGAGTGTGGTAGGGTTGCTACCAGTGACAATGTCTTGTACCGAGTCAGGCAGGCCATCGATGTACCTTTCGATAGCCTTGTCGAGTGGGGCGACCATAGTCGGGCAAAGTAGACTCAACTCCTCAAACCTATCAGTATATGCCCTGTGTTCGCCACTATCTTGTTTTAAATCATCAAACTCCTTCTCCAACGCTCGTTGTTCATGACGAGGACAAAACTCTCTCATCATAAGAGCTCTCAGTTCAGCCCATGTTTGTGCTAGAGCAACATCTGCACCACGGTCTCTCATTACCCCATTCCACCATGTAAGAGCCCTCTTCTGAAACACACTCGAAGAAAACTCGACCTTGCGATTTTCCGGACACTGCACGTGGCGAAAGGTATTCTCGATGCTCTCGAACCATTAGAGAAGCCCAGTTGCTCCCTCAGAACCACTAAACTTGAGTGGTTTAGCCGAGTTAAAGCTCTTGAAATTGCATGTACCATTGTTGTTGTTGTTGGCTTGGTTCCATTGAGCAAAGAGATTTGGGAATTGAGCAGCCATCTGCTGCGCAATAATTTCTGCCAGCTCGGCAGTTGCTATCTGGTGTTCGCGTCGAGGAGGCATTCTAAAAGAGGAAAACATGAAAGGAAACAAATAAAATGGTATTGGGTAAGAATAGGATGTTACAATCACTGACCATAATCACGGTTGATGGTCACTTGTTTAAATCATGAAGCAAACAAACAACACCAAGGCTGAATCAAAGCAAATAGATCCTCATAGTGTATCGCGAAGACATGCTCGCCTATAAGTGGACACTCACCCCAAGAGTTCCCAGGTAAGAGTGACTGGTCCGATTATGTGGATTTGTACGAACACTCTAACCTTAGACAGAAAACCCAGGGTACAGGCATTCACTCTTCCAGTTCGCACGTGTTCACACTAGTTAGGACCCAAAACTTTGACGGGAGTTTTGAAAATTCAAAGGGGTTCAAAACCTTATAACAGAGGGTTCAAAACCTAGTAATCAATCATCCTAGAACAGATGATTGGTTTTCAAAGCGGTTTTGAAATTTATGTTCTTGTTGTGGTCGTCGCCTAAGGATAGGTGACGGTATTGTTTTATGACTAAACGCAAGTGAACTCGCGTTAGGGTCCTAGGAAGGTTATAGACTAGGTCAAAGCATTACTAATAACCTAATTCCCTATAACCATTGGCTCTGATACCATCTTTTCTGTCACACCCGGACCACGTAGAACATACAAACCGTGGCGGAAACGTCGGGGAGTGTTGTAACAGAATCAATTGTTTCAAATCCATGGCAAATGAAGTTTCGTTTTATAAATCAAACATGAAAGTTTACATTGTCTAAACAAGAATCAAAGTGTACATAACATAAATTAACTAGTTCTTGTCTCGTTTTATGTCACTAAGGCACAGGTCCGCCTAAGTATGTCTTGATAAGTCCTATGCATCATCTCCTGAAAACACATGTGAAAGTAGGTACGTCAGCATAAAAATGCCTGTGAGATACATTGGTTTTGTGAAAACGGGATTCATGACTTATGTTTGAGAAAATGTTTAGTCATGAACCTCGTATTTTGCTTTGTCTTGTAAATCATTTGAAAAACGGTAAGATCAAATGATATGTATAAATAAGAGAACAATGCATGGTTAACTGAATAACCATGTAAAAAGAGTTTGTATAAGATTTGTTGTTTGTAAATCAATGTCTTGTGAAAAGCGTGTTATTTGTATAAAATGTTCTATGTCTCAAATTGAAATGATTCAAATAACGCTACGATATGTAATACCATACAAACACTTATATATAGGAAGTACCAGCGGCGTATCCACCATGCTTGTATCATATTACACATGCCTCGTTACTTAAGTCACTTACTCAAACCAAACCATCAAGATGAAATGTTTAACAACGGTAGAAATGTTTATGTATAGTCAAATGGTTACAACGGTTCAAAATGTAGTATAATGAGTTCATATGCTGGATGAGCATATGCAACAGAAATGCAATGTGAAACAATGTACTACGTATGCACACAATGGGCGTACGTAGCATGAAATGTATTGTAGAGTACAACGGTTCAAAATGTAGTGTAATGTGTTCATATGCTGGATGAGCATATGCAACAGTAATGCAATGTGAAACAATGTACTACGTATGCACACAATGGGCGTACGTAGCATGAAATGTATTGTAGAGTACAACGGTTCAAAATGTAGTGTAATGTGTTCATATGCTGGATGAGCATATGCAACAGTAATGCAATGTGAAACAATGTACTACGTATGCACACAATGGGCGTACGTAGCATGAAATGCATTGTAGAGTACAACGGTTCAAAATGTAGTGTAATGTGTTCATATGCTGGATGAGCATATGCAACAGTAATGCAATGTGAAGCAATGTACTACGTATGCACACAATGGGCGTACGTAGCATGAAATGTAAAGCAATGTACTAAGTACGCACACAATAGGCATACATAGCATAAACACAATGAAATCATGTACTATATATGTACTATCGAACATAGTAGTATATGATGTGAAAACCGGAAAGCATAAAAGTAGCAAGTAGGCACATGTGTTTCACCCCAAAACAGTTTGGAAAACAGTAAAAGAGGGGTTCAATGTACTCGCATTGACTCCTCGAAAACATGTAAAAGATGGGGTTCAATGTACTCACCTGAGATTGCTTTGGAGTTCTTGTATAATAACCAGATAATGCTAAAGATCACGGGATATCAAACGGCACCTAATAGGTAGCTATGTTAATATACCGGACCAAATCGGAAGGATCGGATAGTACGCGGGTTCGTAAACCAAACGAGTATGGAGACTCGTGTAATATGGTTTATCAAAGCCTACATACTAAAATGAAACTTAACCTAAGTGCTTACGGTCCATCACGACCCGTTTAGGTAGCTTATGCTACCTTACGCGTCGTTCGCGTAGAACGTGTTCGGAACGCCTAACAGCGCGACCACAAGGTATAACCTCGGAAGGTTATAGCTATGGTCACCTGATGTGTTTGGTCGGATCCTAATGATCGACCAAATGGGTCGGGTTCGAAAGTATAAGCGATTGTTTAGATCGCTTACCTTACGACCCTATATAAGTACTAAACTAAAAGTGACGAGCTAAGCATGTTAGAACATGCTTAACTAAGTTTAGAAAACAGGTTTGGCATCAAAACAAACGGCTTTGATGCTCACGAGTAGTTTGGTTACAAAATACGCAAGAATGCGCATTTTGGCCAAAACTACGACTCGTCACTGAGCCTAGATAACGTGGTAATCAGTAGGTATGGTCACTACGGACCATAACCATCGTGATCACGCTCACGTTATGAAGTTCCATGAACTTCGCATCGACCATAAGCTGGTCAATGCAGAAAGTCAACAAAACGTTGACTTTCGGACTCGAAAAGCGAATAAAAGAGCGAAAGAAGACTTACGGAGGGTCCCCGAGTGCTAATCTAGATCAAATAGCTCAGGTATGAAACAATGGTTCCAACTTAGAGCCTTAAGATCAGATTGTGTGGGTTTTTGGAACAAAGGGGGGGGGTATTTATAGGAAAAGTGGAACCGTTAGGATCGTTTATCGAATATCGTGCCGCGATCTCGAGCGTACACTTGTCAAAATATTGTGGTAAGTCAGAACTTGGCCCTTGGCTCCTGATTGGGTGAAAGGGCATTGCCCCTTGATCGAACGAAAGGCCAAACTGCATTAAATGCAAAGATTTTTCTGTCTGACAGTCTCACGCGCCCCGCGTAAGGATTTGGTAAATCCTTACGCGCCCCGCCTAAGGTTCCCAGATCAGAATTTACAATTTTGGTCCCTGCACTTCAGAAACACGTATTTTGGCCCATTTTTGGCACGTTTAAGCCCCGTTAACCTCATTTCAAGGCTCTAAGATGAAGTTAAAGTGTAGGGGACATGAAATATGCTCAAAAATATTCCGGATGTCGGTTCGTTTGGCCGTACGATTGCGATGTTCGCTTAATTACGACGGAATGCGCATAAGCGCGAAAGATGATCCAAATGACGCGACGAATGGATTTTTCTCATGCCCAACACTAAGGCATAATATAAGGATGCTTACATAAATTTTTGGATGTCCGGATGTATTCAGAACGTAAGTTATGCGCGAAAGTGCAAACTTGTGCACTTTTTGACACTTTTAGTCCCTGAATGATCCAAAAGTTTGTTTTAGCATACCAAACACCTCAAAGCCTATTTCTAAGCTATGTAGAGGATATTTAGGGTATGTTTAACTTATGAACATGTTCCGGAATGTTCGTTACAGTTCAAATTGGCATACTTTCGCAGTTTGTCAAGTTTAGTCCCTGTAAGCGAATTAACTTGTTTTTGCTATACCCAAGCCTTCAAAACTTATTTCTAAGTTATGTAAAGGTTATTTAAGGTATGTTGAGTATATGTTGATGTTCCGGAGTATTTGTCGCATTAAACTGAGTACGTTTACGCACCAGTTTGCGTATAATGCTCTAGAAAGCAATGTAGAATTTGAAATTGAACAATAATTGATATGTGCAAAACATACACATATTTATACAAGATCCCAAGTATGAAATACAATATTTCATCGGCTTGGTATTTGTTTGATGGTCGCGGTGACATAGGTGTCACATGGAGGTAAGATTAACCTCATTGCATGAATTCACCAATGCAAAAATCATAACAAGGATGATTCGGATGGTCATGAATGAAAAGAAAAGTACAACTATCTAACATTTCATCAAGTAGCCAAGTAAGATCAACCCGGGTGTTTCGTACCCATCATGGAAAATGTTGGAGTTGCAGTGGGGTTATGTTACATTAAGACTAGTAAACTACTTGGAATAGTAAGATAAAACATCATGTGAGGTGTGGAACAAGTTAGGATAGTTAAGACTTCCAAGGTTCACACTTTCACCAAACACACAAGTCTTGCCATATGAACTATGGTAGACTTGGATGGTTTCAACACTTGTGGATTGTCTTAAAACCTACAGAAAGTTTAGAGGGTGTTTGCACCTCTAAACTCATAAGAATCAACCATACACGAGCTTACTAACCACAGACTTGATTAGAAGCAAGGTAGGTACAAGATTGCATAAGAAATCATAAGTTTTATAAAAGTTAACAAGATAATCTTCCAAAATAGAAAGTTTAGATCTCAAAATGGTTCTGTTCCACCTTAGTTTACCATGGTAAACTTGTGGATACACTCCTAGAGGTGTTCTAAGCTTTGAAATGGAAGAAAAGATGATAAAAAGTGAAGAAAGTGCTTACTTTTGCACTTAGAATAATCTGCATTTTTCTGAAGTTTGCAACTGATTTGAGAGAGATTTGAGAGTGTAGATGAGTTGGGAAAGTGAAAATGAGTGATAGGAAACTTGTTTATATAGTGGTTGGGGAAGAAAAAGGTGTGAAATAGTTGGCCAACCCGCAGCCAAGAAACAACTCGCTGCGGATTGATGGACTTGGCGGCATGCGAAGAGAAGGGGGTAGGGGCTCGCGCGCGACACTATCCAAATGCAGAAACTTTGTTTTTCTTTCATTTTGGCCCCTGAACTTTGATATTATTACTATTTTATGCCATAACTTCCATTTTTAGCTGGTTTTTAAGAATGAAACATGTACGTAGCTATAATTCTAGTATCGTGAATGCATGTATAAGTGTTGCATGTATAATGAGTATCAAAACATGTGTTTAAATGACTGATAGCATGTATAACAAATAAGTATAAACAACGAATTTCATTATGATCAATTTTCGGATTACAAGGCTAGAAATGAAATACGACTACAAAGAGAATAAATGTTTCCAAAAATAGAAATACAAGCAAACTTCCTAAATAAGGAAAGTTCCAAAATGCGAAGCGTTACAAGTTTGTCCATCGGCGAGAATAATTCAGATATATTTTTCATAACATACTATCTCAGCATGGTGCTCACTGAGCCAATTCATGCCAATGATGATGTCAAAAGTCCCCAATTTTATAGGGATAAGATCAATTAAGAAATCGTGCTCGTTGAGAATAAGAGTGCAGCCACGAATAATAAAACCCACGGTAATGGGCTTTCCATCAGCTACTTCCACTGTAAAAGATTCGGCCAGACTATCGCGAGGAAGGCCAAGGATAGACTTGAACTCTAGAGACACAAAACTCTTATCCGCGCCCGTATCAAATAAAATAGATGCATAGGTACTATTTACGAGAAACGTACCGTTAACCACGTTATCTGCCCTGGCCTGATTGGCTTTGATGTTGAAGGCTCTACCCCTGGCTGGCTGGTTTGGCTTGATTAGCTTGATTCACAAGTTAGCTTGGGCCTGAGCGTTAAATATGTTCACCAACCGAGGGCACGTGTTATGGAAATGTGTTGGGTCACCGCAATTGTAGCAAGCCCTCATTTGTGGCACCATCGGATAATTGGGCTGATAGAAAGGTCGGGCCATAAATTTGGGCAAGTGGTGGAATGATTTGAGGTCGTTGATAGGGGACTTGGCACAGTATGGCATGGGATTTCCACTAGGTGGTGATATTGGTACCGGTTGCATAGTATAGTTTTGCTGGTTGAACCATTCATTTATACTATTAGTGAATGTTTATACTAATAATGAACAAACATAAACGAACACAGAAAAATTCATTTTCTTAATGATCAAACCAACAAGAACAAGAAAAACTCGTTATTTTAGTTGTTTGTGTTTGATCGTTTTTTCACTAAAAGTTAATCGAACGAACATGAACATGTTATGTTATGTTTATGTTCCTCCGGTTCCTTTACGAGCCAACAAGTAAATATGGATAGCAATGTGTTGTGTCTAACAAATTAATAAAACTATACTAAGTTGTAATGGGTGATATTTTAGCCTCATTGATACATGGTCGAAAACTGGTGTCTTATTGTGTTTAAGTTTATGTTTTTACATAACTTTTGGTTTCGAATGGCCCATGTTTAATTAGAATTGTGTTTTGCAGGTCTAACAGAGTTTAAGGGGCTATTCGGGAGCTATACAAGGCATCGGGAGCGAACGGGATCAACCGGGTACGCGAAATGAACAAAACAGGAAACAGCACAGTGCACATCGCGTCAATGGGATTCGCGTAGACAACACGTTAGAGTGTCGACAGCAAGTGAGACACCCAGGCGGCGGCGCCGACGCAAGGGGAGCCATCAGTGCGGTGTTTTGTTTTGTTTTCCGTTTTTAGTGAGTTAAAACCCAATTTTGGGTCTTGAGAAGGGAGTTGCACAATTTTGAGAGTTTGAACACCATTTTAGAGCCAAGAACACCCCAACCTTCACCATTCTTCCATATCAATCCATCTTATTAATCTGAATCATCTATAACCCTAATCTACCACCATCATCATCATCATCATCATCATCATCATTATTCCATCTTCAATCTATCCCTCACCATCATCAACCATAAGCCCTAATCATCATCTATCTCCATCATCAAAGTTCAAGATGTTTGTGTCCGAGTCTCAATCATCCGATGATCAAGTTCTATCATCCATGAGCAGCTAAGCCTCTCGGGATTCACCCTGGTGTAGGTTTTTGTAAGATCCTAGGGTTAAACATTGTTTTGAGATTTGATTTGTGACAAATTGTATTTTGATTTTGAAGCTTTTGATAATTTTCGTGTATTTGAATTGAATTTGTGAATTGTCAAATAATGATAAAATTTGACTTTGTGAAATGAATTTGTGCACATATGCCTTATCAATTGGTAGGATTTACATGTTCTTGGTAACGAAGTGCATTGTGGTCCGTTGTCTACGATGTTGATAGCTCTTCGCACCTAGGCCACGCGACACTAAATGCGTTAATCCTATATGCAATTGAGTTAAATCAAAACGTGTAGAAACCCTTGGTCTTCAATTACCGAATCGGGTGTGAACCTTGTTCTCAAGTATTGTTTAAAACCATTAATCAAGTTTTCATGTAATCACAAGCATTCAGGTTTTAGTAGTAATCATTCTCGTATCAAACTTGTCGGTTTAATCCGACATGTCTTTTTAAACAAACAATTAAACTAAATTAGCAAGCTTCATAAAGTGTGACAACAATAAACAATCAATCACGTCCATACTATTGGTGCACTGAATGTCTGCTGACTACGTCTTAATCGAGTCTTAGGTCTACTCAGGTTGTTTAGAGTTGGAAATCAAGTTTAGTAGATTTATCATGTAATTCCGCTTGAAATGACCAGAAGTCATTTCAAGCGAAATCAGGTTAAGCTTGTTATTCCGCTCCAAAAGACATCATAGGTATTCCGCTCGAGTTGATCTATATGATTTCGCTTGAGTTATTTCAAGCGGAATCAGGTCCCGCTTGTGTAGTTTCAAGCGGAATCTCACTAGTATATATAGGTGTGTTGTGTTGTCAGTTGTAACGTTTGGAGCGGAATCAGGTCTTGTGATTAGAGTCGAGGTGCTGCCAAAATTCAGTCAAAATTCATTGTAAAGACTCACAATCAGCAATAGAAAGAAAGTTAAAAGGATACAAGCTGTTTTGACGTTGTTTACTTTGATTCCGCCTTAGTAATCAATGATGAACTGCCTTTACTGACTGTTTAGGGTCACGGAACCAATCCAACAAGTGGTATCAGAGCTCAGGACGAGGAGTTCATACCATTACAGCTTGAAATCATCGGATTTTCTCACTTCTACCCTTTCTTTTCTGATTTGAACAAGTTTTAACAGTTGAAATGGCCTGATTTTCATATATGTCACGTAAAACATAGTTTTAACAAACCCTACAAAGAATCAGATCAAAATTCGAGTTAAAACTGATAAAAATGGCCCTAAAACCTTATTCCGTTTGAAAAGGTGTTCGCTAATTCCGCTTGAAAACAATAGATTCCGCTTGAAAATCTGTGGCTAGTTCAAGCAAAATATCATATTCCGCTTGAAAGTTCTTATTTCGCTTGAAAGTATAGTCTGATTCCGTTCGAAATTAGATTAATTCATATCCTGCTTGAAAAGTAAAGTCTGATACCGCTTGAATCAGATTTCGCTTGAGTTTACTTTCTGATCTCGCTTGAAAGTTTCTTGTGATTCCGCTTGAAGCTGATTCCGCTTCAAGTGATTTCTCTTGAAACCTGCTGTTTTTCAAAACTTACAAAAAAATTTCCAAGTGTTTGCTGATTTTTCAGGTACGTGCAAGATGGAGATCTATTCATGAATCCGTTTAGCGATATGTATGCCTTTGCTGGAAATTCTGGAGACGATACTTCTTCTAGCAACACAAATGAGAACATGCCAAATACAAAGAAAAGCTTATCAGATGCCTTGAGTGTGGAAAGTGCTTTCGGAACTTATAACAAACCCCCGAAGCTGATGGCGATCGAAGAGTACAGTCGGTGGGCCAAGAAGTTTGAAGAATGGTTGAAGGCCTTTGCTTATCCCAGCTGGAAGAGTCTAAAGAATGGATACGCTGATGGAGGCAAAACTGGTGAAAGCTTGACAACAACTGAAGAAATAGAAGCATTTGTCGCCGAGCAAAAGTGCATCGCGTTGCTGTTTCAGTCGGTCCGAGAAGATATAATATCTTTGATTGAATACACCAATGCTACAGATCTATGGAAAAAGTTGAAAATAAATGTTTGGGAAGTGCAAAAATAGTGAAAAACAAAAAGAAACTTCTAAGAAAAGAGTTTGATTTATTTGGTTGTTTAAAGAATGAATCAGTTTGTAAAATGATTGAGAGATTTGGGCACCTGAAGCTGGAGTTGGCGAGACATGAAATTTTCTATTCTCAAGAAGAGATAATCGACAAATTGTTTGATTCATTGCCAGATGAGATGGATTGGCAATACTATGCGTTGATGTTGAAGAATACTATCAAGCCGCCAGAAGTGTTGACTGTAGATTTGTTGATTGAGAGACTAGAGAGTCACGAGCTGGAGTTAAGGAAAACACACAAAGTCAATCACTCATCATACCAGCAGAACTTGGATTTGTATTATCCAAAAAGCATGATGCCAAAGAATACATCTCCCAATAAAGCTTTTTCTGCTGAGAATTCCAACATTTCAATCAAACAAAGAAAGTCAAAGTAGTGGATTTCACAGTGGTTCTTCGTCACATTCAAGCCAGTCTGATACAAAGAACTTATTTCAATGCAACATCGCTGTAGACTTAAAGAACGCTCAAAATTTCAGCGAGGAGTCGGCAAAGCAACAGATGGTTTTCTTAGTATCTGTGCTTGAATCATATGAAAGCCTTGTAGCAGGGAAGATAGGTAACACCAACCTGACAAAAGAAGACTACGATCAGATAGATCCTGAGGAGATGGAATTGATCGACATAAGGTGGTGTATGGCCAGTGCAGTTCGTCGAGCATAGCGTTTCATGGAGATAACTGGAAGGAAGTCAATTGGTGGACCATCTACCAAGTTGGGCTTTGACAAGTCTAAAGTGACATGCTTCAAGTGTAAACAAAACGGTAACTTTAAGCGTGAATGCCGGAATGCTTATGCTGATGAGTCTGAGAACCCGTGCAGAGAAAACTACTACAAGAAAGCGATTTATCATCAGAATAAACTGGAGCCGCCGAGAAAGAAGCAGCTTGAAGATAACAAAGAGAAATCTAGAGCTCTTGCTGTAATTCACGACGATGAAGGTTTCGACAGGAGCGAGTTGTTACCTGTGGAGGATGCGGTTGGATATGCTTTCATGGCAAGATCTACTGAACCTGTTCCTTTTAAAGATACCAGAAATGAAGAACAGAAGTATGCTTACAGAAAGATGATAGCTCAGAACAGAATGATCAGAATATCTGGTATCTATCTTGAAGCAAAAAAGAGCGAGGAGATGGGATCCGGACAGGGAATGTTATCTTGACCCCGATGGAAACATTGCCATTGACCATAACACTCTCGATATTGAAACCATAATTAAAGAAATGGCTGAAGAAGATGAGTATTGGCAAAAGAAATGGTGGGGAAGCGGGGAAGAGAAAGAAGAGAAAGAAGAGAAAGAGAAAGAGAAAGAGAAAGAGAAAGAAAAAGAAGAAAAGTCAAAGAAGGTTAATAATGGAATCATTGACACGACTCAAGAGTTGAATGCTAAAAACATGGGAAAGATGGTTGACAAGGTGTTGGCTGCTAAGGCACTTGAGGTAGACTCTAAATCCATTTCTGAGTCTAAAAGCCAGGTCAGTTCAAACGCGTCAACAAATAAGTCAGGTAAGAAAGTCAATGGTGATGTTAACAATCACCTATCTCAATGGTAAGAAGATTGATGATCTGACTACAAGAGTCAGAAGCGTTGAGGATCAGATCCTTGACCGTGATAAAATGCTGAAAGCTTCAAATGACAGATTAAAAGAATTAACTAGCAAAATTGAAAATGATAAAATTGACCAAGAAAAGGTTAGGAAAGAAAATGAAAGGTTAGTTCTTGAAAATCGTCAGATCACTGAAAAATTTGAGAAGCTTAAAAGCACGGTTAAAGATAATGATGAAAGAAACAGTAAGACATATAAAGAAAATGTTCATCTGTCGACAGTGCTTCGGATAAAAGAAGAATTAATCAATCAACAACTGGATGAATTTGCAAAGTTGAAGCTTAAATTTCAAGAAGCTGAAATTGAAAATGAAAGAATCTAGTTGAAACTAAAAAGTTACAACTCCGCAAGCTTTGTTTTGCAACACATTGTTCCAAAACCCATAGGCAAAAACAAAGCTGGCGAAGATGTCTTTTCAGATGGAACCGGGGTGGGTTATCATCAAGTTCCACCACCAGTTCTAGACAATTATTCGAAAAAACAATCTGGGTTGGTTAATCTTGAAAATGAGAATGAAGTGAAACTTCCGGACACGATTGATGTCACCTTCACATCTTCCGATGATGATAGTGTCCAAACTGAAGTGGTAAAAGTGTTGTTGAGAATGTTCTAAAATCGGACAATGACACTACTGAGGAAGATGAATGTTTCTTGGACAAATACATTCTGAAACAAAAGTCGAAAAACAACTTAAATGATGAACCTACTCTTGTCATGTACAAGATGTCGGGATCGGATAAGTTGTATTCGGATTCTGAGTTTCCTCTAGAGAATGTAAATGTAGCCAAGTTAACAAATGTGTTCAAAATGGTTGAAATTGAGTTGTCTGAAGTGAAAAGTTTAAAACAAACAAAAAGGCAAATGAATTTGAGAAAGAAAAAGCTTACTACAAAAAGCCTGTTGTTCCACCACGTTTTTATAACAACAATCGAAACAATCGAAACAATTGGTCGGGTGGTTATCAGGGTGGTAAGAGTTATCAAAAGAGAAATGTTCAAAACGAGAAGTTTGTTGAGAAGAAAGTGTTTGTGAACAGTTCAAGTTCACTTTCTAATGAAGAGGCAAAGATTTTTTCGAAATCAAATGAAGAATTCTTTGAGAAGAAAGCCTCACAGCCTCAGTCTGAAGGCACAAGTCGAGTAGTTGACACTCGAACATGCTTTAAATGCAATCAAGTTGGAGATATTGCACGAAAGTGTACCAACTTGAAGCCTAAGACTGAAGTTGTGAAGACTCAACAAAAGAAAGTTGATTTGAAAGGAAAAGCTCCATTGATTGTTGAGAAAAAGATTGTGAAAAATGAAAATATCAAAGTCAAAACAGAACCCGTAAAGAATGTGGTAACTAAAATGGACAAGTTTTACAAACGGGTTGCGTCATCTCAACAAATTTGGAAGCCTAAAACAGAGAAACAAACTTCAACTCCACAAGTGAAAAAGGTGGTGAATTCAGTTCCAATTGTGGATGATGCAAATTTTCCACCACTTCAAGCTAAAAATTCTAAGAAACAAAATAGGAAAGTTGAAGATAACAAGGTATTACCCAAGGCTGGTCAGGCTTGGGTGGATATTTTCTTTGGTTGAAAAACCTGACTTGCCGGAGCTTCCTTGTTGATTATTGCAAAGCATGAATCGGCATCTTTATTGAAATGTGTTTTTAAATCGATTTGTGATATGTGCAGGAACTTCTGAGATTAGTTTCACGATGGATTATGGATAGTGGAGCGTCTCGACACATGACAGGGAAGACTGCATTGCTGTATGATGTTAGAAATTTCAATGGAGGATATGTAGGATTTGCAGGTAACCAAGGTGGTAGGATTATTGGTGAAGGAACGTTGTCCAATGGGATTGTGACGTTTGAAAGAGTTAACTACATTGCTGAGCTGGAGAACAATCTGCTGAGTATCTCGCAGATCTGTGACAGGATGTATACTACTCACTTCACTGACAAAGAATGTTTGATCTTGAATCCAGGATTTTTTATCCCTGAAGAATGGATTACCATGAGGGCACCAAGAGTCAATGATCTGTACGTGTTGGACATGAGTGTAGCTACTACAACCACGGGTCAGGCTCATTGTTTTGTGTCCAGAGCAACGGAGAAAGAATCAAGATTGTGGCACCGAAAGATGGGTCATATACATCTTAGAAAAATGAATCACTTGGTGCACAATGATTTGGTTACTAGAGTTCATGTAAAAGGTTTTCATCTGGAAGGGGAGTGCATTAGCTGCATCAAAGGAAAGCAGAAGAAAAAGTCACACCCTAAAAAGAAAGTCAATTTAGTCTCAAGACCGCTGGAGAGACTTCACATGGATTTGTTTGGTCCTGTGAATGTCAAAAGTATTACAAGAGATGTCTACTGTCTTGTGGTTACTGATGATTACTCCAGATTTTCGTGGGTTTCATTCTTGAAGTCGAAAGATGAGACATTTGACAGTTTGATGGCGTTGTTCAAAAAGATTGAAAATCTGTACCAAAGGCGTATCAAAAGAATTAGAAGTGATAATGGTACTGAGTTCAAGAACAACAAGATGGAAGAATTTTGTGATGAAAGAGGTATACTGCATGAGTTTAGTGCTCCGTACACACCACAGCAGAATGGAGTTGCAGAACGTAAAAACAGGACACTAATTGAAACGGCCAGAACAATGCTTGCTGATTCAAAGCTTCCGATAAATTTTTGGGCAGAAGCAGTTTCTGCCGCATACTATACGCTCAACAGAGTTATCACTGTCAAGAAATTCAACAAAACGTACTTTGAGTTGATCAATAACCGCAAACCGAATCTGAAGTATCTTGAACCGTTCGGGTCACCCTGTACTATTCTAGAGCCATTTGGAAAGTTTGGTCCGAAAAGTATTGAATGGATATTCATTGGTTATGCAAGTCCATTACGACGTGTTTTCGTTCCAAGCTTGAAGCGGATTATTGAAGCTCCAAATGTTGAATGTCAAGGTTATACAATGCCGCCGCAGAATCCTGGAGATTCATTGCGTTATCATTATGACAAGTTGTGGGATTATTGAAGCTCCAAATGTTGAATGTCAAGGTTATACAATGCCGCCGCAGAATCATGGAGATTCATGGCGTTATCATTATGACAAGTTGTGGGATTCATTATGATGGAAGAACCAGAAGAAGAAGAAGAAGATTTCTTTGATGAGTTGGATATTTTGCGAGAGTATGAGTCATCGCAGGAAAGGTTCCCAGCCGAATATTCAATGCGACCACGACAAAATTCAAACGACGATGAAGCAGGTCCAAGCAATGCTGGTGAACATGATAATATCCAACAAGATGAAGTTGCTCAAGATAATCAGTCGGCGGAGAATGATAATCAAGAATCTGAGAACATGCCAGTATTTGATCATAGTGATTCAGGTTCTGAGGGGGAGCAAATTCAGCTTTCAAGTCAAACAAACCCAGTCGGTGAACATGGTGCAAATCAGAGTGTTACTAATCTGGAGGGTGATGTAGATGTTCCAGGCGAAGTGATGCCACGAACTCTTTCATATCATCCAGAGGAGCTGATCATAGGAGAACTACAATCAGGCGTTCGCACTAGACGCCAAATTGACCAAGGCCTTACATGTTTTTATTCTATAGTAGCACCTTTACAAACTGAATTTTCATTGAGTTGTTTTATTTCGTAGATCGAACCGTGAACTTACAAAGAGGCGCTTACTGAAGATTCTTGGGTCAATGCTATGCAAGAATAATTTAGTCAGTTTGAGAAATTGGGAGTGTGGAAGCTGGTAGATTTACCTGAAGGTCACAGGAAGATCAACACCAAATGGGTGTTTAAGTGTAAGAGAGATGATCGAGGAGTTGTTGTGCGAAACAAGGCTCGACTAGTAGTCCAGGGCTTTAGTCAATAGGAGGGGATAGATTTTACTGAAGTGTACGCTCCTGTAGCTTGACTAGAAGCAATCAGAATCTTCCTGGCATTCGCATCATGGAAAAACTTCAGAGTATATCAGTTGGAAGTAAAATCGGTGTTTCTTTATGGGAAGGTTAAAGAGGAGGTTTATGTCGGACAGCCACCGGGCTTCACCGACCCAATCCACAAAAAACAAGGTTTATTTGCTGGACAAAGCGCTGTATGGTTTACACCAGGCCCCGAGAGCTTGGTACGAGACTTTGTCTCAACACCTACTAGCCAACAGCTTTATCCGAGGGAAAGTGGATGCCACTCTCTTCACCAAAGAGGTCGACGGACATCTTCTGATAGTGCAGATTTACGTGGACGAGATAATATTTAGGTCAACGAATGAGAAACTGTTCAAAGATTTTGAATCAGTTATGAAGCAGAAATTTGAAATGTCATCGATGGGGGAAATGAAGTTCTTCTTGGGTTTACAAGTTGATCAACTACCTGAGGGAATTTTCATTCACCAGACGAAGTACATTCATGATATTCTAGAGAAATTTGGGATGTCAGGTTCTACTCCAGCATCAACCCCACTAGCAACGAATCATGGGATACACCCAGATCTCACCGGAGACAGGGTAGATGAGACGCTTTATCGTTCCATGATCGGTTCATTGATGTACTTAACTGCTTCAAGACCTGATATTATGTACCCAACGTGCCTCGCAGCAAGATTTCAATCTAACCCGAGAGCTTCGCATATGATTATTGTGAAGAGGATATTACGCTACCTGAAGGGAACTCCATCATTGGGGTTGTGGTATCCTAGAAAAGGCGATTTTACGCTCGAAGGGTATTCCAACTCGGATTTCGGATGCTGCAAAGTCAATGCAAAATCAACAACAGCGGGTTGTCAGTTCTTTGGACTTCGTTTGGTCACATGGCAGTGTAAAAAGCAAACCTCTATGGCTCTATCCACATGTGAAGCGGAGTATGTATCTGCTAGCAGTTGCTGCTCTTAGATCTTGTGGATCCAGCAACAGATGCGTGACTACGGTTTGCAATTTCTAAACACCCCTATATTTGTTGATAATGAGGCCGCAATAAATATAACAAAAAATCCAGTACATTACGCTAAAACTAAACATATAGAAATTCGACATCACTTCATCCGAGATTGCTTCGAGAAGAAGTTGATTCGAATTGAGAAAATCCACACTGACAATCAGAAAGCTGATTTACATACCAAAGCTTTTGACAAAACACGTTTTAAATTTCTTTTAAAACCGAATGGTATGAAGCTTCTCCCAGTGTCGGATGGCATTATTGGCGTTGATGAAGGTACTGTTGTAGATGATGATGAGAAACAATATGCATGGTTTGTCGATTTTTTACTTGTTTTGGTATTTAGGGGGAGTAGATATATTTTTCAGAAAATACAAAAACAGTAAAAAATTCAAAAATAAAAAAACATGAGAAAATTTCAAAAATTCAAAAACAATAGAAAACTGAAAAAGAGCTTGTGTGAAAAAGGGAAAATGATAGTACATCAGTTTGACAGTTACTGTACGCTAAAGATTTGTAAAGTTTAAAAGCGTTAAACAGTCTCATTGATGATGTGTCGATAGGTTTTTACACATTTAGTAAGTTTGTTTGGGATATAAACATAAATTCTTCACTTACTTATTTTGTGGGGAACACTACTTGGATATATAGGTAACCCCTGAAATCTCGTTTGAAATGTCCCTCTTTCTGAAATATTAGGTCTTTATACTCAGTGATATCTGGGGTATTATTCCGGGACTTCTGCTAAATAGAAGTTCTGACCTAGTCCCCGAATAGTACTTTCCGCATTTCTTGAAACATAGCATCGCCCTCAGCAAATTGATGAAACAATAAAATTGATAATCATTGCTGTTGTAAAAAAGATCCTCTAAAGGGGACACACCGAAAAGACGAAGCCGTCATCTCTCTGGGTATACGGAAGTATCGACCTGAGCTCTCACGGCCCTCGCATTTAACCCCTTACAGATATCATCTGTGGCATACTCACCTATAAGACTGAATATTGGGATTCTGGATACGGGAGTATATTCAAGAGGTGGAACACATGAATGAGTTTAAGTTCTTATTCACCTAATTCGTATCCTGAACAGATTGAAAATTGTGTGAGAATTTAAAGTGGACCAGTATATCGACAATCTACATGAATTTTTTAATTCTGAGTATGAAATTAGAGCTTAACGGTACTAGTGACTTGTCTGATAACTGATATGATTCCCTAACACGCTCAACCAAAAATATGTTTGTAAATAGTTTACATTTTGCATTTAAGTTTCTGTATTTCATTTCTAGTGTAGAAACATTATTAAAAATCCAAAAAGATTTTTCATTTCTAATTTATTTTCCGACAAACCAGAGTAGAAAGTTGATTGTCTGAATCTCGAAGTTGAAAGCAGATGCAGGACGTTTCTGGACTGGAGGATGAGGAGAGCTTATCTTGATAAAATCTGGTTGATAAAAAGTCAAAAGCAAGTTCATTAACTTGAAACTTGTAATTTTATGAATTGTTTGAAAATTCTTGAACTAAATCAGTTTGTTTTGTCTAAAATCAATCAAGGTCATTAATTTGGACTTGGTAGATTAATCAAGTAATCAGGGTCATTAACTTGGACCTGGATACTTGAGTGGATTTTTAAACTGATAGATAATGTGAGTTATTGTTGAAAGTCAATAGATTGTAAAGTTATATGTTTGAGAAACAGGTTGTGGATTTCAAAATCCCCACGGTAGCAAAATATTAAAGTTTGAACCAGAATTCTAGTCCCAGCATTCCGAGAGGGGGAGTCTGTGAAAGGGGGGGTCAGAATTCTGGATCAACAGTCAAAGGGGAGATTGAAGATAGAGATAGGATGAGATCGTGAACCTGTGAAAAGAGAGTTTTTACAATGTGAAGACAAAGTTGGAAAGAGATAAAGACTGAAGACTAGACGCCGAAGACTTCGTCAAATCCAAGGGGGAGTCTGTTGGTGCACTAAATGTCTGCTGACTACGTCTTAATCGAGTCTTAGGTCTAGTCAGGTTGTTTAGAGTTGGAAATCAAGTTTAGTGGATTTATCATGTAATTCCGCTTGAAATGACCAGAAGTCATTTCAAGCGAAATCAGGTTAAGCTTGTTATTCCGCTCCAAAAGACATCATAGGTATTCCGCTCGAGTTGATCTAAGCTGAATCAGGTCCCGCTTGTGTAGTTTCAAGCGGAATCTCACTAGTATATATAGGTGTGTTGTGTTGTCAGTTGTAACGTTTGGAGCGGAATCAGGTCTTGTGATTAGAGTCGAGGTGCTGCCAAAATTCCATCAGAATTCATTGTAAAGACTCACAATCAGCAATAGAAAGAAAGTTCAAAGGATACAAGCTGTTTTAACGTTGTTTACTTTGATTCCACCTTAGTAATCAATGATGAACTTCCTTTACTGATTGTTTAGGGTCACGGAACCGATCCAACACATACGCAAATCACAAACTCTTCGTAGTTCAAACCCTTACTACCACTAACACATTGTTAAGGGTAATTTGGGAGCTATAAATATTATCTTTGACCGGGGTGCGACACTCCAATCACTCATAAAAATACGCTAAATTGTTATGGGCCTAACAAATTTAAATTAATATGAACGAACTTAAACAAACAACATAAATAAACATGAACAAGGGAACATAAACGAATGTAAACAGACGTATAAATGAACGAAGATGTATAAATGAATGAATGAGACGCATTTTTATGTTTGTTCTAACTAAATGACAAAAAAAAATTGTTCATGTCCATTTCTTTATTAAATAAGCGGCCTTTCCGCCAAATAGTTCACGAACAATTCACTTAACGTTTAATTTGTTTATAGACCTACTTGAGTATTCATGTAATGCAAAGTACATATGTTTATAGTGTATATTTTGGTCAGTTTTTGGTTATTTTGAGTCTAGTTTAGGTTAGAATTTCGATACTACTGACGTTAAGCTATGATTTCAGGTCCCGTTGCTTAAAGTGATGAAAAACGAGCAGTTTGGAGGAAAAACGGGATTCGTATGGGAGTCAGAAAGCTGGAAGAACAAGAAAAAAATAAAATTGCAGATAGGGGGCGGCGCCGTACGTGACGCCTAAGGGCTGGACCCGTCGCGCTACGTCTAGCCCCCAAATACGCAGAAAACTTGTTTTTGGTTAGGTTTTGATGAGATGTTCTTGGGGATATTTATGAAAAGAAATTGTCGTCAATAGGGTTACGAATTTGTGAAGTCTGAAAGCTTATTTTTGAGATTGAAGTGTTGCGTTTGAAGAGCTTGGATCATGGGAATCATTGGTTCGAGTTCGGTTTGAAGATTGAAGACTTGCACGGGTTCTTTAGTTCCTTGTTTGTTTGATGTCTCTCCTTCGAAACTTGTAACCATGAATTCTTGTTTGAAAAACTTTGTTTTCCTTTCATTGATTAACATGCTTGGCTAAACGTTTAAACTGCCTAGACTACGATGAATGGATTTGAATAAATTTTGAACCTTTTTAGTTAATTGCATGTGTTTGTGGATTAATTGTGTTTTGTAAGTGGTTTGGTTTATTAATTAGGTGTGTATGCATACTTTAATTTGGTTAATTATTATCAATTGCTTCGTGTGAATCTAGGTGGTTGTCTGCTACGGAATAGGTTCATGCTAGATCTTTGACCTTGTGTCTTTGACCTTTAGGGTGAATTGGCCAACAAACCCTAGAAGTGATAGTTAATATTTTGCTAGATTTCAGTATTCTACTAGTACTAATAGCTGGAAGGTTCAGGGCTATTGGTAGGTCTTACCTGACGAATTTCTTTAGACAGTCTTTGGAAAAAGTCATGTCTTAGTTGCCCCGTCGGTTTATTAGTCTATCAAGTCAAGTTAAGAAAAACAAACTACCCTAGATCTATAATTGGAAAAGAGTAGTTCAATATTAGGGTACTTACACAATAATTAGATAACTGGAAGGAAGTCTAATAACCGGTAGGATTAACGGCCTAGGTAGCGCCATAAGTTTCACCTCGAGAAGGGTTGAGGGGCTTAGTTGGTGTCTTAATAGGTTTAGTATCACAAGATCCCAGTTCCATAAAACATGTGGTTAACTTAAATGGTAAATTCTTAAAATCAATCCAGGATTCTAGTCTAAGTGGTCTTTTTCATCATCTAAGAAAAGTCTTCATATTAGTTCGTACTAGCATAATTCTAGTTAATAGTTAGTTTAATAGATTTCCTTAGATTTTCAGTAACCCCCCCCCCTCCTCCCCAAACAATTAAACAGTTTGAGTCGTGTCTGCCAGAGTCTGTTAGAGTTTAATTAGCGTGATTAGTAGAGTCTCGTGGTTCGATATCCGGACTTCCTTAGGTCATACTGCAGTGATCGGTACACTTGCCGATTGTGTGGTTTAGGTCAAGTCTAGATTTAAAGCTTTTTAGTGTCTAGCTTAGAGAGTCTAAAGTAGTTAATTTCAGTAGTCTGTTTAGCACACATCAAGTTTTTGGCGCCGTTGTCGGGGACTCTTGGCAATTGCGCTTATTAGCTTTGATAGACTTAATTGACATATACGTGCTACGTGTTTTGTTTTGTTTTGAGTCTTTTATTTTTATTTTCTTATTTTGAGTCTTAGTGACTAGTGTCTGTTTTTCTCATATTTAGGTTTTTGCTTGTAGTGGATGCCACATCTGCGCTCGCACGGACCGCCGCCGAAGCCACCAGTTACAGAGTCATCATCTCGATTGGGCCAAGGCCCGCAGGTTAGTACTTCATCCTCTTCTCATTTCCCAAATTTCGATACCACCCATTACCCACCCCACCTCCATCACCACACCTTTCACCTAAAGTTTCTCCACCCGATAGTCCCACTTCTAACACCTCTAGCTCCCCAGATAACATAAACTTAGAACAAATGGCCAATGCAAGACAGACCGTCCATCAACAGGCCACCCATGGCTTCATAGGTCTTGCTTCACCCATCACCGTTCCACCCATAGTAAACGAAAACTCATGGCAGATTCCATCGTATGCCATGCAAGCCATCACCAATAACATCCAGTTTCACGGTCGCGAGGACGAGGAAGCCCCCGCCCACGTGAACCGTTTCTCTCGTATGCTTGCTACTTTTAGCCTTCATGGAGCCCCAAACGATGCTGCTTATTTACAGCTCTTCCCCTTTTCACTAGCCGGTCGTGCGGCTACTTGGATGGATTCTCAGCCAACCGGTACTTTTACCACTTGGTAGGGCCTTCGTCAAGCCTTTTTGAACAAATACTTTCCACCCATGAAAGCCTCACGTCTTCTCGATCAGATTCACTCATTCCACATGGAGCCCGACGAGCCTTATTACCTTACTTGGGAGCGATTTCAAAACCTTGTCGCTCGATGCTCCCACCACGGTCTTTCTGATTGGGCCCTTTGTGATAAATTTTATAACGGTCTCACCCAAGAGACTCGTGATCGTTTTGACACTAATGCGGGAAGTTATATGATGGGCATTCTTACTATTGCCGAGTGTTTAGAGCGTTTCGAGGCATTTTCCCAATCTCAATCTCAGTCGCGATCTCATCGACGGTATCAAAGTGGAAATTCAAATACCACTATTAGTGCACCCACCCGTGGGGTGAACCATATCACTATGGACCCTAGTGTAGCCGCCGTGTTGGAAAACGTCACTAGAGAGCTCAAGGAGATTAAGGCAAAGGTTGATAAGTGTGAGTTTTGTCGAGGGGGTCACATCCATTGTTAGTTGGTGAGGAGCAGGTCGATTTCGTGGGAGGGGGTCAAGGTAGAGGTCAACTTAGTGGGTTTGGTAGTAACTTTAATTCGGGTTGGCGTATAATAATAATTTCAATAATAATTTTTGTTCCAATGGTAACCCCCCGGGTTCCCAAGTAGCTCAAAATCCAAACAGGGGACAGGGTTCATTCTTTGGTGGGGGTTCAATGGGCAGTTCAATAAGGGGTTCAATGGGTAGGTCAGGGATGGGGGGTCAAGTAGTTAGGTTCAACCAGTTCAGGGTTCAAGTAGCGATTTAGGGGGTAGCCTTGAGAGGATAGAGACCATGATGAGCCAGTTGGTCGTTAAGGACCAAACCACCCAAAAGATCCTTACCGAACATGACCTTATGCTTAAGAACCACCAAGCCTCTTTCCAGGACCTTCAAAGGGTCGTAGGTGACATGTCTAGGAAACTTGAAGAGAGGTTACCTGGTCAGTTTGCGAGTAACACCCAACCGAACCCTAACGCCCATGCCAAAGCCATTACCACTCGTAGTGGCAAAACCGTAGGGAACCCGAGAGTAGAGGATGATGAGGAGATTGTAGATGAAGAAATAGAGATGGAGGCTCCCGGAAAAGTGCAACCGAAGCTAAGCCCAGCAAGTACCGCACAGCCCGGTGAGCCTCAAGGAGAGAAGAAGGTAGAGAAAACACCCGTAGACATTAGACCTTCTCAACTCGTAGATCATTCGCCTGTCCTGTTTCCTACAGTTCTTAGATATCTTCAAGCAATTGAAGATTAATCTACCTTTCATTGAGGCACTCCAATCTATGCCCAAGTACGCGAAGTTCTTAAAGGACCTTCTTAGAAACAAGGAGAAGTTGGGAGAGTTGTCGAATGTTCCATTGAATGGAGGGTGCTCCGCAGTCGTTCTGAATAAGCTTCCGGAGAAGCTCACCGATCCCGACATTTTCACTATTCCATGTCTATTTGGTAGTAACATCAATACTCGAGCCTTAGCTGACCTAGGTGCTAGCATCAATTTGATGCCCTTTTCTCTCTACGAGAAGCTAGACTTAGGCGAACTTTCACCTACCCGTTTGACATTATCATTAGCCTATCGGTCTGTGAAATACCCGCGGGGTATTGTCGAGAATTTGCTTGTTAAGGTCGACAAGTTTGTTTTTCCCTCTGACTTCGTCATTCTCGATATGGAAGCGGATGAGAGATTTCCTATCATACTTGGCCGTCCGTTTTTGCGTACCGCTAAAGCCCTCATAGATGTATTCGATGGTAAGATCACACTTAGAGTCGGTGAGCAGAGAGTCACCTTTGAGATAGAATGTTCCATGAACCACCCGAGTGGTTCCGATGACTATAGTGGTCCTTGCCATTCTGTATATTTCTTGAACTCATTCATCTCATGTGTTGACCATTGTCTAGAGTATATTAGTGGAGCCGACTTACTAGGAGGAGAGAGAGTAGAGGAGGAGTCGTTAAGGTTGGATGAAGTTGAATATGAGGGGATTCCTTTGATTCTCGAAGCGTTAGCCGTTAGTGATGACACCACCCAACCCCCACCCTTAGAGCTTAAGGTCCTTCCATCTCATTTAGAATATGTCTTTTTAGGGAGGGTTCCGAGCTACCCGTTATCATCTCATCGAAGTTGGAGGATGGGGAGAAGTCGAAGTTGTTGGAAGTGTTAAAGGCCAACAAAGAGGCCATTGCATGGAGGTTGTCCAACATTAAGGGCATAAGCCCGTCTTATTGCACTCACCGGATACTCATGGAGGATGATTTCAAACAGGTAGTGCAACCCCAAAGGCGCCTCAACCCCTACATGCAAGAGGTAGTGAAGAAGGAGGTTCTAAAACTCCTAGATGTCGGGATGATATATCCCATCTCAGATTCGCCATTGGTTAGTCCCACTCAGGTTGTCCCTAAGAAGGGAGAGATGACCGTTTGTCACACCCCAACCGATGGTGGAATCATCGGGGCGCGGCACTGAGCGAAACAGATTGTCCAGAAGTTTCCACAACAACTATTATTACAAATTCAGTTAAATGATACGTCCCATACCGTATCCCAAATAAATAAACAAGTTATCATAGAAAGCAACTAGGCAATAAATTCCGTTCCGACAACTTAGATTCAATTATTATTACAGACGATTGTTTATTATTTCTAGACTCCCTAGCCTCGATTTCATCACCATGCGCCTAAGCATCCTAGCAACTTAAGCACCTGTCACATACGTTAAAATAAAGTCAATATATAAAATGTAAACGTCAGCACACAAGTTTGATAATAGCATATAGAGTTCGAATAGTTTACGCATAACCAGGCACGTACACAGAGGAAAACGATGCACGTTAATTATCGACATGGGACCATCGATACCAACGACTGCGGGTTGACCGTCCGAGACGGTTCGCAATACATGATTTCCACCGTAATCCATGCAAGTAATTGTCCTTAACAACCCCCGTGTGAACGGGTGCTGAGTCCAAACTATAGTGTAATGTTGCTAAGGCAGGTAGATAGCACTCCACGTGTAAACATAATAAACAACATTCATTTAGTCAAGTAGCACATGCAAATGGTCAGCGTTCAAATAGTTTGTGTTTGATTGTGATTTGATAGGTAACGTATGTAACACCCAAAAGTGCTAAAAGCAAAAACGGATCGAGTATACTCACAGCGATTGATTGTGGATTGAAGGGAGCGCTGAGAGTAGGATTAGCCTGAATAGTTCGATAATAAGTAACGCGGAAAAGTACACAAGTGTGGATGGATCGAATGGGCTGGTCGATCGAACGGTAGGTTCGATCGAACGGGCTGTTCGGTCGGCTGGTATGTCCGGTTGGACAGTCCTGTTCGATCGGCCGGTAGGCTCGATCGGCTGGGCCATTCGAGTGGATTGTTTCTTCCTCTGGTGTGTTTGTGTTTGAGGATTTGAACTTTTGAAGTTTTCGTTGCAGCATTTGAGAACACTGAAGTGTTCCTACCTTTCAAGTCGATCGATCGAACGGTTCGTTCGATCGGCTAGCTCACTCGATTGGCTAGCTCACTCGATCGGCTAGGAATTTCAGAATTAGTCCTCAACTGAATGTCACTCGATCGAACAGTCCGTTCGAACGGCTGGCATTCCCTACTATGAACGAGTTGTGAAAACGATTAAGTGTTGAAGCATAGTATCTCATGATCCGAACAGTAATGTTCACCAATCGAGTGACATATTCGATCGAACACTACTTCGTCAATACTATACCTCAAAAGTTTGGAATAGTGAGACGCTATGTGCTAGCCGATCGGCTGGCCCGGTCGATCGGCTGGTGTGTCCGATCGACTGGGTTGTTCGATCAGCCTAGCCGTTCGGCCAGCAAGTCTAACCTGGTCGGCCTTTCGTCTAACACTTGGTCATCTGGTTACTTGTCATTATATCGAGGTAGTTTGATAACGAGTTGAACTATGATACCTTCGTTCTTACCTGTCTCTCCGGCTCGGACAGGAATCACCCAAGTCCGGCCGGTGAACGGTTCGGAACGTTGGTTTAGAGTCTAACCCAAAATCGGTGAACCTTGTATATAGAATCCGAATCTTGACCCTTTTGACTTGTTAGAATGATTAGTTAGCCGGTTCAAGCTCCGTTTCTAATGGTTTAAAGGCATTGAGTGTAAAAGAGTTGAAAGAAAGTTGGGATTCCTTCTTTCAATCCTTCACAACTTGTGGATGTTTAGATCTTTGATAGATCTTAACTTGTTTATGTGGAAATCGGTTAGATCTAAGCTATTTATGGTTGAATGAGGCCAAAGTTTGATGTTCTTCAAGAACACCATGATGACATCACCCAAGAACACTTAGATCTTGGTGATTTCACGGTTAAAATCCAAGTTTTGAAAGATAGAAAGGTGTAGAATCAAGTAATGATCAAAAACGTACAAGAATTAGAGTGAAAACTTACTGGGATTGAGAGAAATCTGAGAAAAGGTGAAGAATAGGAGCTGGCCGGTCAGAACTTTCCAAAAGTGGAAATGAAGACAAGGACAGCCCTATTTATAGGCTTCCAAAAGAGGAAAGTGGCAGCCGATCGGCCAGGAGCTCCGATCGAGTGGGCTGCTCGATCGGCTGGCAAGATGCTAGCCGATCGGCTGGCCTGTTCGATCAGGATGCTTCCTGTTCAATCCGCGTCACACTTTGAGTATTTTGCGACGGTTTTTGACGTTTCGATTTCGATAGACGCTGATACGAATACGATAGAGTTCCTAGTCAAATTACTTTTAATCCCAACCACTATATCTAACATACAATCTACTATAAGTCACGTTTCGATGTCGGTTTCGATTGAGTTTGATTGCCTTTCGAGTTTCGATTCGATTTTCGATTGATTTGCTTGAATACCATACCCATCATAAAGTAAACACGCACAAGTAACACATAAGGCACACACACACGTATAACAATACCACAATTCGCATAATTCGAGTCTCAAGTTCGATGATTGTTAGATCGGTTTGATTACTGATTAGTTAACTTTATCGCGTTGTTACTTCCTATCACTCACAGTCGTAGATCGGTTTGCGTTAAAAACATTCGATTACTTCGATTCTTGCTGATTACAACACTTACTCATAATACAACTAAAAGCACAAAATAGACTATCTACAGTCAAACAAAGTCAAAGCTGACTTGGACTTTGACTTTGACTTTGACATTCGAAAACACGGGGTGTTACAGCCTCCCCTTGTTTAGGGAATTTCGTCCCGAAATTAGGCTCGAAGGCTACACAACTGCGGGTACTTGACCATATAAATAGGGGATTATGTCATGAGTTAGTTAGTTTTTGAAGAAATTTTAGAGATCTTGAGTTATCTCCCCCTTGGATATTGCCGTAGTCAATCTGTAGTGAAACTCGTAGCGACTTGACTTTCTATTTGAGAGACTCGAACGAAGATGTAGTCGACAGACAACTGCACTAACAAACTCCCCCTTGGATGTTGACGGAATCTTTAGTGAGAGTCTTCAAATACTCTTGCTCGAACAGAATCCCAGAGGATCTGTATTTACTTCAGAATCTTCAGGCTCCCCCTTTCGTCAAGCTTCCGTGCTTTTGGGATCGACACCTGGCTTTCCAGACAAGCTCCTTTAGCGTTGAGCTCGTCTTCAGACTCCCCCGTAGACTCGGCTGTTGGGATCGTAGTCTGGCTTTTCGTAGCAACAAATTTCAAAACCTGCACATCTCAAACACACAATTATAACAAACAATATTGTGATTCAACTTAATGAATCAACTAAACATTTGAGAATTTTCATATTTAAAACTGATTAAAAATTCGAAACATTCCAAATTCTGATTCAAATTAATGTATCATCTTAAGCATTTCAAATCAATTAACCAAACCAACTGTTCTTCATGTTTAACCTTTGAGATTTTGAATGTCAGCTTTTTAACATCAGTTGTCGAAAATCTTTTTGGATTTTTCAAAATAAGAAACATGAATACAAAGACAGAAATTAAATGCAGAAATGAAATTTGTACAAACATATTTTTGTGAGTTTGTGTAAGAGGATCATATCAGTTTTTGAGACAAACCACTAGCACCGTTAAGCTTCTAATCGTTTTAAGTTCTAAACGATTCACGTTGATTGACGATATTGTTGTCCACTTAAGCTCAATCTAAAAACTTTCGAAATGCTAACCGATACGTTAAGGTATATTAATTATGCACTAAGTTCTTATGGACCCCACGATCTCAGCATATCCCCTCATCATGCAATACACTAACTCAAGTAATGCCTTTAAACTTTCATCAACTGTGATTTGTGCGAAAACAAAGCAGAATGTTTAAACATTAACAATCAGGTCGATACTTCCGTATACGCAGAGAAAGTCCAATGTTTAAACAAAATAAGAAAATAAAACAAGTTGAAGTTGTTTAGGCTTTAACCACCAGGTCGATACTTCCGTATACGCAGAGGAGGTCCAAAGCTTAAACGAAACACCAAAGAAAATAAAGCAGAACGTTTAGGCAACAACATCCAGGTCGATACTCCCATATACGCAGAGGATGTCCGATGCTTAAACAAAATAAAGAAATCAAACAAGTTTAAATCTTTGCAAAATGAAATGCACAATCACAGCGATTTTTCAGCAAAGTAGTGAAAGTTCACAAACTTAACCAGTTTTATGTCTTTCGACAATCAGCGATTACTGAGCAGGCACACAGTCAAGAAGGACAAAACTAAGTACTATGCTTTCAACCATGTTTCCCACTAGAACTAGGCTTTTTCATTTATATTTGTATCGTTATCGCAAATCTACTAGTCTAGCTGAGCCTATCGTCACATCTTTAGTGAGATCGTTTATCACATTTGACATTACATTTCTTTAGCATGCTGTGATAGTCCACTGATTTACTATCATTTCCTCTTTTATCAACAAAACTCTTTTTTAAATTTTTCGATGTTTTTGACTTTTTCAAATTTTCTAATTTTTTTAAAATTTTTCTTCCCCTAAAATCAAAATATGTTTCAATTTTGATTTTCTGAGAAAATTTGAAACAAACTGTACAAAGTTGACAACTTGATGAGAATCACTTCAATTCTCCATCCACTTGGCGTAAACAATCAGAACTCCCCCTCACAACAAACTATTTTCCCATTATGATTTCAAAACACTTAAGTTTGTTTTAATCAAAATGGTTTTTCCGGAAAATTAGTTTTGTGTGACATTTCACAAATTCGGGGTTTCATCACCTTGTTTTACAAATTATCACTTGTAGGAAAGATGAATCAAGTACAACTTAATGTCCCTGATTTATCTTTTGAAAGACGAAAAATCACCAGAGTGAAATTTCTCAAGAAATATGCCGATTCATGTTCCACGCTTACCAACCTGGGAACTCCGGCAAGTCAGGTTTTTCACTTGAAAAGATCCACCCAAGCCTGACCAGCCTTGGGTTTGGTAGTTTTTACCTCAACAACTGGCTCTTCTGGTTTTGTCGAACCAGAATCATTGCCTGAGTGTGGCTTGTCTGACTTTGACCTGTCAGATTCATTGCCTGAAGGTGGCTTGTCTGACTTCGACATATCAGATTCATCGCCGACCTTTTTCTTCTTCTTCTTTATCTCCTCTTTTTGTCACACCCCGACCACGTAGGACAACAAACCGTGGCGGAAACATCGGGGAGTGTTGTAACAGAAGCAATCGTTTCACAACCATGGATACAAAAAGTGTTTCGTTTTATTGATAATATTAAGCATTGCATTGTCTTAACATAGAATAAACCAGTTTTATATTGTCTATCATAGTTATTATGTCACTAAGGCCTCGTCCAGATCCTATGTGACGCATGCATCCTAGCAGTCATTCAAGCATCAACACCTGAAACATATGTAAAAACTTAGTCAGCAAAGAAATGCTGGCGAGTACATAGGTTTTAAAGGAGTGTCGAATTCATGGCTAGTTTAAGTGTTGCAATACTTTATTAAAAACTTTGTTTTGAAAAGAGTATAATATTGCAACTTAATTAACCAACTCGAATCAAGCGGGTTATAGTTAATAAAACCTCGTAGCCATGATTCTTAACCCAAAAACCTTTGCTTTAGAACACCAACTTGTAAAACATCTTGTAAAAACTCGTATAGTGTATATCTCTTAGAAAAAAACATCGTTGTGTGATATTGTTCAAAATTGTTTCCTCGGTGAGCTAAATAACGACACGCAATGTAATATGATAGAAGCACTTATATACATAAGATGTACCAGCGGCGCATCTACCATGATACTATCATACTACACCCGTCCCATTAGCTAATCATTGCCCAAAACCAATCGTTTAAATCGTTTACTCGTTTCACCTCGTGTATCTCGTTTCAAATTGTTTAACTTGTCTCAAAATCGTATTCGTTTTAATAGTGAAACTACTTTTGGTCGTCTCGTTAACCAACATTCAAACCTGTGTGACTCGTTTATTGTTCAACTCGTTTCGTATTAACAAACCACCAAAGGGTAAGTTAACAATCATCAGATTCAGTCGTTATCCACAACCCCCACACATAACCATGGGTGCAGTGCAACAACGGGATTTGTCAGATCCTATGGTACCATAACCTAATACTGGTCGGCTTGATCAATGCTAATGAATGTCATTCGTTATGTAATTACAACCAACAAGTCGTGTACACCTTATCGAAATCGTTATTAGTTTTGTATAAACCACCTTAATCGTTGTGAAACCATCGTTAAAATATCAAAATCGTTTTGATACATATGAATCACCCCAAAACCTTTGAAAACAGTAAAATAGGGGAACTATGTACTCACCTTGGGTGCGTTTTTAAATGATAACACAATCCCTCAAATTGTTTATGCGTCCTAAATAAAGTAAGGATGATTTTTAATAATCAAAGTTCACATAAATACCGAAGTTTCTCCGATACTTAGGATTTCCACATAACTTTGAGTTTTCTCGAAAAGTTATTATTTTTGATTATTTTAGTGTATTTGTATATATACATATACTCAAGCGTAATACGCATAATCTTGTCAACACTAACACATCCTCATACACATATTGTAAAACACATAGCACATTGTGACACATTAAATTTACTCATGAACAACCCATTATAGTTATGTCGAAAAACACTTATTTTAGCGTTTCGGTAACATTTTTGAGCGTCGGAAGCCACGTATGAGTAACCGAACACAAAGTAAACTTAATATAAGTTAAAATACTTATTTTTATACCAAAAATATCAGTTTGGTTACTGATCTAAAACAGTTTAATAAAAATCCTCCAAAAAGGCGATTTTTAACCGTTTTACCGCATAGTTTTGCATCAAACGTTACCCGAACCATCCCAAATCGAAACGACTTGAAATTTTGACACAACCCATGTTATTTACTGAATAAAATGATGGTTATACTCACAATAGTGCAGGTCTTAAATAGAGCATATAAATCATGCAAATTTCACCTATTTCACCACTTTTTAAGCTATATGTACAACATGCAAAGCTATCAACCTTATGTCAAAGTTTTATGCCATTATATTACACCAAATAATGTCATTTTTAGTGTTTATAATCTGTTCAAAATCACTTTTGTCATACAACCATTTTTTATCACTTCTTGAGCTTTTAAATCAACACATTCCTTCATGTACAAGTGTCTAAAGCACACTATCATATCATCATCTTTTCATATGAGTTTAGATGCATCAAACATGTGATTTATTCATGTTTACTTGCTGATTTAATTGATCATTTATCATATCTTGCACAAATCATCAAATACTTGCATTTAGACTATTTTTCTAGAACATGCAATAACATAAACATGTACTTAACAAAAAATCAAACTTCAAGACTCATCCACACATATATATATACGGTTATACATACACATATATCACCACCATTTTTTTTTATCAAGACCCGTTTCATTTTAGACTTCAAGTTTAGTGAAAATCCCAAGATTCATGAGAAAACTTCAAATCATCAAGAATCATCCAAGAATCTAAAGTATGATTTAAACATAAATGTTATACCTTCAAGATTCAAGTAAGTTGTTGGATGAGGTTGTGATGATAGTAAGCTTGTAATCACTTGAATGAATCTAGGAACACCCTTGGATCTTCACAACTACTTGAAATATGCTTGAAATGGAGTTGGAAATGGATGAATGAAGCTTGAATAAATGAAGATGGATAGAGAGAGAGGGTGGTGGACGGTTGGGAGGGAGAGAGAGTGAGGGAGTTTGAGTGATCTTGTTGGTTGGAAATCTTAGGAAAATATATAGAAGATTTGAAGGTGGATTTGGAAGTAGTATGAAATTTACAAGTGTCCAACAAGATCAAGTAAAATATTTTGTAGATTTTGCTAATATTTTGGTGGGGCCACCTACATTGTGACCGTAAAATACAAGGGGGGAGGGGGTCCATGTGTAATTTTGTTGGTAAATTAGATAGAAGTAGGTGTTTAACTGGGTACCGGGTATTTTATCTAGCGTTTAAACCTCGGTTTATGGCGTTCTAAATTATTTTTAATATTCTAAAAAAAATAATCTTGCCAAAATATTACTGAAATAAATTTTCAGTTGCCAAGACTGGCTGCGTTGTCCGCGTTTCGCAGTAAAAGCACTGTGTCGCGTAGAAACACACGGTACGCGCTTAAACTTGAAAAATAACGTTTTTAGGCATTTCGATTTATTTTTCAACATGGACCTGATTAAAAATAAATTTTTAATCATATCAGAATATTTTTGGGATTTAAATATTATCCGGGCGGTCACCAACGTTCGTTCCGCAGTTTTGTCGTAATTAGTTCTTTAGTTCATATAAACATGTTTTCGCCATACCGAATCCTTCAAAACTTATTTCTAAGTTATGAAAGGGATATTTAGGGTATGTTTAGCTTACGTCACAGTTCCGGAGTGTACGTTGCGTTAAACTTATTGCGTTTCAGCACCAGTTTGCGTATAACCTTCCAGAAGGTGATCTAAAGCTTGAAATCGGAATCGAATCAAATTGTAAAATTGTCAAACACAAATACACATATATTAACACTAAAACACATAATAACACCAAAGCATATTGTTTTATTGATTAACGGACATTGATTTACATAATACGATGATTACAGATCACAGTTGTCACAGTCTCCCCTACTTTAGGAAATTTCGTCCCGAAATTTTACTTAGGGGAATCTTGTGAAAACAAATGCGGATATTTCTCCTTCATCTGGTCCTTATGTTCCCAAGTAAACTCGGGGCCACGTTTGGATTCCCAGCGAACTTTGACCAAATGAATCCGCTTGCCTTTCAACTGTTTGTATGAACGGTCCACTATCTCCACAGGTTTCTCGATAAAGTGCATCGTTTCATCGATTTGAATCTCGTCGAGAGGGACGTGAAGATCAGCGTCAGCTAAACACTTTCGCAGATTGGACACGTGAAAAGTCGGATGAATATTTCCAAGCTCCGGAGGTAGCTCTAGTCGATAGGCAACCTTCCCAACTCTTTCCACGATCTTAAATGGTCCTACATATCGTGGTGCAAGTTTTCCTTTCTTTCCAAATCTCACGACTCCTTTCCAAGGTGAAACCTTGAGCAGGACACGGTCTCCGACTTGAAGTTCCAAGGGCTTGCGTCCTAAATCCGCATAACTCTTTTGACGGCTTCTAGCTGTCACAAGATTATCGCGAATTTTCTTGATTTTGTCTGTTGCTTCCAGAATGATCTCAGGTCCAGTAAGCTGAGCTTCACCGGTCTCATCCCAACAGACAGGTGAACGACATTTTCGACCGTAGAGAGCTTCGAATGGTGCCATCTTAATGCTAGTATGATAACTATTATTGTATGAGAACTCGATCAATGGTAAATGAGAATCCCAATTACCGCCAAAGTCCATCACGCATGCTCTAAGCATATCCTCCAAAGTTTGAATCGTCCTCTCAGATTGACCATCTGTTTGGGGATGATAGGCAGTGCTTAGATTTAGTTGGGTTCCCAAAGCAGATTGCATGGCCTTCCAAAAATGAGATGAAAATCGAGCATCACGATCCGAAATGATATCCAAAGGAACACCATGTCGTGATACAATCTCGTCTACATAGATCTTGGCAAGCTTCTCAGCAGATAAATCCTCACGGATTGGTAAGAAGTGAGCTGATTTCGTTAATCGATCGATAACAACCCAGATAGCATCATGACCTTTAGAAGTATGCGGTAGCTTAGTGATGAGATCCATCGCAATGCTCTCCCACTTCCAAACCGGTATCTTTGGTTGTACAAGCAACCCAGAAGGTCGTTGATGTTCAGCCTTGACTTTAAGACAAGTTAGGCATTTCGATACGTACAAGGCAACATCTTTCTTCATACCAGGCCACCAGAACTTAGTACGAAGATCCTTGTACATTTTATCAGCACCAGGATGGATAGAATATCGGGACTTGTGAGATTCGTCCATCACTAGGGTGCGGAGATCGTCTTGTTTCGGGACCCACAAACGATCCTTGAAATAAAGCAAACCATCGCTTTTTGCTTCGAGTTTAAGCTCAAGCTGATGTGGTAATTCCATAACCATCAAACTCTGTGATACACAAAATTGCTGAGCTTGAAGAACGCGAGATTGAAGATCAGATAGTGTTTGAACGGAATGAAGCTTGACTCGCTCTTTTCGACTAAGCGCATCGGCCACGACATTCGCCTTACCAGGATGGTAGCGAATTTCGCAATCGTAGTCGTTCAAGAGTTCCACCCAACGTCGTTGCCTCATGTTCAGCTCTTTCTGATTAAGAATATACTGGAGGCTTTTGTGGTCTGTGAAAACCACACACTTCGTGCCATAAAGATAATGTCTCCAGATTTTAAGCGCGAAAACCACAGCTCCTAACTCGAGATCATGAGTCGTGTAGTTCTTCTCGTGGACTTTCAGCTGTCGAGATGCATATGCAATAACTTTACCTCGTTGCATGAGGACGCAACCAAGGCCTAAGTTGGATGCATCGCAATAGACAACGAAATCATCGTTTCCCTCGGGCAGAGATAGAACAGGAGCATTACATAACTTCTGCTTCAGCGTTTGGAACGCTTCTTCTTGCTTGGGTCCCCACTCAAAAGGCTTATTCTTCTGAGTCAAAGCTGTGAGTGGAACCGCAATCTTCGAGAAATTAGAAATGAATCGACGATAATAACCGGCAAGACCAAGAAAAGATCGAATCTCTGTCGGCGTTGTCGGTGTATTCCACTCCTTAATAGCAGCAATCTTGGATGGATCCACATGAATACCCTGCTCGTTGACTATATGACCAAGAAACTGAACTTCTTTAAGCCAGAATTCACACTTGGAGAATTTAGCGAAAAGTTGTTCCTTCTTAAGGAGTTCCAACGTTAAGCGAAGGTGTTGCTCGTGATCGGCTCGAGTCTTCGAATAAATGAGGATATCGTCGATGAACACAATAATGAACTTATCTAAATAAGGTTTACAGACCCTATTCATTAAGTCCATAAAGATAGCTGGAGCATTCGTCAAGCCAAAAGGCATGACTGTGAACTCGTAATGTCCATATCTCGTGCGGAAAGCAGTTTTGGGAATATCTTCTTCGAGAATACGAAGTTGATGATACCCAGAACGCAGATCGATCTTAGAAAAACATGAAGCACCTTGCAGCTGGTCAAAGAGATCATCAATTCGAGGTAGGGGATATCGATTCTTGATGGTAAGCTTATTAAGCTCACGATAATCGATACACATTCGAAAAGACCCATCTTTCTTTTTCACGAAGAGGACAGGAGCTCCCCAAGGTGAATAACTCGGACGGATGAATCCTTTATCAGATAACTCTTGAAGCTGTTTCGATAACTCTTGCATCTCTGACGGTGCAAGACGATAGGGTGCTTTCGCAATTGGGCTGGCATCAGGTACAAGGTCGATATGAAACTCAACTTGACGAACTGGAGGCAAACCAGGCAGTTCATCGGGAAACACCTCTGGATAATCCCGAACAATCGGAATATCCTGGATATTCTTACTTTTGCTTCTCTCCTCGGTGACATGTGCTAGAAAAGCAACATATCCCTTTCTTAAATATCCTTGGGCCTTTGTACACGACATAAGCTTCAAACCGCCAGATGGCTTCTCACCACGAATTTCCAGAACATCGCCAGACGGAAGAGGAATACGAACAATCTTATCGAAACAAACCACCTCAGCGTGGTGTTTGGTTAACCAATCCATCCCAATGATGATGTCGAAGCTTCCAAGTTGCATTGGCATGAGGTCAATAGGAAAAAGATGGCTATCAAGGTTTAACTGACAATCACGAATAACAGAATCGAGAACAAGAGGTTTACCAGTAGCAACTTCGACAGATAAGGGTTTCCTTAATTTGGTTCTAGGTATCGCAAGCAAAGGTTCAAAAGATAACGAAACAAAACTACGATCGGCACCAGAATCAAAAAGAATAGATGCGGGTTGATTATTAACAAGAAACGTACCATTGACAACCTCGTTGTCGGCCCTCGCTTCGTTTGCATTCAAATTGTATGCTCGCCCTCGAGCAGGATTCACATTGACGTTCGCATTCGGATTTGCATTAGCATTTGCCAGCCTCGGGCAGTTGTTGCGGAAGTGGCCAAACTCTCCACAATTAAAACATGAACCTGGTGGGAATCTAGCAGCATTCCCTTGTGCCGGAGCTTGAACCTGGGCAACTTGATTTTGCCCTGAATGACAAACATTGGCCAAATGCCCAAATCTACCACACGTCGTGCATTGCTTACATGCTTGTTGTGCAACATGATGACCGTTGCAGGGAGCACAATGTGGTGCGGTACCAGCATATGCTTTCTTTGCAGGAGGTTGAGTCGGTAGGTTCTGAGGGTTCTGAGCAGTCTGTGCTGTAACAGCAAAGTTATGTGCACCCTTTCGCTTCCTTGATTTCTTCGACGACTCACCTTCTTTACCTTTACCCTTCTTCTTGTCTTTCGCAGAATCAGATGATTTCTTCTTGTCACCCTTGCGGGTGAGTTTACCCTTTCTGACTTGGGATTCAGTCAAGGTAGCAGATAACTCGATCGCTTGACGAAGGGTAGTGGGATTCACAGCGGTCACAATATCCAGCATAGAATCGGGTAGACCATCGATATATCTTTCTATCGCTTTGTCTGGTGGGGTAACCATGGTGGGACACAATAGACTGAGTTCCTCAAAGCGATCCGTGTACGCACGATGTTCAGCCCCATCTTGTTTTAGATCGTCAAACTCTCGCTCCAAGGCTCGAATCTCGTGACGGGGACAGAACTCTCTCATCATGAGAGCCCGAAGCTCATTCCATGTTTGTGCCAATGCCACTTCGGCACCCCTATCGCGCATAATACCATTCCACCAGGTAAGCGCTCGCTTCTCAAACACGCTTGAAGCAAATTCAACCTTACGTGCATCCGGACACTGCACATGCCTGAATGTGTTCTCAATACTCTCGAACCACTGTAGGAGCGCAGTTGCTCCCTGCGACCCAGAAAACTTTAGAGGTTTAGCGGAATTGAAGTTCTTGAAATTACACTACGCATTGTTGTTGTTATTATTGTTATTGTTGTATATTTCGTGAACTTGAGTTACAACACCGGGAAGCACAGCAGCTACTTGTTGAGAGACTAGGGCTGCGATCTCTTCAATGGTGAAAGACTGTGCTTCACGTCGTGGAGGCATTGTCTAACAAGGAAATATGAGAAACGGGTAAGGTTGATAATTTAGAAAAAAACGAAAGATGTATCAACAAAACACAAGGAATGCGATCATTTGTTCGTTACCTCGAACAAACAAACGACACGCAGTGACTAATCAAAGTAAATGAATCAAAATAATGCATCACGAAGACATGCTCGCCTATAAGTGAACACTCACCCCGAGAGTTCCCAGGTAAGAGTGACTGGTCCGATTATGTGGATTTGTACGAACACTCTAGCCTTAGACAGAAAACTCAGGGTACAGGCATTCACTCTTCCAGTTTGCACGTGTTCACATTATTTTAACCCAAACTTTGACGAGATTTTGAAAATTCAAAAGGCACTAAGCCAAATATGAATCAAATTGGAAGGGTTCAAAACCATAAAACAAAGGGTTCAAAACCTAGTAATCAATCATCCTAGAACGGATGATTAATTTTTGGAGCAGATTCGGATTTGTGTTCTCGTTGTGGTTATCACCTAAGGATAGGTGACGGTATTGTTTTAAAATCTAAACACAAGTAAACTTGTGTTAGGGTCCTAAAGTTATAGTCTAGGTCAAGCATTACTAATAACCTAATTCCCTATAACCATTGGCTCTGATACCAACTTTCTTCTGTCACACCCCGACCACGTAGGACAACAAACCGTGGCGGAAACATCGGGGAGTGTTGTAACAGAAGCAATCGTTTCACAACCATGGATACAAAAAGTGTTTCGTTTTATTGATAATATTAAGCATTGCATTGTCTTAACATAGAATAAACCAGTTTTATATTGTCTATCATAGTTATTATGTCACTAAGGCCTCGTCCAGATCCTATGTGACGCATGCATCCTAGCAGTCATTCAAGCATCAACACCTGAAACATATGTAAAAACTTAGTCAGCAAAGAAATGCTGGCGAGTACATAGGTTTTAAAGGAGTGTCGAATTCATGGCTAGTTTAAGTGTTGCAATACTTTATTAAAAACTTTGTTTTGAAAAGAGTATAATATTGCAACTTAATTAACCAACTCGAATCAAGCGGGTTATAGTTAATAAAACCTCGTAGCCATGATTCTTAACCCAAAAACCTTTGCTTTAGAACACCAACTTGTAAAACATCTTGTAAAAACTCGTATAGTGTATATCTCTTAGAAAAAAACATCGTTGTGTGATATTGTTCAAAATTGTTTCCTCGGTGAGCTAAATAACGACACGCAATGTAATATGATAGAAGCACTTATATACATAAGATGTACCAGCGGCGCATCTACCATGATACTATCATACTACACCCGTCCCATTAGCTAATCATTGCCCAAAACCAATCGTTTAAATCGTTTACTCGTTTCACCTCGTGTATCTCGTTTCAAATTGTTTAACTTGTCTCAAAATCGTATTCGTTTTAATAGTGAAACTACTTTTGGTCGTCTCGTTAACCAACATTCAAACCTGTGTGACTCGTTTATTGTTCAACTCGTTTCGTATTAACAAACCACCAAAGGGTAAGTTAACAATCATCAGATTCAGTCGTTATCCACAACCCCCCACACATAACCATGGGTGCAGTGCAACAACGGGATTTGTCAGATCCTATGGTACCATAACCTAATACTGGTCGGCTTGATCAATGCTAATGAATGTCATTCGTTATGTAATTACAACCAACAAGTCGTGTACACCTTATCGAAATCGTTATTAGTTTTGTATAAACCACCTTAATCGTTGTGAAACCATCGTTAAAATATCAAAATCGTTTTGATACATATGAATCACCCCAAAACCTTTGAAAACAGTAAAATAGGGGAACTATGTACTCACCTTGGGTGCGTTTTTAAATGATAACACAATCCCTCAAATTGTTTATGCGTCCTAAATAAAGTAAGGATGATTTTTAATAATCAAAGTTCACATAAATACCGAAGTTTCTCCGATACTTAGGATTTCCACATAACTTTGAGTTTTCTCGAAAAGTTATTATTTTTGATTATTTTAGTGTATTTGTATATATACATATACTCAAGCGTAATACGCATAATCTTGTCAACACTAACACATCCTCATACACATATTGTAAAACACATAGCACATTGTGACACATTAAATTTACTCATGAACAACCCATTATAGTTATGTCGAAAAACACTTATTTTAGCGTTTCGGTAACATTTTTGAGCGTCGGAAGCCACGTATGAGTAACCGAACACAAAGTAAACTTAATATAAGTTAAAATACTTATTTTTATACCAAAAATATCAGTTTGGTTACTGATCTAAAACAGTTTAATAAAAATCCTCCAAAAAGGCGATTTTTAACCGTTTTACCGCATAGTTTTGCATCAAACGTTACCCGAACCATCCCAAATCGAAACGACTTGAAATTTTGACACAACCCATGTTATTTACTGAATAAAATGATGGTTATACTCACAATAGTGCAGGTCTTAAATAGAGCATATAAATCATGCAAATTTCACCTATTTCACCACTTTTTAAGCTATATGTACAACATGCAAAGCTATCAACCTTATGTCAAAGTTTTATGCCATTATATTACACCAAATAATGTCATTTTTAGTGTTTATAATCTGTTCAAAATCACTTTTGTCATACAACCATTTTTTATCACTTCTTGAGCTTTTAAATCAACACATTCCTTCATGTACAAGTGTCTAAAGCACACTATCATATCATCATCTTTTCATATGAGTTTAGATGCATCAAACATGTGATTTATTCATGTTTACTTGCTGATTTAATTGATCATTTATCATATCTTGCACAAATCATCAAATACTTGCATTTAGACTATTTTTCTAGAACATGCAATAACATAAACATGTACTTAACAAAAAATCAAACTTCAAGACTCATCCACACATATATATATACGGTTATACATACACATATATCACCACCATTTTTTTTATCAAGACCCGTTTCATTTTAGACTTCAAGTTTAGTGAAAATCCCAAGATTCATGAGAAAACTTCAAATCATCAAGAATCATCCAAGAATCTAAAGTATGATTTAAACATAAATGTTATACCTTCAAGATTCAAGTAAGTTGTTGGATGAGGTTGTGATGATAGTAAGCTTGTAATCACTTGAATGAATCTAGGAACACCCTTGGATCTTCACAACTACTTGAAATATGCTTGAAATGGAGTTGGAAATGGATGAATGAAGCTTGAATAAATGAAGATGGATAGAGAGAGAGGGTGGTGGACGGTTGGGAGGGAGAGAGAGTGAGGGAGTTTGAGTGATCTTGTTGGTTGGAAATCTTAGGAAAATATATAGAAGATTTGAAGGTGGATTTGGAAGTAGTATGAAATTTACAAGTGTCCAACAAGATCAAGTAAAATATTTTGTAGATTTTGCTAATATTTTGGTGGGGCCACCTACATTGTGACCGTAAAATACAAGGGGGGAGGGGGTCCATGTGTAATTTTGTTGGTAAATTAGATAGAAGTAGGTGTTTAACTGGGTACCGGGTATTTTATCTAGCGTTTAAACCTCGGTTTATGGCGTTCTAAATTATTTTTAATATTCTAAAAAAAATAATCTTGCCAAAATATTACTGAAATAAATTTTCAGTTGCCAAGACTGGCTGCGTTGTCCGCGTTTCGCAGTAAAAGCACTGTGTCGCGTAGAAACACACGGTACGCGCTTAAACTTGAAAAATAACGTTTTTAGGCATTTCGATTTATTTTTCAACATGGACCTGATTAAAAATAAATTTTTAATCATATCAGAATATTTTTGGGATTTAAATATTATCCGGGCGGTCACCAACGTTCGTTCCGCAGTTTTGTCGTAATTAGTTCTTTAGTTCATATAAACATGTTTTCGCCATACCGAATCCTTCAAAACTTATTTCTAAGTTATGAAAGGGATATTTAGGGTATGTTTAGCTTACGTCACAGTTCCGGAGTGTACGTTGCGTTAAACTTATTGCGTTTCAGCACCAGTTTGCGTATAACCTTCCAGAAGGTGATCTAAAGCTTGAAATCGGAATCGAATCAAATTGTAAAATTGTCAAACACAAATACACATATATTAACACTAAAACACATAATAACACCAAAGCATATTGTTTTATTGATTAACGGACATTGATTTACATAATACGATGATTACAGATCACAGTTGTCACACTTTTGTCCTCAGATTTGCATCTGACGAATTCGGTTTACTTGACTTTGTTGTCGAGTGAATCGATTCATCAGCACTCTTATTCAATCTGTCGGGTGAACCCGAGGACAAAATCTTCTCGAGATACTCTCGTGCTTTCTTCCTCTTCTTCCTCAGTTTGTCTTTCTGCCCTTGAGAAAGCTTCACTTTCGTTTCTTGAACTTTAGGTTCTTGGACCTTCTGTTCTTTGACATTTTGTTCTGAAACTTTCAGTTTCTTGGGCTTGACAGTGACTGGTTTCTTTGCCAACTTCTGAGAATTAACCCTCAATCTTTCACTTGATTTCCTTGGGCAATCCCTGGCAATATGTCCTTGGATTTGGCAATTATAGCATCTTCTTGTCTCAAATCTCTGTTTCTGGCAGTTAACAGCAATGTGTCCTTGATATCCACATTTGTAGCACACTCTGTTATCATACCAATCACCATTGTCATACCAAACGCTTAGATCAAAGCATTGTCTAGCGTGGTGATACTCCTTCCTCCTCTTGATTGTTGGATTTGGCTTTTGAGCACTGTGGTCTGACCTACACCACTTATTACCAACAATTTTTGAGTTTTCGTTTTTCAATTTTTGTGCTTTTTGAATGCGATTGGATGATCAATCTGATGAGCTTTTATTTTCTTTTTGAACAATTTTCGACTTTTTAACAATTTGTTTTTGTTCTACAATCTTCTTAACAGGTTCCTGCTTTGAGCATTCACCTATTTCAGTAGATTGCAAAACAGTATTTTTGAATTTTTCTTCTAATTTTAAAAACAATTTTTGTTTTTCAATTTTTTCATTTACATCATCAGATTTCTCATCACAATCTTCAACTTTGACATTGTCAAAGTTTGTGACACTGTCACTTATTGGAATTTCAGTGATCGGTTCTGGACAAACATACGGTACAGAAGTCACAAAACCTTTCAACTTACTTTCTAACTCAGCAATTTTAAGCCGATCATTTCAGCTTCTTTTTCAAGCTGAATGATTTTAGCAAGATGAGAGTTGATTGCAATTTGTTTTTCAGTATTATCTTTACCAAAAATATCTCTCTCATCTTCTAAAATCTTGATTTGTTTTTGAAAATCCTTTTCAATTTTTGATTTTTCATTTTTCATCTTCTCACACATTTCCTTTAATAGAAGGATCTGCTTATCATCATTCTGCTTCTCGTCAGTCAACTTCTTGATCTCCAACGCCAAAAATTTTGCACCTTTTTCGAGTTTGTCATTATAAGTCTTAAAGTTGTCACATTCGAAACATACTGATGCATTCTTCACAGATTCTCCAACTTTTGAATCTTTTTCTTTCAAAATTTTGTTTTCCAATGTCAAACTGTCCAAATCACTTAACAGTTTGACATTGTCTGATTCAAATTTGTCACATCTTGAACACTTCTCGGTCGTCGTTACAGCTTCAGCTTTCTTTTCAACCTTGATCGCTGAAATTTCTTTAACCTGCTCCTTTACATCTTGATCGATTTTCTCAGATTTTAATTTTGCTTCATTTCTAATCTTTTGAATTTCAAGTTCTCGCTCTTTAATCTTCTCGATAAAATCACTCAAACTGTAAAAGATAAAATCAGTTTTATTCTTCAGCATCATTAAGTATGTACCCCACTCATCGTACGGAAGAGCATCGCAAAGCTTATCAATCCATTCTTTGTTCGTTTTTTTAATATCCAAACGTCTCATTTCCAACACCAAGTGAGAATATCGTTCGATCAACTGTTTCGTCGATTCACCATCGATACCTGAAAAATTATTGAACTTGTTCAGTACAATATTAATTGCAAAATCCATTTTCGGTATCAAACGATTCACAAAAAAAAAACGAATTCTCAATTAATAATGAAATTCGAATAACAAAGATCAATAAATCGAGTGAGGATTCTCTCGGGTGAGGATCCTATTCTTGACAAACACCTTGGATAGCCTGCAATTAAACAAGTAAACAATCAGTTTAAACTGAACTGAAACCGTAAAAGTGTGAATGAACCAATCTAAGACTCGTTTTCGAAGATTCGTGAACCCGTTCCAATGAATGTGCACAGTTAATACAAATGCCCCTCAATTTTTTATAAACTAATAATGTGAAAAGCTGAAAACACTTGATTGGGCCTTTTGGGCGGTTTGGGCGGTTGAGTTGTGGATTCAAAGAGCTGCCATTGAGCCTCAAATAGAAGTGGGTTGGTGAAATTGTTTAAAGTTTGCGGTGTAAATGCAGTGAATTGGGCCGACACGTGTGATTGGGCAGCAGCACAAACGACAACTTAACAATCAACAACTATTAATTGGGTAACTGGGTGGGTTGGTCGGCAACAGATATAAGCAAATGATGTGGGCTGGGATTGGCTGATATGGGCGGTGCGATAAAATGATTTGTGGATAAGTTTTCAGACGGTGGGCTTTTAATTGGGTTTTGAATAAGGTAGTGGAGCGGTGGTAATTGTCAACTGTGTAAAAACACCAACCAAACAAATTGCAGTGAGGCGGTGCCTAGTAGCCAACAACAACAGCAGTCACCATACTGAATGATGATTTGGCCGTAACTAAACACCAACAATTAATAACAACACTGTGACCGGCCACATGTGGAAAACATTGCAGCGACAACCTGTAACAGTCACATGAAGAAGGTGACACAAAAACGATCCACAGACTGACTTAAAAGCGGTTCGATACTATGACGTATGAGCGGTTCCAAGGTTGACCAATAAGCGGTTCACACCAATCAATTTACGAGCGATCCAAGATAAAACCAAATGAGCGATTCATACACCTTGCCTTTCGAGCGATCCAAAGCATTTACTAATAAGCGGTTCACATCAATCAATTTCCAGCGACCCAGACATCAATTTCGAGCGGTTCCAGTCCTGAATTTACGAGCGGTTCCAGAGGTGTTCACAAAGGCGGTTCCAAGCTGAAAGTTTACGCAAATTCGGACAGAAAAATCGCAATTACTCCTAAACGGCTCGGAATTTCGAGCTGAAACTTGGTAGGGTTTTAATTCTATGATATTCGCACAATATACTAGAATTTCAGACGAATCGGACCGTGAAAACACGTTCAATTTGTCGAATTTCCAAGAAATGAGTAGAAGATGAAGAAATAGGAGAAATTGGATCTGATTTGGCTCTGAATCGGCTGAAATCTGTACGAGAACGACGTGTTTGATCAAGCAATCGAGCTCCTAGCTCTGATACCACTTGTAGGACCGGTTTGGTGACCGTTCGATTGCGTAACGAACGTTTCACGTGCGGAATCCGTGAACGTACGTGACCGAACACACGATAACGTACTACTAACGAGAATCCATTACAAGTATAGACGTGTACGGTACAAGAATCTCGTTTACAATCACTTTCTCTCTCTACTTTCTCTCTCTAGAAAGTCTCCTCTTCAAGTCTTCTCCAAATTCTAACTCAAGATCTACCAAAGTCTCCTAGAACTAACTTAGTGACATAACCTCTATTTATATGGTCAAGGCTCTTAATGAACATTCACATTAATTACAAGTTTGCCACCCTGCCATTTCTAACTAAATAGACATTATGCACTTGATTCCTTTCGGCTTTTCACTACAACTCGGATTGACGAAGGCGATAGACATGAAATGCATCAACATAAGTGAACTCCGCGCCTCGCTTGCCTTCCCATCGGACCTTCACGATCGGGATGCGAGAGCGCCTGAGTTGCTTGGTTTGGCGATCCATGATTTCGACAGGCTTTTCCACGAAGTGTAATGTTTCGTTGACCTGAAGATCGTCGAGCGGTACAATTAGATCATGATCAGCAAGGCATTTTCGGAGGTTAGAGACGTGGAAAGTCGGGTGGACGTTACTGAGTTCCTCCGGTAGTTCGAATCTGTAGGCGACTTTTCCGATTCTTTCCAGAATCCTAAAAGGTCCAACATATTGAGGCGCTAGTTTCCCTTTCTTGCCGAATCGGACTACACCCTTCCAAGGTGATACCTTTAGGAGTACGTAGTCACCAACTTCAAATTCAAGGGGCTTGCGTCTTTTATCGGCGTAACTTTTCTGTCTGTTCCGAGCTTTTACCAAGTTGTCTCGAATCTGGTGGATTTTGTCAGTCGTTTCTTGTAGAATCTCGGGACCGGTTAGTTGCGAGTGACCGATCTTGTGCCACACAATCGGCGATCGACATCTTCTACCATACAAAGCCTCGAAAGGTGCCATTTGAATGCTGGCATGATAGCTATTATTGTACGAGAATTCGACCAATGGCAGGTGTTTGTTCCAACTACCACCAAAATCTATGACACACGCTCGGAGCATGTCTTTAAGAGTACGGATCGTTCTTTCAGTCTGTCCGTCGGTTTGAGGATGGAATGCAGTACTCAGATTAAGCGACGTACCAAGGGCCGCTTGAAACGTTTCCCACAATCGCGAAGTGAACCGAGCGTCACGGTCTGAAATGATATCACGAGGCGTACCATGATTACAAATGATCTCGTCGGTGTAGATTTGGGCTAGTCGTTCCACCTTATAGTCTTCTCGTATTGGCAAAAAGTGGGCTGATTTCATTAGACGATCAACTATAACCCAAATACTGCCGTGACCTGATGGCGTGGGCGGAAGTTTCGTTATGAAATCCATAGCTATACTCTCCCACTTCCATATAGGTATCGGCGGTTGTTCGAGTAAGCCAGAAGGTCTTTGATGTTCAGCCTTGACTCTTGCGCAAGTTAAACAGCTTCCAACGTACAGAGCGATATCCCTTTTCATACCCGGCCACCAGTACTTATAACGAAGATCCTGGTACATCTTGTCCGCACCGGGATGGATGGAATATCGGGACTTGTGGGCTTCATTCATGATAATCTTTTGCAAGTCGGTCCGCTTAGGGATCCAAATTCGGTCCAGATAATAGAATATCCCATCGGATTTGCTTACCAACTGAGCTCCATCGTGATAGATCCTCTCTTTCTTCAATGTACGCTCGTTAAAGCAAGCATGTTGAGCTTCGTGAATAAGGGTTTTGAGGTTGTGCTGGGCTTGGATGTTTCGGGTACTGAGCACGTAACTCTTCCTGCTGAGCGCGTCGGCAACCACATTCGCCTTGCCTGGGTGATAACGAATCTCACAGTCGTAATCGTTGAGAAGTTCTACCCATCGGCGTTGACGCATATTAAGCTCTCTCTGATTAAAGATGTGTTGTAAACTCCTGTGATCAGTGTAGATCGTATACTTAGTGCCATACAGGTAGTGTCGCCAAATCTTCAAAGCAAAGACAACCGCGCCTAGCTCGAGGTCATGGGTTGTATAGTTCTTCTCGTGGATCTTGAGCTGACGAGATGCGTAGGCTATAACCTTGTCTCGCTGCATGAGAACACAGCCGAGACCAAGGTTAGAAGCATCACAGTAGACAATGAAGTTGTCGCTTCCGTCGGACAGCGCAAGAATTGGTGCGTTGCACAGCATATGCTTGAGGGTTTGAAAGGCAGTCTCTTGTGCGTTTCCCCACACAAAAGGCTTGTCCTTATGCGTAAGAGCAGTAAGTGGCACAGCGATCTTGGAGAATCCTTCAATGAATCGTCGATAATAGCCCGCTAGTCCGAGAAAAGAACGAACTTCTGACGGGTTCTTAGGCGTAATCCAGCTTTTGACAGCTTCAATCTTCGCGGGATCGACATGGATACCCTGACTATTCACAATGTGACCCAGAAACTGAACCTCCTCCAACCAGAATTTGCACTTGGGGAACTTGGCATAGAGCTGGTTTCCCTGGAGTAACTCGAGAACCAAACGTAGATGTTGCGCGTGTTCGGCTTTCGTTTTGGAATAAATCAAGACATCGTCGATGAACACGATGACGAAACGGTTAAGATAAGGCTTACACACGCGATTCATCAGGTCCATAAAAACCGCGGGTGCATTGGTTAGACCAAAGGGCATAACAACAAATTCGTAATGGCCATAACGGGTTCGAAAAGCAGTTTTGGGAATGTCTTCCTCTTGAATCCGTAGCTGATGATATCCTGAACGTAGATCGATCTTAGAGAAGCATGCTACACCTTGTAGCTGATCAAACAAATCGTCGATTCAGGGCAAGGGGTATTGGTACTTGATGGTTAGCTTATTGAATTCCCAATAGTCGATGCACATCCGGAACGACCCGTCCTTCTTTTTGACGAAAAGGACTGGCGCGCCCCAAGGAGCGGTGCTTGGGCGAATAAAGCCTTTTTCGAGTAATTCCTGGAGTTGGTTCGAGAGTTCCCTCATTTCGGATGGAGCGAGTCGATAAGGGGCTTTGGCAACGGGGTTAGCTCCAGGAATGAGGTCGATGCGGAAGTCGATATCACGACTTGGTGGTAGTCCGGGAAGATGTATAGGGAACACCTGAGGAAATTCACGAACCACTGGAACATCCTTAACTTCAACTTTCTTTTTCTTTCCCTTCTCCGCTACTACAATGTTGGCCAAGAAGGCTCGGTATTCCTTGCGGAGATACTTGCTGGCTTGAATACACGACATAAGCTTGAGACCTTTCGATGTTGTTTCACCGTACACACACAATAAATCGCCATTCGCGAGCGAGAATCGAATCATCTTTTCAAAGCACACAACTTCAGCATGGTTTTCACGAAGAAAATCCATGCCTATTATGACATCAAAACTTCCGAGCTGCATCGGAATAAGGTCGATTGGGAAGATGTGATTGTTGAGTTCGAGGGTACAATCACGGAGTACTGAATTAACGGCAATAGTTCTCCCTGTAGCGACTTCGACTTCGAACGACGAGGATAGATAAGAGCGCTTACGACTAAGAGCTTCTCGAATTCAAATGACACAAAGTAGTTATCGGCTCCAGTATCAAACAAACATGATGCATAAATACCATTCACAAGGAACGTACCATTAACCACGTTGTTATCCGCCTGAGCCTGACGGGCATTGATGTTGAAGGTTCGGGCATGGGCTGCTTGCTGCTGTTGTTGAGGCTACTGTTGTTGCTGTTGCTGCTGGGGTTCTCGCTTAACCACCCTGTTCGGGCACCTGTTTGCAAAGTGGTTAGGGTCACCACATGCAAAGCAGACTCGAGCATTGACTGCAGGTGCTGGAGCTGCTTGTTGGCCTTGAGGGGCGGGTAGTAGAGCTTGGTTGACAGTAGCTTGAACTGGGGCTTGACGGGGACCATAGCGACAGTTCGGAGTGAAATGACCGTACAGGTTGCAGTGACCGCAAAAATGACAAGCTAGACCCACTGGATGATGATAAGAGCATGTCGGGCAGAGTGGGTGAGGGCCTGTGTATGCACGCTTTGCTGGCGGTGCATTGATCACTGGGGCTGAGCGTGGGTGCTGCTGCTGTTGAGCTGGTACAGCTTGTAGAGGAGTGGCGTTTGTCACGGCAGCACAGCTCTTGTTGCTGGAGCTGTTGTTCTTCTTCTTCTTCCTTCTTGATGACTTGGAGGATTGAGCAGGTGAGTCGGTGGGTGTTGCAGTGGCTTGGTGCAGAGACTTGGTTTGCTTATCCCAGAAACCAGATTTTACCCGCTTGTCATTTATCTCAGCGGCTAGTAGGTAGGTTTCTTCGATCGTTGCTGGCTTGGAGGCGTGAACAAAGTCGGCTACACATTCGGGTAGGGCTCGAATGTACTTCTTGATGGCTTGAACTAAGGGCTTGACTTGATCAGGACAGATTATGCTAAGCTGCTTGAAGTGGGCAGTGAGAGCAGCGTTGTCTCCATCCTTCTGCTTGATTCCCCAGAACTCGTCCTCCAGCTTTTGGCGTTCATGAGGAGGGCAGAATTCTTCGATCATAATTGCCTTTAACTCCTTCCATGTTAGCCCGTAAGCTACATCATTTCCGCGCTTGTTTCGTTCGGTCGTCCACCAGTCTAGAGCACGGGACTGGAAGACGCCTGTAGCATTGAGAGTGCGGAGATGTTTGGGACATCCGCTCTGGCGCAGAGTGACTTCGACCGAGTCGAACCAGTGAAACATGGCTGTAGGACCATCTTCGCTAGTGAACTCTTTTGGTCTGCATGCTTTGAACTGCTTGAAGCTGAAAGCAGCCTTCCTTGATTCCTTAGGGATTTCAGCTCGGGATTCTTCTGACGACTTGCTAGCGTTTTCATACACCTCACTCACAGCTTTCGCCACGGTTTTGGAGATGATCGCAGCGAGGTGTCGGTCCTTCTTTTCTTGGCGAGTCAAACGGTGTCGGGATCCAGACGACGACATGGTCTGCATTAGACATCGTCACGAGACTCAACACAACGAAATCGAATCTCTCCTCACACGTCTAGACTACTAAAGCTTAGAATCACGTCGAATCACATATTTCACAACACATAGGCACATAGTCACAGATACACATAATCATAGAACACAGAAGTACACAGAGCACAGAATCACAGAAGCAGAGAAACACATAAGCACATAAGTACCTAGAGCGCAAAACACAGAAACACGTAAATACCTAGGCACTTAGTCACTGAAGCAGGTAATATCACACAATTCCCTTATAAGCACATGTAGCTTTCTGACTGCCTCAAGATCCTCTCATTCAAAGCTTGCGTGTCGCTCGTATAACATATCGAATAGTATCGTATTCGTCCTACTTAGTCGTGTAGCACATCATATCGTAATATCGTCTAGATTGCAGCAACTGGGGATCGATTAGGGATAGAATAACAGTACGAGTCGTGTGTGTCAATTGAAATGGTGGCAGAATCGAATAACATCCCAAAATATAAACACAAAACAGAGAAAGCAAATATAAGCACAAAACAGAGAAAGCACACATAAACACATAAAATCAACGAGTCATCAGAGTACACGGTTGCGGTTCTCATAATCGAACACATAAAATCGAGAGATAGATTGTCTGCGGCTACTAGACATCGACTACCCAAGGCAACTCGACTATTCACAGTAGACTTGTCATCATTTTCGACTCTAGAGGTCGTGTTTCTGCCTCGATTCTTGGGCATTCCACACGCATTCCCTAGGTCATACTTGTGAGTTCAGGTCGTTGGAGTCCATCGAGGCCTTGGTGAGATAAATATATTCCAGAACAAACTGCTAAGGTCAGGGTTTCACCCCTTGGCTTAGCAATTTCTTCCTTGTTTTTAATAAAATAAGGGAGATTATGCATCAAAATATGGATTTCACTCCTGATTTGGTATAATCCCCCTTGTTAGTCGATGAAAATAATGTGATAAGCATGAATAAACGAATAAAATCAGCACAAGTCTGGCAGTTTGGTCAGGAGTTTGCGGCTTTCACACCTATTCCCAACTGAATCGCCTGACTTTGATTGAAAATTCGAGTGCAATGATAGTGAAGAATTGTAGAATAAGCACATAAACTGGGTCTATTGGTTCCTAACTATAGTCTAGGTCTCTAAGACAGCGACCCGGACTAGGTCGTGTCTAACCTAATTCCCTATAGTTATGGCTCTGATACCAATCTGTCACACCCCAACCGATGGCGGAATCATCGGGGCGCGGCACTGAGCGAAACAGATTGTCCAGAAGTTTCCACAACAACTATTATTACAAATTCAGTTAAATGATACGTCCCATACCGTATCCCAAATAAATAAACAAGTTATCATAGAAAGCAACTAGGCAATAAATTTCGTTCCGACAACTCAGATTCAATTATTATTACAGACAATTGTTTATTATTTCTTGACTCCCTAGCCTCGATTTCATCACCATGCGCCTAAGCATCCTAGCAACTTAAGCACCTGTCACATACGTTAAAATAAAGTCAATACATAAAATGTAAAGGTGAGCACACAAGTTTGATAATAGAATATAGAGTTCGAATAGTTTACGCATAACCAGGCACGTACACAGAGGAAAACGATGCATGTTAATTATCGACATGGGACCATCGATACCAACGACTGCGGGTTGACCGTCCGAGACGGTTCGCCATACATGATTACCACCGTAATCCATGCAAGTAATTGTCCTTAACAACCCCCGTGTGAACGGGTGCTGAGTCCAAACTATAGTACTATGTTGCTAAGGCAGGTAGATAGCACTCCACGTGTAAACATAATAAACAGCATTCATTTAGTCAAGTATCACATGAAAATGGTCAGCATTCAAATAGTTTGTGTTTAATTGTGATTTGATAGGTAACGTATGTAACACCCAAAAGTGCTAAAAGCAAAAACGGATCGAGTATACTCACAGTGATTGATTGTGGATTGAAGGGAGCGCTGAGAGTAGGATTAGCCTGAATAGTTCGATAATAAGTAACGCGGAAAAGTACACAAGTGTGGATGGATCGAATGGGCTGGTCGATCAAACGGTAGGTTCGATCGAACGGGCTGTTCGGTCGACTGGTATGTCCGGTTGGACAGTCCTATTTGATCGCCGGTAGGCTCGATCGGCTGGGCCATTCGAGTGGATTGTTTCTTCCTCTGGTGTGTTTGTGTTTGAGGATTTGAACTTTTGAAGTTTTTGTTGCAGCATTTGAGAACACTGAAGTGTTCCTACCTTTCAAGTCGATCGATCGAACGGTTCGTTCGATCGGCTAGCTCACTCGATCGGCTAGGAATTTCAGAATTAGTCCTCAACTGAATGTCACTCGATCGAACAGTCCGTTCGATCGGCTGGCATTCCCTACTACGAACGAGTTGTGAAAACGATTAAGTGTTGAAGCATAGTATCTCATGATCCGAACAGTAATGTTCACCAATCGAGTGACATATTCGATCGAACACTACTTCGTCAATACTATACCTCAAAAGTTTGGAAAAGTGAGACGCTATGTGCTAGCCGATCGGCTGGCCCGGTCGATCGGCTGGTGTGTCCGATCGGCTGGGCTGTTCGATCAGCCTAGCCGTTCGGCCAGCAAGTCTGACCTGGTCAGCCTTTCGTCTAACACTTGGTCGTCTGGTTACTTGTCATTATATCGAGGTAGTTTGATAACGAGTTGAACTATGATACCTTCGTTCTTACCCGTCTCTCCGGCTCGGACAGGAATCACCCAAGTCCGGCAGGTGAACGGTTCGGAACGTTGGTTTAGAGTCTAACCCAAAATCGGTGAACCTTGTATATAGAATCCGAATCTTGACCCTTTTAACTTGTTAGAATGATTAGTTAGCCGGTTCAAGCTCCGTTTCTAATGGTTTAAAGGCATTGAGTGTAAAAGAGTTTAAAGAAAGTTGGGATTCCTTCTTTCAATCCTTCACAACTTGTGGATGTTTAGATCTTTGATAGATCTTAACTTGTTTATGTGGAAGTCGGTTAGATCTTAGCTATTCATGGTTGAATGAGGCCAAAGTTTGATGTTCTTCAAGAACACCATGATGACATCACCCAAGAACACTTAGATCTTGGTGATTTCACGGTTAAAATCCAAGTTTTGAAAGATAGAAAGGTGTAGAATCAAGTAATGATCAAAAACGTACAAGAATTAGAGTGAAAACTTACCGCGATTGAGAGAAATCTGAGAAAAGGTGAAGAATAGGAGTTAGCCGGTCAGAACTTTCCAAAAGTGGAAATGAAGACAAGGACATCCCTATTTATAGGCTTCCAAAAGAGGAAGCCGATCGGCCAGGAGCTCCGATCGAGTGGGCTGCTCGATCGGCTGGCAAGATGCTTGCCGATCGGCTGGCCTGTTCGATCAGGATGCTTCCTGTTCGATCCGCGTCACACTTTGAGTATTTTGCGACGGTTTTTGACATTTCGATTTCGATAGACGCTGATACGAATACGATAGAGTTCCTAGTCAAATTACTTTTAATCCCAACCACTATATCTAACATACAATCTTCTATAAGTCACGTTTCGATGTCGGTTTCGATTGAGTTTGATTGCCTTTCGAGTTTCGAGTCGATTTTCGATTGATTTGCTTGAATACCATACCCATCATAAAGTAAACATGCACAAGTAACACATAAGGCACACACACGTATAACAATACCACAATTCGCATAATTCGAGTCTCGAGTTCGATGATTGTTAGATCGGTTTGATTACTGATTAGTTAACTTTATCGCGTTGTTACTTCCTATCATTCACAGTCGTAGATCGGTTCGCGTTAAAAACATTCGATTACTTCGATTCTTGCTGATTACAACACTTACTCATAATACAAGTAAAAGCACAAAATAGACTATCTACAGTCAAAGAAAGTCAAAGTTGACTTGGACTTTGACTTTTACTTTGACATTCGAAAACACGGGGTGTTACACCGTTGTCATGAATTCCAAGAATGAGCTTATCCCTTCTCGCACGGTCACGGGTTGGCGAGTGTGCGTCGACTACCGAAAGTTGAATGATGCCACCCGAAAGGACCACTTCCCATTGCCCTTTATCGATCAGATGCTGGAGCATCTCGCGGGTCAACAATTTTATTGTTTTCTCGACGGTTTTTCTGGGTTCTTCCAGATCCCCATCGCACTGGAGGATCAGGATAAGACCACCTTCACATGCCCCTATGGCACATATGCGTACCGACGAATGCCATTTGGGCTGTGTAACGCTCCAGCTACCTTTCAGCGGTGCATGGTTGCCATATTCCAGGATATGATTGAGAGTTACATGGAGGTTTTCATGGACGATTTTTCGGTCTATGGTAACTCGTTCGATGAGTGTTTGAGGAATCTTGAGTGGATGTTGAAGAGGTGCGTTGAGACGAAGCTAATGTTGAATATGGGAAAAGTGTCACTTCATGGTGACTGAAGGTATTGTTTTAGGACATAAGATTTCGAGGGATGGTATAGAGGTGGATCGTGCGAAGATAGATACCATTAGCAGGTTGCCTCCACCCACTAGCGTAAAGTTGATTCGGAGTTTTCTTGATCTTGCGGGCTTCTATAGATGCTTCATTAGGGATTTCTCTAAAATCACTCGCCCCATGAACCGTCTTCTAGAGAAAGATGTTCCATTCGTCTTTGACGAGGAGTGTCTTAAGGCCTTCAACTTTTTGAAGGAACAGCTTGTAAGTGCACCTTTTCTTATCTCGCCCGATTGGAGCTTGCCGTTTGAGCTCATGTGTGATGCGAGTGACTATGCTGTTGGGGCGGTATTAGGACAAAGAGAGGACAAGCACTTCCACCCCATTTACTACGTGAGCAAAACGTTAAACGATGCTCAAGAGAACTACACCACCACGGAGAAAGAGCTCTTAGCCGTAGTTTTTGCTTTCGACAAGTCCCGCTCATACCTCGTGCTCTCCAAGACCATAGTTTTCACCGACCACTCCGCGTTGTGTTTTCTTTTCCAAAAGAAAGACTCCAAACCCCAACTTATTCGGTGGATTCTATTGCCTTCCGAGTTCGACATCGAAATTAGAGATAAGAGAGGGGCCGAAAACGTAGCAGCCGATCATCTTTCACGTTTAGAGGACCCTAGGAGAGAGGAGATTCATGAGGAGGAGATAGGAGATACATTTCCTCACGAGTCGATTGAGTTTGTAGAGGCCGAGAAGGAGGGATTGCCATGGTTTTGTGATTTAGGGAATTATCTTTCGAGTGGTAATATTGTGAAGGGGATGACCACACAACAGAGAAGGAAGTTCCTTAGTGAGTCGAAGAAGTATGTGTGGGATGATCCGTTTCTCTTTAGAATAGGAGGAGATAGGATACTTAGGCGATGTGTGTCGCGAGAGGATGGTTTGAATATCCTTAAACACATGCACAAAGGTCTAACGGGAGGCCATCATGGTGCATATGCCACCGCAAAAAAGGTGTTCGATTGTGGATTTTATTGGCCTAACGTACTTCGTGATGCCGTTGAGTTCGTGACAACATGTGATGCTTGTCAACGAACCGGTAACATTTCAGCCAAAGATGAGATGCCTCAAAACCCAATCCAAGTGTTGGAGGTTTTTGATGTTTAGGGCATAGATTTCATGGGACCCTTTCCCATCTCAAAAGGGAATCGTTATATACTTGTGGCAATCGACTACGTGTCTAAGTGAGTTGAGACTCAAGCTCTTCCTACAAATGAAGCCCGAGTAGTATTGAGTTTCCTCAAGAAACTCTTTTCCTGTTTCGGCACACCTAAGGCTTTAATCAGTGACCGTGGTACTCACTTTTGCAACGCATTGATGGAAAAGTTGCTTCCACGCTACGGAGTCACTCATCGTTTGTCTACCGCGTACCATCCACAGATGAGTGGTCAAGTGGAGAACGTGAATCGTGGTATCAAACGTATTTTAGAGAAAACCGTCGGAAAGAATAGAAAGGATTGGTCCGACAAGCTTTGCGATGCATTGTGGGCGTTTCGAACCTCTTACAAAACACCTTTAGGAACCACACCATTTATGATCGTGTATGGAAAAGCTTGTCATCTTCCTGTACAGCTAGAACACCGAGCACTTTGGGCTTTAAAAACAGTTAACCTTGATATGACCGAAGCCGCTAGGAAACGTTTCTTTCAAATCCATGATCTTAAGGAGCTTAGGGATGCGGCTTATTCTCGATCTTTGGGCATTAAGGATAAAACGAAAGCTCTACATGATCGTAAGTTAAGGAAGATCAAAGAATAGCAAGGGTGATAGAGTGCTTCTCTACAATTCGAGATTGAAGTTGTTTGCGGGGAACTTGAAGTCGAAATGGTCGGGACCGTATATGGTTCATTATGTGTTTCCGTATGGAGCACTTGAGATTATGGATGAGTCCGATGGCCGGAGTTAGAAGGTAAATGGCCACCGTTTGAAGCACTATATTGGAGGAGCGATAGATAAGAATGAGATGGAGGAAATCCTTCTCGAAATTCCACCAAAAGCCGCCACTTTGTGTTTTCGGTGAAAACCCAAGTGTACATTTTGTATCATTTGTATAAGAGTCGTCATTTGAGTTATTTTTGCTTTCTAAGAGTATTTTGGTAGGTTGTCGGTCTTTGTTTTGTGACGTTGAGAATTTTGCAGGTGTCGTCACCGCAATGGAACGAAGAAAGCATGAGAAAAGAGGTCCCGCGTATGTTTGTTTAACACTTAGAAAAAAATTTGGGAGTTTTAGATGGCTGGGAAAGTGTTTGAAAAATTTTCTAAGGCATGGAGACATAAAATTTTCGCAACTTTCTATGAAAAACGGACCTAGACGTGGCGTCTAGGCCCGTCGCGTAACACCTAGGGGGGTTAAAATTTAATTGTTTTGGAGGCGCCGCCGTACGCGACGCCCCCTGCCTGACACCTATGCGCTACGCGAGGCCCCCCCAGTCCAGTTTAAAGTTGTTTTTTGGCCTTTAGTTGCTGCATATCATTCTTCCTTCTCCTAATACGAACCCTAGCCGCAAAATACACCTTTTTCACCATAACTCACTCTTTTTTCCACCAAATCACCCCATTTTTCTTCCTACATCACCACAATAATTTTCCCTACAATTCCCACCATCAATTTCTCCTGAAATCGCGATAACTCTTCGCGTTTTTGACAAGTTTGAGCACCACAAGTTCAAGACCAAATTTTTCTTGCTAAATCCGACTCCAAGGTATGTTTTCTGTGATTTCTCGTTAGTAGGTAGCTTTATTTTCCATTTTTTGTGTCGGGTCAGTTATATTTTAGGTCTAGGGTTTGGGTGTTTCGTTAAAATTGTGATTTTTGATGCTTTGATAATGTTAGTAGGCTGCAGTTAGGTTTGTTTGGGTTGATTATACATAATGGGGCTTGCGGATGGTTCGGGTTGGTTTATTTGCGGTTGTTTCAGGATTGTTGGGTATGTTTGGACATCTAGGCCACGTGTTTGAGCTTCGTGGGGTTTGTTTGGCTAACACTAAGAGGTTTTTGTTAAAAAAATAGGTTTTTGAACTGATTTTTGCAAATCTAATTAGTTTTCTAAACGACTTTTGTTGCACAAAACGTCACCTTGTGGTTTCAAAGTTTCAAACTTTCACCTGTTTAGCCTAAATGTTGGGATACTTTGGCACTTATGCTTAATTGAGGACAATTAACGTGCCGGGAGGAGATAGTGTACATTGAGTCATGAGTCGTTCGAGTCATCGAGTCTAGTTAGTTTACTTAGAGTTAGTACTTAGAGTTAAGTGTCGGGTTTACTTATATGCATGTACAAGTTCACAACATTTTTCCCATACTCAATCTCCATTCGGGCAAAGTTGTGTTTAACTTACGCTTTTGTAAACGGTAACCCATGTTTTTCTTCAATTTTTATTTTCGGTTTCAGTCGCAAACGTAATGTTACACGGCTGTTTCCAAATTTCCAAATTCTAAAAAAAATTTAATTTAGTTATTGTTTGTTTGATTCTTATCGCTTAAATCTTTTGTGTTTTGCAGGAACATGTCAGGTGAGGGCTCGTCCAGTAACCCAAAGAAAAAGAAGATCAAATATCGAGGACGAGATCGGAGAGTTTATGCTCGAGTTGAAAGACTAGTTTATCACCCAATCTTGGATTTCGAGGAATACAGTAAAGAAAGGGAAAAGCTAGTTAAATATGTGAAAACCAATCTCCTGGAACATCGCACAATTGATTGGGAATGGTTGCAAGGCATGGGGGTCAGTGACTGTGTAGCGGACTTGCTTAGGCCGAGACTAAGAGCGGCAATGGATTGCCGTTGGCCACAACATACAGAGCTGACACTTGAGTTTCATTGTACTTTTCATCACAGAGAGGGTACATTTGCTGAGAAGAATGCGGTTTCGTTTTCATTGGGCAGAAATCTATATGAGATGAGCATTGCTGAGTTTGGGGTAGCTTTGGGTTTCTACACTGAGCGGGAGGTGCGGACAGATGATTTTATTAATGGGTTGAGAGGTGTATACAATCATGTGCGACCAAATTGCTTGGGTCCGCAGGAGTTGGCTAGATTCTTGGAGACGATTTCTACCAAACCGTTCTCCGGCACGAACCTTATCTCATCGGTTCATGATCTGATCCATAGGTATATTCTGAAGGTGTTGGCAACTACAATTGTGGCAACAAAGTCGGGTGAGAACAAGGCTAACTTGTTAGATATCTTTGCTTTGATGTATATGGTTGAGAAGCGGAATTGGAATTTGGCGAGTTTCTTCGCATGGTCTTGTAATCGGCCTCGCAGAGGGGGAAACCGGGCAGCGATGGATCTTGGGCCATACATCACTAGGTTAGCGACTAATTTGGGTGCTTTCACGAAATATAAGTTGGAGCAGATGAGAGAAAATCTTCGATTGACTTACTTGAGTGTTGGGGATCTACAGTTAGCGGGTATTTTGTCATATTCGGATCCATCGGAATGGGAGTTCAGACAGGGTGCACAGGTTCAGCCTCCAGCAGGTACTGAAGCGGCTAATGTCTTACAGGGTGCTTTTCCGCCACGTCAGCAGCGACCTCGGCAGAGACATGAGATTCCAGCTCCGCAGCACCCGGCCACGACCCGATTATCGCAACGCATACTTTGAAATGTGGATATTTATACGACCCTTTGTGACTAATTATAATAAATATATGAATATGGGTATGAAGATGTGTGACCAAACTATCGCAAAGCTTAATGAACAAAACGAAGCATCGAAGCGCAATTCGCTGGAGACCACCGATCGAGTAACTGATCGATCGAATGGCCAACCGATCGGATTGCCACCCGATCGGATAGCCACCCGATCAGAAAGCCACCCGATCTATGGCACTCCATCACCTTTCCCCCTCATCACCTATAAATAGCACCTGTCACATCACTTGAACAGTGATGTGACAGCTCCCAGTCGACCAGCACACTTTGGGGCTATTTCCTCTCGATTTCTCGCGATTCTTGTAAGTTTCTACCTCAAATCTTGTACTCCTATGATCCACACACACTTCTTCATCATTTCCACCTTTGAATCCTAACTTTTAACCGTGAAATCAGTGGATTTGAGGTGTTCTAGGATGATGTCATCATGGAGTTCTCATGAACTTCAAGGTCTTGGCCTCATTCCACCGAGAACAACTCAGATCTGAAGGCTTTCTACAAGATTCAACAATGTTTTCGCATAGATTTACACATATTCATGGTTGAAAGGATTGAAAGATAGTTTTCTAACTTTCTTTCAACTCTTTTACACTCAATGCACACAAAACCAATAAAATCAGAGCTCGTTCTGATCTTCTACTCATTCTTAGGGAAATGTTAGTTCAAGATCTGATTTCTATCTAAGAGACTACCAACTTTAGGTTAAACATGAATGACCGTCTGGAACAGTTGACTGATCGGACTAGAGTGATTCCCGTTCGATCGGATCACTTGGATCATGATGGGGATTCTGTTGTTTAGCACGATGTCACACTGTCTCGATCAAAACTACAAAACTTTAAAATAATCAGGTGCAAAAGACGATCAGGCTATTGGGACGGATTGTCGTAGGATCGGATTGCCACCCGATCGGATTGTCACCCGATCGGACAGCCATCCGATCGGCTTACACTTGGTTCCCCAATTAAACTATTATTTCAATTTTTCAAAGTTTTAAACGTCGAACGGATTGCCGTCCGATCGGATTGCCATCCGATCGAGCGACCATCCGACCATGTGATGTTTGGACTTCAACACTTAGACAATTTTGAACATGTTCAATACATAGTCAGTCCCAAACGGATTGCCACCCGATCGGATTGCAATCCAATTAAGTGACAAACTGTTGTGAACTTGTTCTCACTAAGTGTCCTACTAATCGGATCGTCACCCGATCGGACCATCGTCTGATCGATCGATCTGAAAGGTAGAGATACTTCTCTGTTTTCAAAATGCTACAACGAAAACTTCAAAAGGCAAACCATCATACACAAACACATCCTTACCAAACGAGGTGACAATACAAATCGAATGGCCATCCGACTGGATGACCATCCGAACGGATTGTCACCCGATCGACTGGCCATCCGATCGGATTGCCATCCGATCGGATTACCATCTGACACTTGGTACACCGCCACCGTTTAACCTACTATTCGACGCTTACGCTATCAATCTGTAATCAGGAAAATCTCTGACACGCTCCCTTCAATCCAACCAAGTTGTGTTTACTTGCTGAACACCGACTGTGAGTATACTCGAACCCTTTTTATCGCATTTTGGGTGTAACATACGTTCCTATCAATCAAAGTTATCAAAACGAATTATTCAATCAAAATGTTTATCACTTGTGAATAACTGTTATACATATCTATATGTGATGCTAGTTACATATGTGTTAGGACTTCCCGCCTTAACTAGTATAGTACTATAGCACCCGACGGGGTCTAGTTAGGATGAATAGCAATCACAATCGCAGCTCAAGTGACTTAGCTGATAGTATCTGTCTTGTATGCATGTATGTTGAGGTATCTCGTTTATGTATTTGGTAATTCGCAGCATTGTTAACTATTTATGCTACACTATCAAAACTTGTATACTCGCCAATACTTTTGTATTGACGTTGTTTTAACGTATGTTGCAAGTTTAGTCGCAATCTACATCAAATCGAGCTAGGAAGTCTAGAAACTCACCTAAAATCTAGGTTGTCGGATTTGTATTGTTCGAGAGGACAAGAAATCTGTGATAACTTATGTGATTGTATCAATTGTTAGTATGGGAAAACAAATGAAATAAATACTATCGCTTTATAGTTGTTATGAAATCTCTTGAGCAATCTGATTCACCTAGTGCCGCGCCCCGATGATTCCGCCATCAGTTAGGGTGTGACAGATTGGTATCAGAGCCATAACTATAGGTAATTAGGCCAGACTTGACCTAGTCCGGGTCAAAGTCTTGGAAACGACCTAGTCTATAGTCTAGGTACCAACGGGCCTAGTCGTACGAACCCAGTAGGATTTGTACGGGCCTACTTGATACTCTCATTCGAATCTGCTAAAAACACTACAACTTCGCGTGAACACCGCATAATACAATTTCACGCGAAGAACCTTTCCTAAGGCTGGAATATTACTTGGCCTTTCCTAAGGCCAACACAATACACACGTTTTCGAAAATACTCACATAACACAACCGAGTGGTCCAGTCGAGATCAGGCATGAAAACCAAGAACTCTCGACAAGATCGCTCACTCAGCGCATCATTTTTCTAGCACGAGAACTTTCTGATGAGCTAGGAGTGACATCCATATCTCAACGAAAGTCTCCATTTCAAAATCCAGTGGAACTCCCAAATTTATTCGAAGAGTATAACCACAGTAGGAGCGAAGTTATTAAGTCAGGGGTGATACCCGTATCTTAATAAACCGTTCCGCTCTCTATAAAATGGTTTTCAAAAGCTCTCACCAAGGACTCGGCTATAACGATAACTCGAGCCACGCAATGACCAGGAAGACGAATGCCATGAGCTGCATCCTAGTGGAAGCATAAGCCTTCAACGGCAACGCGCGTGCACGAACTTGTTGGGTATAGTTGGGTTACCTTGGGCAGTCAACGCCTAAACAGAGGCACTCTATCTATTTTCTAGCATGCGACTCGCCGATTTTACGCTTTATGGAACCTATTTACGCTTATGTGTTTACAATTTCAAACTTTACGCTTTATCGGTTTCTCAATTTATCGATTTTCGCTCCCTGCTTTTGCAACCGCATGACTCGCACAGCCATCACAATCTAAAACGAAAACCGAATGTTCGCAACAAAGTCAATGTCTAATTACTCGCTCTCGCTCCCGCTCTCTGCATCGCGTCCTCGCGCTATCTATGCAAGCATAAAGGTATAGTTTATACGAACCTATATATATATACATATACAAGCAAATCAATTGTGTGGGAATTTAGGAATCTCGTGTCTCCTATGTGGCTCCTATGTGAAGTCTATTATATTACTCGCAACAAGTTTTGATCGCGCTCAATCGCATCGCAAAACTCAAAAATCATTATGATCGAATCTCACTCCAAATCTCTCTCTGTCTAGATGTCTTCAAATGACTCTACATCGAGACAAGCAGCTAGGAGAAGAGCCAAACGAAGCGCCTAGAAGAGGATTGCCTCGCTTGTGGCCAAGGAAGTAGCCAAGGTCATTCCTCAAATTGTCGCTCAAGTGCACTCTCTCAGCAACTCTCGAACCTCGAAAGACTCTAAGACGGAAGCGCCGTAATCTGCTTTCCTCTACAAACACATCAAAGCCTGTGACCCGATAGAGTTCACGGGTGAAGGAGGTGTGTCCTGGTTACTCCAGTGGATCGATTCTATCGAAGTTACCCTTCGTCAGAGTGGGTGTCCCGATGGTTTTCGTACTACTTGCGCTACCAGAGTATTTCAATCACGAGCACTCGACTGGTGGACAGCCGAACGTAACAAACGTGGGATCTCCGCAGCTTATACCCTCTCTTGGGACGAGCTGAAAGAGCTTATGAAGAAGGAGTACTGCCCTCCCCATGAAGTCCAGAAACTAGAAGACAAATTTTGGGAAATCAAGCAAGTCGAAGGTGACAATGTTGGCTACACCGCAAGGTTTAAACAGCTTAGCATAATCTGCCCAAGTCAAGTCAACACTTCAGAAAAAGCCATCACGAAGTACATCCGCGGCTTACCTGAATGTGTGGGTGATTTTTTCGAAGCTGCAAGACCTGCTACCATCGAAGAAACCTACCGCTTGGCTGCAGAAATCAATGACAAACGAGTCTTGGACGAGTTTTTCTCCAAGAATCCTGTCAAACAAGCTCATCAAGCAATCGTCATCGACTCTGCCAACGATTCTTCTAACGATTCCTCCAACGATTCTTCAAGTAAGTCCTTAGACGAATCCTCCGATGATAACACATCGCTACAGGAAGCTCAGTCTAGCCGCAAACGAAAGACCATGAGCCCAAACTCTTCAACAACTGAACTGTCGCAACCAGAACCTCTCCAAGAAATTCCAGTTCACTTGAAGCGTGACTACAATGGAACTCATCCCCTGTGTCTCATGTGTATGTATCATCACCCGCCAGAAGCTAACTGTCGCTTTTGCGCAAATTGCAACTGGTATGGTCATCTTACCCAGCACTGTCGCACGGGGCCGCAGACTTGAGGAATTCCAGCAACAATCGCAGTCTCCGTAGAAGTCCTCCACAGCAACATTAGTTATGCTTCCAATGTTGTTGTAATGATACGATTTTCGTCATTAATTTCTTTTGCATGTTGAACTTGTTCTATTTCTCGACGCAATGTGGACTCTATTTATCTCTCACTTTCTCGCACTCGCGCGCAGACTATATACTAGCACTATGTACTATATAATGTGTTTTCCCCTACTATGCGTTCTTGAAGCGAGTTGCGATAAACGTGCAAGGGACAACTTAATCACGGGTGCACACGGGATTATGTTGGTTAGTGCACGGGGATCGTAATAAGTTCAATAATGCCATAACGTTAAAAGCATGGTTAAGCATGGTGGATACGCCACTGGTACTTCCTATATATAAGCGTCTTGACCATGTCGACACAATGTGACTCCTATTCACGGGACAGAGGCGTGTGGTTGAAGCATGGTGGATACACCGATGGTACTTCCTATATATAAGTGCTTCGCCATGCCAACCAAAGACTTGTGAAGAAAGTGCCATACAAGTTGAACGTTATTGGACCAAGTATACTATTAACTCTATTTTCGACACACTACACTACATCGCAAGGCGTAACAATCTCAACCGCAACTCAAAGCGTGTAATCGCTAGACTTTTCGTAAGTCAACACGCTCGCAATCGCATTATTGCTAGAATGTATCTCGCAATCTCAATCGCTTATTGTGTGTTCGCTCAATCGCTTATTATGTGTATCGCGCTATCGCTCATCGTGTGTATCGCTTTATCGCTTGTGCATTGCCCTATCGCTTGTCTATCGCTCTATCGCTTGTGTATTGCTCCATCGCTCATCGTGTGTCGCTTAACGTTTATCGTTATCGCTATCACTTACCGTTATCTATGTTATCTGTGTTATGTTAGCACACATGACCTCGCTTCACGAGACGAAACTGATAGGGTTAAAACATGGTGGATACGCCGCTGGTACTTCCTATATATAAGTGTTTTAGCCATATCAGCAGATTTTCGTGGAAAAAGGCCATGTGGGGCTTAATGTCAGCTAAGACTTGTGGAGTCGTTTAATCTAATCAAATCGCATATTCCCATCGCTTGCAACGCATCAATCGTCGCCTATCGCTCGATGGTTGTCGCTATCGCTCGTTGCTTATTGCTCATCGCTTTTCGCTTGTTGTCGTCGTCTTCGCTTATTATGATTGTTTTGTGCTAACAACTATCGCGTACCGCTTATCGTTTGTCGCACTCGCTCGTGTCACTAAAACTGAGTTCGGAAGCGACTTCATCGCTCAGTTGCCCAATCTTTCTCTTACACTTGGTCCAACCATCTCTCACGTGGACCGAGGGAACCGAAACCTATCAGTACTATGTCGACACAACATGACACCGCCTCACGGGATGAAAGCCATATGGCTAAAACATGGTGGATACGCCGCTGGTACTTCCTATATATAAGTGTTTTAGCCATATTGTCGAACTTTCGTGGGAAAGTGCCATGCGGGGCCTACTTTAAATTTAAAATTTTGATATTATTAAAACCGTTGTGTAAACAAAGCTTTTCTTACAAAACTTTTTCTAAAATTTGATCAAAACCTTTGTATAAAACGAGATTATCTTGTAACGATGGTGTGACAATCGACTCAAGTTACTGCCGCGTGATGAGAAAATTTCGTAACATCCCAAAATCTTTTAGTAACCTAATAAAACCCCACTCATAGCGTTGGTGTGAACATCGAAACAGTTTAACCCCGCACTGTGGAAAGATTTTTCATAAACAAGTTTCTTCAAACCTTTTTCGAGAATACAAAACACTTTTGGATCGCTTTTTGTGTGTTGCCATCTTTTGTTACACAAATCGCCTTACTCGCTGCCATCGCCAGTCATCGCAACACTCTCGCTCGTCGAATTTCAATCGATCACTCGCTTATTCTGACCCTCTTAATCGCTACTCCCACTCGCATCGATCCTCGCAACCCTTCTTGTGGATTAATTTCGGGACGAAATTTCCTAAAGCAGGGGAGACTGTAACAACCCGCACGTACGTACGTTGTTACTACTCGTTATACTCGTTACGTCTAGCCCCAGAGATTCGGATCATAATGTAGCTATATCGCATACATCGCTAATTCGCAGTATTTTCGCATATTATGCATACTTTATCGCTATAACACATCACATCGCACGTACTAACACTCACGATGACATTGAGTGAGGACCTATTCTACCCTCCTCGATAGCCGTGATGTGTCGCAACGTAAAGCATATTCGAAACGCGCAACTCGATTATCGCCAACACAGACTTTGAAATGTGGATATTTATACGACCCTTTGTGACTAATTATAATAAATATATGAATATGGGTATGAAGATGTGTCACCAAACTATCGCAAAGCTTAACGAACAAAACGAAGCATCGAAGCACAATTCGCCGGAGACCACCGATCGAGTGACTGATCGATCGGATGGCCAACTGATCGGATTGCCACCCGATCGGATTGCCACCTGATCGGACAGCCACCCGATCGGACAGCCACCCGATCCATGGCACTCCATCACCTTTCCTGTCACACCCCGACCACGTGGAACAACAAAACGTGGCGGAAACGTCAGGGAGTGTTGTAACAGAATCATTGTTTCATAACACATGGAAATTGAAATATTGTTTTATTGATTAAATGGACTCATTGTTCTAATACAATCAAATAAGTACAACTATGATCTTCCAAGTTTTAAAGTTGCTAAGGCACGAGTCCATCCTAAATGTAGCATATATCAACAATCATCTCAAGACGGCACCTGAAACATGTGTAAAAATAGGTACGTCAGCATAAAAATGCCTGTGAGATACATAGGTTTTGTGAAAATGGGATTCATGACTTGAGTTTAAAGAAAACGTTTAATAACAGTCAGTCATGAACCTTGTAATTTGCTTTGTCTTGTAAATCATTTGAAAAACGATAAAATCAGATGATATGTAAAAATAAGAGAACACTGTGTGGTTAAATGGATAACCATGTAAAATGAGTTTGTATAAGATAAGTCGTTTGTAAATCATTGACTTGTGAAAAGTGTGTTATTTGTATAAAATGTTATATGACCTAAATTGAAATGATTCAAATAACGCTACGATATGTGATACCATACAAACACTTATATATAGGAAGTACCAGCGGCGTATCCACCATGCTTGTATCATATTACACCTGCCTCGTTACTTAAGTCACTTACGCAAACCAAACCACCAATATAGAATGTTCATGTTTAAACCAATAGTCCAAGGTTATTGTATAACTCAAGTTAAATGTAAACCATGTAATGTATAAACAAAAGTTATGTATGGTAAGTGAAATGAGATTTCTTAAACCACAAGTAAAAATTGTACAAAACAAGGTGTTTGAATAAATCAAAAGTTATGCTTTGTAAAATAATGTAAGGTTAAACGAATAACCTTATAGTAGCATATTAACAGTATACTTTGGATTTGTAAATAACATATTAAAAATATGTTTTGGTTTGTTGATAAAATGCATCGGTTGGTTCTGTACAATACCACACATGAGAGTATATCAAACTATACTTTTTGGGAGTATATCAAAATATACTTTAAAGGTGCGATTTAAGAATTCATTCAGACCTAGTGCATCAAACTACACCTTTGAGACTATAAGGATACCACAAGGGAAATCCCTATTTGGATGGAGAAACAAATTGGTTTCAGACATTCCATGATAACAGGAATGGGGTGTCTAGTCCTATAGCGCTATATCATACTACCAATCGGTCTGGTGAACAAAATAAGTACTATTCCAACAATTACTTTTGTAATCTTTGAGAAATCAGTGTTTAAAGCATAGATAGTCATTTAGTTTGTCAAAAGATAAATACTAACATGTATAATCAATTATACTTTGAAATCATGAAAATAACAGATAGGTACACATGCTTCACCCCAAAACAGTTGAAAACAGTAAAAGAGGGGAACTATGTACTCACCTGAGATTGCTTAGAAGTTCTTGTATGATAACCAAACAATGCTAGAGATTACGGAATATCAGACGGCACCTAATAGGTAGCTATGTTAATATACCGGACCAAATTGGAAGGATCGGATAGTATGCGGGTTCGTAAACCAAACGAGTATGGAAACTCGTGTAATATGGTTTAACAAAGCCTACATACTAAAATGAAACCTAACCTAAGTGCTTGCGACCCATCACGACCCGTTTAGGTAGCTTATGCTACCTTACGCGTCGTTCGCGTAGAACGTGTCTGGAACGCCTAACATCGTGACCACAAGGCATAACCTCGGGAGGTTATAGCTATGGTCACCAAATGTGTTTGGTCGGATCCTAATGATCGACCAAATGGGTCGGGTTCGAAAGTATAAGCGATGGTTTAGATCGCTTACCTTACGACCCTATATACGCACTATACTAAAAGTGACGAGCTAAGCATGTCAGAACATGCTTAACTAAGTTTAGAAAACAGGTTTGGCATCAAAGCAAACGGCTTTGATGCTCACGAGTAGTTTGGTTACAAAATATGCAAGAATGCACATTTTGGCCGAAACTACGACTCGTCACTGAGCCTAGATAACGTGGTAATCAGTAGGTATAGTCACTACGGACTATAACCATCGTGATCACGCTCACGTTATGAAGTTCCATGAACTTCGGGTTGACCATAGGCTGGTCAATGCAGAAAGTCAACAAAACGTTGACTTTCGGACTCGAAAAGCGAATAAAAGAACGAAAGAATACTTACGGAGGGTCCCCGAATGCTAATCTAGATCAAAGAGCTCAGGTATGAAGCAAAGGCATCAACTTAGAGCATTTTGATCATATTGTGTGGGTTTTTGGCAACAAGGGGGGGTATTTATAGGAAAAGTAGAACCGTTAGGATCGTTTATCGAATATCGTGCCATGATCTTGCCCGTACACTTGTCAAAATGTTGTGGTTACTGACAATAGCCCTTGGCTCTTGATTGGGTGAAAGGGCATTGCCCCTTGAACGAACGAAAGGCCAACTGCAAGTGGATTCAATGAATCTGCTGTACTGGGGACTCCTTACGGACCGTATGGCTTATGGCTTACGGTCCGTAAGCCCTCACTTTGGCAGATTTACAGTTTTGGTCCCTGCAGCCCCTAAACTTGGTATTTGATGCATTTTTGACACGTTTAAGCCCTGTTAACCCCATTTCAAAGCTCTAAAATGAAGTTAAAGTATAGGGAACTTAAAATGTGCTCAAAAATATCTCGGATGTCGGTTCTTTTGGCCGTACGGTCGTGATGTTCGGTTAATTACGACGGAATGCGCATAAGCGCGAAAGACGATCCAAATTGCGTGACGAATGGATTTTTCTCATCCCATACACTAAGGCATAATATAAGGATGCTTACATAAATTTTTGGATGTCCGGATGTATTCAGAACGTAAGTTATGCGCAAAAGTGGAAACTTGTGCACTTTTTGACACTTTTAGCCCCTGAATGATCCAAAGGTTTGTTTTAGCATACCAAACACCTCAAAGCCTATTTCTAAGCTATGTAAAGGATATTTATGGTATGTTTAACTTACGTACATGTTCCAGAATGTTCGTTACAGTTCAAATTGGCATACTTTCACAGTTTGTCAAGTTTAGTCCCTGTAAGCGAATTAACTTGTTTTTGCCACACCAAAGCCTTCAAAACTTATTTCTAAGTTATGTAAAAGTTATTTAAGGTATGTTAAGCCTATGTCACTATTCCGGAGTGTTCGTTGGATTAAACTGGTTTTTTTTACGCATCAGAGCGCGTATAACCCTCCAGAGAGCGATTTAAAGCTTAAAATCGAACAAGAGTTGATGTGTGCAAATGATACACATATTTTTACGAATCCCAAGTATGAGATACAATATTTCATTGTTTTGGAATTTGTTTGATGGTTGAAGTGACACAGGTGTCACAGTCTCCCCTACTTTAGGAAATTTCGTCCCGAAATTTAATTCTAGAGGAAACTTATGAAGACAGTTGTGACGGTTTCGCCTTCTAATAGATCCCTTGAACCCTTAAGTAAAACTCGGGGCCATGTTAGGACTCTTAGCGAATTTGTTAACCCTCAAAGTGAATTCCTTGTAATAATAAAACATGGAATTTTGAACTACGGACAGAAGAACGTTTCTTATGAAGACTTATCATAGGAAACTTGGTGTGTGATTGAGATCAGAATTGGGGGAGCGTGAGATTAAATGACATTGGTCGAGGTCCGAGACTTCTCCCGTATCATTATTCTTGTCACTAGGTCTTAACACATGATGAAGCTTCCTGTGGCTCCTGTGCACTGAATTCCATAATTATGTAGGCCTCCATAATTACGTAATTCCTTGCACAGTCCGCACAGTCCATTTCATAATGCGTAGGAAAAATTACTTGAATAAACATGAAGCGATTCGAATAGACCACCAAAGGATCCTTTTAATTAGATCAACGAACGATCTTTTTAACTAGATCAACACATGATCTTCTTAACTAGGTCGTCGTACGATCTCTTTAAATAGACCAATTAAGGGATCATTTTTAGTTACATCATCACATGATATTTCTAATCAGATTTTCAAGATCAATCTGTTTAAGCAGACCATTCAAGAGGTCCAATTATAGGATAATACTTTATAACCAGAGGGACTTAACTACAATGTTGAAATCCATTAAGGGTTTAAGATAGTATCTCTGGATATCCTATTATGAATCTCTCGTATGAGATATGAAAGATTCTATGAGGATTTGGATGGATCATATACAACCACAAAACATGTAAGAAAGCACATAAGCACAAATTTAGTTAACTTGATTCTTTATTTTGTTACCTTTAGGTATGGATATTCAAAGCACACTAGGAATCCAATCCAAGGATTTCATTTGGTACTTTAATGATTTTTAAGGATCTGTCTATAAAGATAGAGGGATTCTCAATAAGAGTTTGACTTTGTTTCTTAAAAGAAACGAGAGTTTAAGGTTCTTGGGGAGATCACAAGTGATCATAATATGATAGAACCATACGAGTAGTTTGTCTTTGGGTTGACATCATAAGGTTTCATCAAGCATTCATACAAACGCATAAATTTTGCAGAAATAAAAACAACAAATCTTTATTTATGTAACAACAGAATTGTCTTGAAGTGTCAAAAGATAACAACCAAGGAAACACAAAACACTAATTGTTCACTGCTGCATCATTGTTCATATTTGCCTCATTGATGTTGAACACTCGTCCACGCGCTGGAGGTATGTTAACAAGCCTTGGGCAATTGTTCCTGTAGTGGGTAAGGTCACCACAGTTATAACATGACCCTGGAGGGAACCGTGCTTGAACAGCTGCAGGGTTTGCAGCAGCTTGATTTGCATAACGACAAACATTGATCAAATGTCCCAACCGCCCACAGTGGGTACATTTGTGACACTGCTCTTGCTCTAGATGATGACGGTTGCATTTGTTGCACAAAGGTGCGGTACCAACATAGTTTTGTCTTTTACGAGGTTGTGCTGGCTGGTTCGGTGCAACTTGTTTGTCTTGAGCAGTTACAGCGTAGCTTTGAGAGGCTTTGCGCTTCTTCTTCTTGGACACCTCAGCATTTTCTTCCTTTGGTTCCACATGAGCAGTCTTGTCAGATGGTCTTAAGTCGCCCTTCAAAAACAGCTTGCGCTTCCTGATATGGGATGCAGTCAAGGTTGCAGATAGCTCAATGGCCTGACGGAGTGTGGTAGGGTTGCTACCAGTGATAATGTCTTGTACCGAGTCAGGCAGGCCGTCGATGTACCTTTCGATAGCCTTGTCGAGTGGGGCGACCATAGTCATGGTTGATGGTCATTTGTTCGAACCACGAAGCAAACAAACAACACCAAGGCTGAGTCAAAGCAAATAGATCCTCATAGTGTATCGCGAAGACATGCTCGCCTATAAGTGGACACTCACCCCAAGCGTTCCCAGGTAAGAGTGACTGGTCCGATTATGTGGATTTGTACGAACACTCTAACCTTAGGCAGAAAACCCAGGGTACAGGCATTCACTCTTCCAGTTTGCATGTGTTCACATTATTTAGACCAACTTTGACGGGATTTTGAAGATTCAAAGGGGTTCAAAACCTTATAACAGAGGGTTCAAAACCTAGTAATCAATCATCCTAGAACAGATGATTAGTTTTCAAAGCGGTTTTGAAATTTATGTTCTTGTTGGGGTCGTCGCCTAAGGATAGGTGACAGCATTGTTTTATGACTAAACGCAAGTAAACTCGCGTTAGGGTCCTAGGAAGGTTATAGACTAGGTCAAAGCATTACTAATAACCTAATTCCCTATAACCATTGGCTCTGATACCAACTTTTCTATCACACCCCGACCACGTGGAACAACAAAACGTGGCGGAAACGTCAGGGAGTGTTGTAACAGAATCATTGTTTCATAACACATGGAAATTGAAATATTGTTTTATTGATTAAATGGACTCATTGTTCTAATACAATCAAATAAGTACAACTATGATCTTCCAAGTTTTAAAGTTGCTAAGGCACGAGTCCATCCTAAATGTAGCATATATCAACAATCATCTCAAGACGGCACCTGAAACATGTGTAAAAATAGGTACGTCAGCATAAAAATGCTTGTGAGATACATAGGTTTTGTGAAAATCGGATTCATGACTTGAGTTTAAAGAAAACGTTTAATAACAGTCAGTCATGAACCTTGTAATTTGCTTTGTCTTGTAAATCATTTGAAAAACGATAAAATCAGATGATATGTAAAAATAAGAGAACACTGTGTGGTTAAATGGATAACCATGTAAAATGAGTTTGTATAAGATAAGTCGTTTGTAAATCATTGTCTTGTGAAAAGTGTGTTATTTGTATAAAATGTTATATGACCTAAATTGAAATGATTCAAATAACGCTACGATATGTGATACCATACAAACACTTATATATAGGAAGTACCAGCGGCGTATCCACCATGCTTGTATCATATTACACCCGCCTCGTTACTTAAGTCACTTACGCAAACCAAACCACCAATATAGAATGTTCATGTTTAAACCAATAGTCCAAGGTTATTGTATAACTCAAGTTAAATGTAAACCATGTAATGTATAAACAAAAGTTATGTATGGTAAGTGAAATGAGATTTCTTAAACCACAAGTAAAAATTGTACAAAACAAGGTGTTTGAATAAATCAAAAGTTATGCTTTGTAAAATAATGTAAGGTTAAACGAATAACCTTATAGTAGCATATTAACAGTATACTTTGGATTTGTAAATAACATATTAAAAATATGTTTTGGTTTGTTGATAAAATCCATCGGTTGGTTCTGTACAATACCACACATGAGAGTATATCAAACTATACTTTTTGGGAGTATATCAAAATATACTTTAAAGGTGTGATTTAAGAATTCATTCAGACCTAGTGCATCAAACTACACCTTTGAGACTATAAGGATACCACAAAGGAAATCCCTATTTGAATGGAGAAACAAATTGGTTTCAGACATTCCATGACAACAGGAATGGGGTGTCTAGTCCTATAGCTCTATATCATACTACCAATCGGTCTGGTGAACAAAATAAGTACTATTCCAACAATTACTTTTGTAATCCTTGGAAATCAGTGTTTAAAGCATAGATAGTCATTTAGTTTGTCAAAAGATAAATACTAACATGTATAATCAATTATACTTTGAAATCATGAAAATAACAGATAGGTACACATGCTTCACCCCAAAACAGTTGAAAACAGTAAAAGAGGGGAACTATGTACTCACCTGAGATTGCTTAGAAGTTCTTGTATGATAACCAAACAATGCTAGAGATTACGGAATATCAGACGGCACCTAATAGGTAGCTATGTTAATATACCGGACCAAATCGGAAGGATCGGATAGTATGCGGGTTCGTAAACCAAACGAGTATGGAGACTCGTGTAATATGGTTTAACAAAGCCTACATACTAAAATGAAACCTAACCTAAGTGCTTGCGACCCATCACGACCCGTTTAGGTAGCTTATGCTACCTTACGCGTCGTTCGCGTAGAACGTGTCTGGAACGCCTAACATCGTGACCACAAGGAATAACCTCGGGAGGTTATAGCTATGGTCACCAAATGTGTTTGGTCGGATCCTAATGATCAACCAAATGGGTCGGGTTCGAAAGTATAAGCGATGGTTTAGATCGCTTACCTTACGACCCTATATACGCACTATACTAAAAGTGACGAGCTAAGCATGTTAGAACATGCTTAACTAAGTTTAGAAAACAGGTTTGGCATCAAAGCAAACGGCTTTGATGCTCACGAGTAGTTTGGTTACAAAATATGCAAGAATGCACATTTTGGCCGAAACTACGACTCGTCACTGAGCCTAGATAACGTGGTAATCAGTAGGTATAATCACTACGGACTATAACCATCGTGATCACGCTCACGTTATGAAGTTCCATGAACTTCGGGTTGACCATAGACTGGTCAATGCAGAAAGTCAACAAAACGTTGACTTTCGGACTCGAAAAGCGAATAAAAGAACGAAAGAATACTTACGGAGGTTCCCCGAATGCTAATCTAGATCAAAGAGCTCAGGTATGAAGCAAAGGCATCAACTTAGAGCATTTTGATCAGATTGTGTGGGTTTTTGGCAACAAGGGGGGGTATTTATAGGAAAAGTAGAACCATTAGGATCGTTTATCAAATATCATGCCATGATCTTGCCCGTACACTTGTCAAAATGTTGTGGTTACTGACAATGGCCCTTGGCTCTTGATTGGGTGAAAGGGCATTGCCCCTTGAATGAACGAAAGGCCAACTGAAAGTGGATTCAATGAATCTGCTGTACTGGGGACTCCTTACGGACCGTATGGCTTATGGCTTACGGTCCGTAAGCCCTCACTTTGGCAGATTTACAGTTTTGGTCCCTACAGCCCCTAAACTTGGTATTTGATGCATTTTTGACACGTTTAAGCCCTGTTAACCCCATTTCAAAGCTCTAAAATGAAGTTAAAGTATAGGGAACTTAAAATGTGCTCAAAAATATCTCGGATGTCGGTTCGTTTGGCCGTACGGTCGCGATGTTCGGTTAATTACGACGGAATGCGCATAAGCGCGAAAGACGATCCAAATTGCGCGACGAATGGATTTTTCTCATGCCATACACTAAGGCATAATATAAGGATGCTTACATAAATTTTTGGATGTCCGGATGTATTCAGAACGTAAGTTATGCGCAAAAGTGCAAACTTGTGCACTTTTTGACACTTTTAGCCCCTGAATGATCCAAAGGTTTGTTTTAGCATACCAAACACCTCAAAGCCTATTTCTAAGCTATGTAAAGGATATTTATGGTATGTTTAACTTATGTACATGTTCCAGAATGTTCGTTACAGATCAAATTGGCATACTTTCGCAGTTTGTCAAGTTTAGTCCCTGTAAGCGAATTAACTTGTTTTTGCCACACCAAAGCCTTCAAAACTTATTTCTAAGTTATGTAAAAGTTATTTAAGGTATGTTAAGCCTATGTCACTATTCCGGAGTGTTCGTTGGATTAAACTGGTTATTTTTACGCATCAGAGCGCGTATAACCCTCCAGAGAGCGATTTAAAGCTTAAAATCGAACTAGAGTTGATGTGTGCAAATGATACATATATTTTTACGAATCCCAAGTATGAGATACAATATTTCATTGTTATGGAATTTGTTTGATGGTTGAAGTGACACAGGTGTCACATTTCCCCTCATCACCTATAAATAGCACCTGTCACATCACTTGAACAGTGATGTGACCGCTCCCACTCGACCAGCATGCTTTGGGGCTATTTCCTATAGATTTCTCGCGATTCTTGTAAGTTTCTACCTCAAATCTTGTACTCCTATGATCCACACACACTTCTTCATCATTTCCACCTTTGAATCCTAACTTTTAACTGTGAAATCAGTGGATTTGAGGTGTTCTAGGATGATGTCATCATAGAGTTCTCATGAACTTCAAGTCTTGGCCTCATTCCACCGAGAACAACTCAGATCTGAAGGATTTCTACAAGATTCAACAATGTTTTCGCATAGATTTACACATATTCATAGTTAAAAGGATTGAAAGATAGTTTTCTAACTTTCTTTCAACTCTTTTACACTCAATGCACTCAAAACCGATAAAATCGGAGCTCGTTCTGATCTTCTACTCATTCTTAGGGAAGTGTTGGTTCAAGATTTGATTTCAATCTAAGAGACTACCGACTTCGGGTTAAACATGAATGACCGTCTGGAACAGTTGACTGATCGGACTAGAGTGATTCCTGTTCGATCGGATCACTTGGATCATGATGGGGATTCTGTTGTTTAGCACGACGTCACATCGTCTCGATCAAAACTGCAAAACATCAAAATAATCAGGTGCAAAAAGACGATCAGGCTGTTGGGACGAATTGTCGTCCGATCGGATTGCCACCCGATCGGACAGCCATCTGATCGGCTTACACTTGGTTCCCCACTTAAACTATTATTTCAATTTTTCAAAGTTTTAAATCCGTCCGATCGGATTGCCATCCGATCGAGCGACCATCCGACCATGTGATGTTTGGACTTCAACACTTAGACAATTTTCAACATGTTCAATAGATAGTCAGTTCCAAACGGATTGCCACCCATTCGGATTGCAATCTGGTCGAGTGACAAACTGCTGTGAACTTGTTCTCACCAAGTATCCTACTAATCGGATCGTCACCCGATCGGACCGCCGTCTGATCGATCGACCTGAAGGGTAGAGATACTTCTCTGTTTTCAAAATGCTACATCGAAAACTTCAAAAGGCAAACCATCATACACAAATACATCCTTACCAAACGAGGTGACAATCCAAATCGAATGGCCATCTGATCGGATGACCATCCGAATGGATTGCCACCCGATCGACTGGCCATCCGATCGGATTGCCATCCAATCGGATTACCATCCGACACTTGGTACACTGCCACCGTTTAACGCACTATTCGACGCTTACGCTATCAATCTGTAATCAGGCTAATCTCTGACGCGCTCCCTTCAATCCAACCAAGTTGTGTTTACTTGCTGAACACCGACTGTGAGTATACTTGAACCCTTTTTATCGAATTTTAGGTGTAACATACGTTCCTATCAATCAAAGTTATCAAAACGAATTATTCAATCAAACTGTATATCACTTGCGAATAACTGTTATGCACATTTATACGTGATGCTAGTTACATATGTGTTAGGACTTATACTCGTGAGGTCCCGCCTTAACTAGTATAGTACTATAGCACCCGACGGGGTCTAGTTAGGATGAATAGCAATCGCAATCGCAATCGCAGCTCGAGTGACTTAGCTGGTAGTATCTGTCTTGTATGCATGTATGTTGAGGTATCTCGTTTATGCATTTGGTAATTCGCAGCATTTTTAACTAATTACGCTACACTATCAAAACTTGTATACTCGCCAATACTTTTGTATTAACGTTGTTTTAACGTATTTTGCAGGTTTAGTCGCAGTCTACATCAAATCGAGCTAGGAAGTCTAGAAACTCACCTAAAATCTAGGTTGTCGGATTTGTATTGTTCGAGAGGACAAGAAATCTGTGATAACTTATGTGATTGTATCGATTGTTAGTATGGGATAACAAATGAAATAAATATTGTCGCTTTATTGTTGTTATGGAATCTCTTGAGCAATCTGATTCGCCTACTGCCGCGCCCCGATGATTTAGCCATCGGTTGGGGTGTGAAAGTTTCGATCAACTAGAGGAGAGAATGAGAGTTGATCATCAGTGGACGATGCAGAGCCACCACCGCCAAGATGACATGCTTAGGTACATGATGTCAGGTATGCATCTAGATGTGCCTCCACCTTTTTCCGGATTACTTCCTCCACCAGTTTATGGCGGTGAGCAACAGGCTCCGTATGTCTATGGACAGTATCTGGGGTATGATCAGTGGGGTGGATAGAGTGGTTATGGGTATGGTGGCCAGTATGGATGGCAGCAGACAGGAGGTTCAGGTGTGCAGCAAGTGGATGAGGAGGAAGACGACGAGTGAAGGAAATGGATTGAAGCGACATATATCCTTTTATGACTATTTTATTTTATGCTGCTATGATAGTTCGATTGGGTTATATTAGTAAGACAATGTGTTTTTTTTTCTTTTGAACTTCGGATGTTGGTACTATGGATGTTTGGTAGTAGTTTGTTTGGTATGGTATGTTTGATTTAGGTTGATGATTGGAGCCGCTTTCTGTTCGTGTGAGAGAGAGTTTTGGTACTGTTTGCTGAGCACGTTCGGTATTGGAGGGCACTTATGGAATTGACTGGCACGTTGACAGTCTCATATTTTTCGAGCTAAGTCTTTTTCATCGTAGAGTTTTGTATTTTTTTGTTTTTCTTTTGTTTTTATTTCGTAGGTAGTTTCTAGTTTTGTTCGTTGAGTCTTGTTCTACTCTTGCATTAGGGACAATGCAAATCTCGAGTGTGGGGATGGGACATTAGAGTCGTAGTGTAATTGCTTTTTATTTAAAAAAAACTGAAAATGTCTTTTGAATTTGAGTTTGCAAAAAAAAACGGAAAATGATAGGAAAGATGGGTTTTTTATTCGGGTTGTATAATAATAATAAGAGATAAAAAATAGTCGTGCTTATGTCTAATTTGGGATATGTGAATAGGCCCGGTCTGGTTCTAGGTTCCTTTGATCTAATATACTTTAATTGTCGGTTTGCTAGTGGGTACTCACCTAGGAAAAATGGGAAATTGAAACTGCCGATAATAGTATAAGGAACATTGTTTTAAGTTAAAATCGTTAGAATATTTAGTCATGAAAAAAATATAGAAAAGAAGAAAAATTTGAGCTAGAAACTGAATGAAAATAGCACAAGCCTATGTAGTCTTGGTTGGGAATAGCGACGTTAAAACCGGAATGCCTCTAGGATGTGTGAAATCGAAATTACAAAGAAAAAAATTACCGACGCCTATGTAATCCGAGTTGGGGATAGCGACTTTACAGCCGGAATACCTCTAGGTTAGGTAAAGAAACGTCTAGACTCAAAAAGAAAAAAAGAAAAAGGAAAAAAAAGAAGAGAAAAAAGAAAAAAAGTATATTTGATTTTAAATTCTCTTGATTTTGATATAAAACAGTTAGGAATTGGTCCAGTGATCGTTCCTTTTGTTCCATAAGCTTGAGGCGGGATTAGATGGAATGTGGCTTCTAGTGTGAGACCCTAGGTAGACTGACCGCATATGAACTAAACTTGCATGATAAGGGCTTAGAAACGGATTCGGGTTTAAAGGGACAAATATATTTGCAATCGTGGCTAACATACGTTTCGACTTTAATAAATATAAATAGTTTTTATCCCGTTTATTTACTTATCTGATTCCGTTTGCATATATCTTTTTCGAGGACGAAAAAATGCTAAGTGTAGGGATGTTTGATGTACTGCAAAGTACATATGTTTATAGTGTGTATTTTGGTCAGTTTTTGGATATTTTGAGTCTAGTTTAGGTTAGAATTTCGATACTGCTGGCGTTAAGCTATGATTTCAGGTCTCGTTGCTTAAAGTGATGAAAAAGGAGTCAAAGCGAGCAGTTTGGAGGAAAAATGGGATTCGTATGGGAGTCGGAAAGCTGGAAGAACAAGAAAAAAATAAAATTGCAAATAGGGGGCGCCGCCGTACGCGACGCCTAAGGGCTGGACCCGTCGCACTACGTCTAGCCTGTGACAACTGTGCTCTGTAATCGTTCTACGATGTAAAACAATGTTGATTATTAATAAAACAATGTACTTTGGTGTTATTATATGTGTTTTGATGTTATTATGTGTGTATTTGTGTTTGGTGATTTTTACAATTCGATTCGATTCCAATTTCAAGCTTTAAATCGCTTTCTGGAAAGTTATACGCGAACTGGCGCGTAAACGCAGTCAGTAAAACGCGACAAACATTCCGGAATAGTGACATAGGCTTAACATACCTTAAATAACCTCCACATAACTTAGAAATAAGTTTTGAATAGGTTGGTGTGTTAAAATCAACTTTGTTCGATCGCAGGGACTATTTGTGTCAAACTGCGAAACTATACCGATTTGTGTAGTAACGAACATTCCGGAACTTGATCATAAGTTAAACATACCCTAAATATCCTTTACATAGCTTAGAAATAGGCTTTGAGGGGTTCGGTATGCTAAAATAAACTTTATTGATCAATAGGGACTAAAAGCGTCAAAAAGTGCACAAGTTTGCACTTTCGCGCATATTTTACGTTCTGAATATATCCGGACATCCAAAAATTCATGTAATCATTAAAATATTATGTTTTAGTGTGTGGCATGATAAAATTTCATTCGTCGCTTAATTTGGATCGTTTTTGCGTTCGTTACGACTTCCGTCGTAATTAACCGAACAACGCAACCGTACAACCAAACGAACCGACATCCGAGATATTTTTGAGCATGTTTTGAGTTCCCTATACTTTAGCGTCATTTTAGAGCCTTGAAATGAGGTTAACGGGGCTTAAACATGTCAAAAATGCGTCGAATTGCATGATTCTAAAGTGCAGGGACCTGTTTTGACATTCTGCCAAACATCCATACACGGACCGCGTAAGAGTTGATGTATATCTTACGCGGGCCATGGGGCTATGTCAGATAGAAACTTCAGAATCAGCAATCTGGGCTAATTCTGGGGTTTTATGTAATATTTGCAATACCTGGAGCTGGTTTTTGACTCCCATTGTATTCTAATACCATTAACCCACATGTCCAAGATCACACCCTCTAAACACTTGGAATCATCCTATTGATCCTAACTTCCTATAAATAGCAAGCTTCCTCATTTGGGTTCTTCACACTTGATCTGAATTCAGCTCTAAGTTGGGGTGTTTACACTTCATACCTGAGCTATTTTAGATCAAACATCCTTCTTGGACCCTTTGTAAGTCCTCTTCTTGCTTGTTCTTGTATTTCAAGCATGAAGGTCAAACAAGTTTGAATTTCAGCTTTGACCAAGTCAATGGTCAACACAAAGTTCCGTTGAACTTTGCAACGTGAGCGTAATCACGATAGTTATAGTCCCTTGTGACTATACCTACTGATTACCACGTTGACTAGGCGTAGTGACGAGTCGTAGTTTCGGCCAAAATGCGTGTTTATGCGTATTTTGTAACCAAACTACTCTAGGGTATCAAAACCGTTTGTTTTGATATCAAAACCTGTTTTCTAACTTAACTAAACATGTTCTAGCATGTTTAGCTCGTCACTCTTAGTTTGGTGCTTGTGTAGAGTCGTAAGTCAAGAGGACTAAACACCCGCTTAGACTTTCGAACACGACCCGTTTGGTCGATCGTTAGGATCTGACCAAACATGTTTAGTGACCATAGTAGCATAGGGAATAACCTTTCAAGGTTATACCTTATGGTCACTTAGGCTTAATTAGTCGCATGATAAGTAGTTTATATGCCTTTGGTAAATTACCAAAATGCCCTTTTCATACATAATTGGTAATTAAGCATATATAACCTAAATTTTTGTCACATAACTGGTTATGCAACATATTTAAACATGTATGCGCATATAATACTTGTCATAGGACTAGTTAGACGTCTCGAACGCACCTTTGTGCACACGACACGTTAAAGTAGCGTGAGCTACCTTAATGGGTCGCAATGGGTCGAAAGCACTTAGGTTAGGTTCCGATTTAGAATGTAGGCTTTGTCAAACCATATCGTATGAGTTCCAACACTCATTTGGTTTACAAGACCTCATTCTGTCCGATCTTCCGATTTAGGCGTCTATTGTTTGACTAGTGGTTCGATTACTAGGTGCTGTTTGATTTCTCTGGTTTGCTCGAGTTTGTTGAAGTTCTATTGATTGAGGATACTTTGCGCTCCATGTGAGTACATAGTTCCCCTATTTTACTGTTTTTAAATGTTTTGGGGTGATTCATATGTACGAAATGTTTTCATGGTTTAAACGATGATTTCAAAAACGATTAAAACGATTTTTACTAAACTAATAACGATTTCAATAATGTGAACGAAACTTGATGGTTGTAGTTACATAACAAATGACATTCATTAATTTTGGCCCAACCGACCAGTATTAGGTTATGGTACCATAGGATCTGACAAATCCTGTTACTATGTGTGGGGGTTGTGGGTAGCGACTGAATCTGATGTTTGTTAACTTACCCTTTGGTGGTTTGTTAACTCGAGAAGCGATAAACGAGGTGATCAAGTCACGAAGGTTTGAAAGTTATTAACGAGACAACCATATATAAGTTATCACAATTAAAACGAGGATGATTTAAACGAGTAAATGATTTGGAAACGATTTGGAAACGATTTGGAAACGATGTTAAACAATCTGGGTAAACGATTGGTTTTTGGCTAGTGTTTAGGTAACGGGACGGGTGTAATGTGGTGAAAACATGGTAGATACGCCGCTGGTACTTCTTATATATAAGTGTTTTCAACATATTATATACTGTGGCGTTATTTAGTTCACTTGGGTAAACGATTTTGGAACGATATCACACAAACGAGGTTTTCGAAATAATACGAGTTTTATTAACGAGATTTTATTAACGATTTAATACGAGATGTTTTACAAATTGCTTTACTAAAACAAATGTTTTTGGGTTAAGAATCATGGCTACGAGATTTTATAAACTATAACCCGCTTGATTTGAGTTGGTTAATTAAGTTGCAATATTACACTTTTTCAAAACAAAGTTTTTAAAAGAAGTATTGCAACATTTAAACTAGCCACGAATCCAACACTCCTATAAAACCTATGTACTCGCCAGCATTTCCTTGCTGACTAAGTTTTTACATATGTTTCAGGTGTTGTTGCTTGATGTGGTTTCTAGGATGCATGCGTCACATAGGATCTGGACAAGGCCTTAGTGACAAAATTACAATGATAGTCGATATTTAACGTGTTTGTTATGTGTCAAGACAATGTAATGTTAATATTTCCAATAAAACGAAACTCTTTGTGTATCCATGGTTGTGAAACAATAATTCTGTTGCAACACTCCCCGACGTTTCCGTCGCGGTTTTGTTGTTTTAACGCGGTCGGGGTGTGACAGAAGAGTTGGTATCAGAGCCAATGGTTATAGGGAATTAGGTTATTAATAATGCTTTAACCTAGACTATAACTTTAGGACCCTAACACAAGTCTACTTGTGTTTAGATTTTAAAACAAAACCGTCACCTATCCTTAGGTGATAACCACAACGAGAACACAAACCCGAATCTGCTTTGAAAATTAATCTTCCATTCTAGGATGATTGATTACTAGGTTTTGAACCCTCTGTTATATGGTTTTGAACCCTTTTGAGTTTTCAAAATCGCGTCAAAGTTTGGGTCTAAATAGTGTGAACACGTGCAAACTGGAAGGGTGAATGCCTGTACCCTGAGTTTTCTGTCTAAGGCTAGAGTGTTCGTACAAATCCACATAATCAGACCAGTCACTCTTACCTGGGAACTCTTGGGGTGAGTGTTCACTTATAGGCGAGCATGTCTTCGCGATGCATTATTTTGATTCATTTACTTTGATTAGTTACTGCGTGTCGTTTGTTTGTTCGAGGTAACGAACAAATGATCGCCTTCCTTGTGTTTTGTTGATACCTCTTTTTGTTTTTTTCCTAATTATCAACCTTACTCGTTTCTCATATTTCCTTGTTAGACAATGCCTCCTCGACGTGAAGCACAATCTTTTACTATTGAAGAAATCGCAGTCCTAGTCTCTCAGCAAGTGGCTGTTTTGCTTCCCGGTGTTGTGACTCAAGTCCACGAGATATACAACAATAACAATAATAACAACAATAATGCACAGTGTAATTTCAATAACTTCAATTCTGCTAAGCCGCTTAAGTTTTCTGGGTCGCAAGGAGCAACTGCGCTCCTGCAGTGGTTTGAGAGTATCGAGAGCACATTCAGGCATGTGCAATGTCCGAATGCGCGTAAGGTTGAATTTGCTTCGAGCGTGTTTGAGAAGCGAGCGCTTACCTGGTGGAATGGTATTATGCGCGATAGGGGTGCCGAAGTGGCATTGGCACAAACATGGGAAGAGCTTCGAGCTCTCATGATGAAAGAGTTTTGTCCCCGTCACGAGATTTGAGCTTTGGAACGAGAGTTTGACGATTTAAAGCAAGATGGGGCTGAGCACCATGCGTACACGGATCGTTTTGAGGAACTCAGTCTATTGTGTCCCACCATGGTTACCCCACCAGACAAAGCAATCGAAAGATATATCGATGGTCTACCCGATTCTATGCTTGATATTGTGACCGGTGTTAATCCTACCACCCTTCGTCAAGCAATCGAGTTGTCTGCTACCCTGACTGAGACTCAAGTTAGAAAGGGTAAACTCACCCGAAAGGGGGATAAAAAGAAGGCAACTGATTCTGGAAAGGATAAGAAAACGGGTAAGGGTAAAGAAGGTGAGTCGTCGAGGAAATCAAGGAAGCGAAAGGGTGCCCAGAGTTTTGCTGTTACGACACAGACTGATCAGAACCCACCGGCTCAACCTCCTGCGAAAAAGGCGTATGCTGGTACCGCACCACATTGTGCTCGCTGCAACGGTCATCATGTTGCACAGCAAGCTTGTAAGCAGTGCACGACTTGTGGTAAACTTGGGCATTTGGCCAATGTTTGTCGTTTTGGACAAAATCAGGTTGCCCAGGTTCAAGCTCCGGTACAAGGGAATGCTGCTAGATTCCCACCAGGTTCATGTTTCAATTGTGGAGAGTTTGGACACTTCCGCAACAACTGTCCAAGGCTGGTGAATGCAAACGCGAATGCTAATGCGAATCCGAATGCGAACGTCAACGCCAACGTGAATCCTGCTCGAGGGCGAGCATAAAATTTAAATGCAAACGAAGCGAGGGCTGACAACGAGGTTGTCAATGGTACGTTTCTTGTTAACAATCAACCCGCATCTATTCTTTTTGATTCTGGTGCCGATCGAAGTTTTGTTTCATTATCTTTTGAACCTTTGCTTGCGATACCTAGAACTAAATTGAGGAAACCCTTATCTGTCGAAGTTGCTACTGGTAAACCTCTTGTCCTCGACTCTGTTATTCGTGATTGTCAGTTGAACCTTGATAACCATCTTTTTCCTACTGACCTCACGCCAATGCAACTTGGGAGCTTCGACATTATCATTGGAATGGATTGGCTAACCAAACACCACGCTGAGGTGGTTTGTTTCGATAAGATTGTTCGTATTCCTCTTCCGTCTGGCGATGTTCTGGAGATTCGTGGCGAGAAACCTTCAGGTGGATTAAAGCTTATGTCATGTATGGAAGCCCAAAGGTATTTGCGAAAAGGATATGTTGCCTTCCTGGCACATGTCACCGAGGAGAAAAGCAAAAGTAAGAGTATTCAGGATATTCCGATTGTTCGGGATTATCCAGAGGTGTTTCCTGATGAACTGCCTGGTTTGCCTCCAGTTCGTCGAGTTGAATTTCATATCGACCTTGTACCCAATGCCAACCCGATTGCGAAAGCACCTTACCGTCTTGCACCATCAGAGATGCAAGATTTATCGAAACAGCTTCAAGAGTTATCTGATAAAGGATTCATCCGTCCGAGTTATTCACCTTGGGGAGCTCCTGTCCTCTTCGTGAAAAAGAAAGATGGGTCTTTTCGAATGTGTATCGATTATCGTGAGCTTAATAAGCTTACCATCAAGAATCGATATCCCCTACCTCGAATTGATGATCTCTTTGACCAGCTGCAAGGTGCTTCATGCTTTTCTAAGATCGATCTACGTTCTGGGTATCATCAACTTCGTGTTCTCGAAGAAGATATTCCCAAAACTGCTTTCCGCACGAGATATGGGCATTACGAGTTCACAGTCATGCCCTTTGGTTTGACGAATGCTCCAGCTATCTTTATGGACTTAATGAAAAGGGTTTGTAAACCTTATTTAGACAAGTTCATTATTGTGTTCATCGGCGATATCCTCATTTGTTCGAAGACTCGAGCCGATCACGAACAACACCTTCGCCTAACATTGGAACTCCTTAAGAAGGAACAACTTTTCGCTAAATTCTCCAAGTGTGAATTCTGGCTTAAAGAAGTTCAGTTTCTGGGTCATATAGTCAACGAGCAGGGTATTCATGTGGATCCTTCCAAGATTGTTGCTATTAAGGATTGGAGTACACTGACGACACCTACAGAGATTCGATCTTTTCTTGGTCTTGCTGACTATTATCGTCGATTCATTTCAAACTTCTCAAAGATTGCGGTTCCACTCACCACTTTGACTCAGAAGAATAAGCCTTTTGAGTGGGGACCCAAGCAAGAAGAAGCGTTCCAAACGCTGAAGCAGAAGTTATGTAATGCTCATGTTCTATCTCTGCCCGAGGGAAGCGATGATTTTGTTGTCTATTGCGATGCGTCCAACTTAGGCCTTGGTTGCGTCCTCATGAAACGAGGTAAAGTTATTGCATATGCATCTAGACAGCTGAAAATTCACGAGAAGAACTACACGACACATGATCTTGAGTTAGGAGCTGTGGTTTTCGTGCTTAAAATCTGGAGACACTACCTTTATAGAACGAAGTGTGTGGTTTTCACAGACCACAAAAGTCTCCAGCATATTCTTAATCAGAAAGAGCTGAACATGAAGCAACGACGCTGGGTTGAACTCTTAAACAATTACGATTGCGAGATTCGCTACCATCCTGGTAAGGAGAATGTCGTAGCCGATGCGCTTAGTCGAAAAGAGCGAGTCAAGCTTCACTCTGTCCAAGCTCTATCCGATATCCAATCACGTGTCCTTCAAGCTCAACAATCCTGTGTGATCAAGGGTTTATTGAAAGATGAGCTACCACTTTAACTTGAGCTTAAGCTCGAAAGGAAAGCCGATGGTTTACTCTACTTCAAGGATCGTTTGTGGATTCCGAAACAAGACGATCTTCGCACCCTAGTGATGGACGAATCTCACAAGTCTCGATATTCTATCCATCCTGGTGCTGATAAAATGTACAAGGATCTTCGTACCAAGTTCTGGTGGCCTGGTATGAAGAAAGATGTTGCCTTGTATGTATCGAAATGCCTAACTTGTCTTAAAGTCAAGGCTGAACATCAACGACCTTCTGGTTTGCTTGTACAACCAGAGATACCGGTTTGGAAGTGGGAGAGCCTTGCGATGGATCTCATCACTAAGTTACCGCGTACATCTAAAGGTCACGATGCTATTTGGGTTGTTATCGATCGATTAACGAAGTCAGCTCATTTTCTTCCGATTCGCGAGGATCTATCTGCTAATAAACTTGCAAAGATTTATGTTGATGAGGTTGTTTCACGACATGGCGTTCCTTTGGATATCATTTCCGATCGTGATGCTCGATTTTCATCTCATTTCTGGAAGACCATGCAATCTGCTATGGGAACCCAACTAAATCTAAGCACTGCTTATCATCCCCAAACAGATGGACAATCCGAGAGGACGATTCAAACTTTGGAGGATATGCTTAGAGCATGCGTGATAGACTTTGGTGGTAATTGGGATTCTTATCTGCCAATGATCGAGTTCTCTTACAACATTAGTTATCATGCTAGCATCAAAATGGCACCATTCGAAGCTCTCTACGGTCGAAAATGTCGTTCACCTGTCTGTTGGAACGAGACCGGTGAAGCTCAGCTTACTAGACCTGAGCTCGTTCTGGAAACAACAGATAAAATCAAGAAAATTCGCGATAATCTTGTGACAGCTCGAAGCCGTCAAAAGAGTTATGCGGATATGCGACGTAAGCCCTTAGAATTTCAAGTCGGAGATCGTGTCCTGCTCAAGGTTTCACCTTGGAAAGGAGTCGTAAGATTTGGAAAGAAAGGAAAACTTGCACCTCGATATATGGGACCATTCAAGATTGTGGAAAGAATTGGGAAGGTTGCCTATCGACTAGAGCTACCTCCAGAGCTTGGAAATATTCATCCGACTTTTCACGTGTCCAATTTGCGAAAGTGTTTAGCTGACGCTGATCTTCACATTCCTCTCGACGAGATCCGAATCGACGAAACGATGCACTTTGTCGAGAAACTCGTGGAGATAGTGGACCGTACATTCAAGCAGTTGAAGAACAAACGGATTCATTTGGTTAAAGTTCGTTGGGAGTCCAAACGTGGCCCAGAATTTACTTGGGAATGTAAGGACCAAATGATGACCAAATATCCGCATTTGTTTTCACAAGCTTCCTCTAGTTAAAATTTCGGGACGAAATTTCCTGAAGTAGGGGAGACTATGACAACTGTGCTCTGTAATCGTTGTACGATGTAAAACAATGTTGATTATTAATAAAACAATGTACTTTGGTGTTATTATATGTGTTTTGATGTTATTATGTGTGTATTTGTTGATGCATATTTTGTCTATCGCCTTCGTCAATCCGTGTCGTAGTGAAAAGCCGGAAGGAATCAAGCGCATAATGTCGTATCTAGATAGAAATGGCAAGGTGGCAAACTTGTAATTAATGATAAATATCATTAAAGTGCCTTGACCATATAAATAGGGGATTATGTCATGAGTTAGTTAGATTTTAGAGTTAGTTTTGAGAAGACTTTCCTCCACATTTAGGGTTTTGGAGAATAATGTGCTAGATCTGAGTTCAGATGTGATTGAAGAGATGCACAAAAGGGTTGCTAAATGTGTCAGGGCAAAATATGTGCTGAAATACGATTTCAAACGAGGATGTTATATTGATAATGATGGAAATCCTCTTGATTTCGTTAAAATGTTCTGTGCAGGTACATTCATAGCAAAGGAAGAAGAAAGCCCAAAAGCTGAAGAATCGGTGAAGAATGAAACAGTGTGCTCTAAGTGTGACAACTTTAAGACTGACAATGACAAACTCGGGAGAGACGTGGAAAGATTGACATCAGAAGTCAAGAAGCTGAAAGATGAAAAGAAAATTGATGAAAAACAGATTCTTATGGTTCAGGGTATTTGTGAGAAACTGAAAGTTGAAAATGACAAACTATTAAATGATTTTAACAGTTTGACATTGAAAAATCAAGATTTTGAAAAGCAAATGAAAATTCTTGAAGATGGGAGAAATGTGTTTAGTAAAAACAACATTGAAAAACAGAAAGTGATAAATTCCCATCTTCAGAAAATTATCAAACTTGAAAAAGAAGGTGAATGTGCTCAAAAGAAAATCAAAGAGTTGGAAAAAGAGCTTGAAAGCAAACAGAAATCTTCAGAAGATTTAGATTTCTGGATTAAGCTTGAAAACAAGAATCTGAAAGCGAATGAATCAAAATTTCAGGAACAGATAAAAGTTTTGATGAATGAAAAATCTGTTCTTGAAAATTTGAAGAATGATAATGAAAGTGCGATCAAGTCTCATCTTGGTAGAATATCTCAGCTTGAAAAAGAAGCTGAAAATTCCAGAAGCAAGATTGATGAACTTGAGAAGAAATTGATAGGTTTTGTGACTTCATCAGATAGTTTGAAGTTTCCCTGTCCAAAACCAATCAATTCTATGCCAATAAGTGAAAATGTTACAAACTTTGACAAAGTCAAAGTTGAAGATTGTGATGAGAAAACTGATGATGAAAATAAGAAATTTTATTCAGCAGATGAGTCTGAGACAGAGTCTGATGCTGAAATTAAGAAAAAGAAAACAATTTCAAAATGAAGAGGAAAATTTCAGAAAACTGTTTTGCACTCGACTGAAAAGGGAGAATGCTCTAAGCAAAAACCTGTGAAGAAGATTGTAGAACAGAAACAAAAATTTAAAAATGAAGAAAAAAACTCATCAGTACGATCATCAAATCAAAAGAAAAAATTACAAAAAGTAGAAAATGAAAATTCAAAAATTGTTGGGTGCAGGACAGACCACAGTGCTTCAAAGCCAAATCCAGCAGATTTGAGGAGGGAATATCACCAAGCCAGACAATGCTATGATCTGAGCGTTTGGTGTGAAGGTGGTATACGGTATGATAACAGAGTGTGTTACAACTGCGGATATCACGGACACATTGCTGTTAACTGCCAATACTGGAGTTATGAGACCAGGAGGTGCTTTAACTGCAACATCAAAGGTCACATTGCCCGAGATTGCCCAAGGAGATGGCATGAAAGATTGAGGGCCAATTCTCAGAAAATGGCAAAGAAGATACCAGTCGTTGTCAAGCCCAAAGAATTGAAAGTTTCGGGTCAAAACGTCAAAGAACAGAAGGTCAAAGAACCTAAAGTTCAAGAAACGAAAGTGAAGCTTTCTCCGGGGCAGAAAGACCGACTGAGGAAAAAGAGAAAGAAAGCGAGAGAATATCTCGAAAAGATTTTGTCCTCGGGTTCATCCGACAGATCGATTAAGAGTGCTGATGAATCGATTCACTCGACAACAAAGTCAAGTAAACCGAATTCGTCAGATGCAAATCTGAGGATAAAAGAGGAGATAAAGAAGAAGGAGAAAAAGGTCGGCGATGAATCTGACATGTCGAAGTCAGACAAGTCACCTTCAGGCGATGAATCTGGCTCGTCAAAGTCAGACAAGCCACATTCAGGCAATGATTCTGGTTCGTCAAAACTAGAGGAGCCAGTTGTTGAGGTAAAATCTGAGAATTCAGTTTTAACAATGGATGATACAAACTTTCCATCATTGCTAAACAAGAATTCAAAATCACCCAAGGACAGTCAGGCTTGGGTGAAACTTTTTAAATAGAAAAACCTGACTTGCCGGAGCTCCCAGGTTTGTAAGCGTGGAGCATGAATCGGCATCTTTTTAAATCTGTGTTTGAAGGTTTTTGCAGGAATTGCCGGAGTTCCCAGGTTGGTAAGCGTGGAACATGAATCGGCACATTTCTTGAGAAATTTCACTCTGGTGATTTTTCGTCTTTCGAAGGATAAATCAGGGACATTAAGTTGTACTTGATTCATCTTTCCTACAAATGATAATTTGTAAAACAATGTGATGAAACCCCATGTTTATGAAACAACACACAAAATTATTTTTCCGGAAAAACCATTTTGATTAAAACAAACTTAAGTGTTTTGAAATCATAATGGGAAAATAGTTTGTTGTGAGGGAGAGTTCTGATTGTTTACGCCAAGTGGATGGAGAATTGAAGTGATTCTCATCAAGTTGTCAAGTTTGTATAGTTTGTTTTCAAATTTTCCCAGAAAATCAAAATTGAAACATATTTTGATTTTAGGGGGAGAAAAATTTAAAAAAATTAGAAAATTTGAAAATGTAAAAAACATTGAAAAATTGTAAAAACGAGTTTTGTTGTGAAAAAGAGGAAATGATAGTAAATCAGTGGACTATCACAGCACGCTAAAGAAATGTAATGCCAAATGTGATAAACGGTCTCATAGGTTTTTGTACATTTAGTAGATTTATTCGGGATATAAACCTAAAATTTCAAACTTGTGAAATTCTTGGGGAAACTACTTGGATATATAGGTAACCCCTGAAATCTCGTTTGAAAGGTCTCGTATTCTGATATACTAGGTGTTTATACTCTATGATGTCTGGGGTATTATTCCGGGACTTCTGCTGAACGGTAGTTCTGACCTAGTCCTTGGCTAATACTTTCCGCAAAATGCTTGAAACATAGCATAAAGCCCTCAGCTGATTAGACAATAAAATTGATAATCATCTGTTGTAGCTGAAAAGATCCTCTAAAGGGGACACACTGCTAAGTCGAAGCTGATATTTCTCTGCTGAACGGAAGTTCTGACCTGAGATCCCTCAGTTCTCGCATTTTTCCCCTAATTTATGTACAGATATCATTGTAGTATTCTTGCCTGTAAGACTGAATATTGAGATTCTGGATACGGGAGTATATTCAAGAGGTGGGACACATGAATTGAACTAAGTTCATAAAACACTTAAATAGTATCCTGAATAGATTGAAAATTGTATGAAAATTTAAGAGGACAACTATATCGTCAATCTACGTGAATCGTTTAGAACTTAAAATGTCTAAAAGCTTAACGGTGCGTGTGATGTGTCTCAAAAACTGATATGATCCTCTTACACAAACTCACAAAAATATGTTTGTACATATTTCATTTCTGCATTTAATTTCTGTTATTTCATTTATGTTTCTTATTTTGAAAAATCCAAAAAGATTTTCGACAACTGATATTGAAAAGCTGATTTTCAAAATCTCAAAGGCTAAACATGATGAACAGACAGGTTGGTTAATGGTTTGAAATGTTTAAGATAATTCATTAATTTGAATTAGAAATTGGAATGTTTCAAATATTTGATCATTTGTAAATATAGCAAATTCTCAAATGTTTAGTTGATTCATTAAGTTGAATCACAACTTTATTGGTTTGTAATAGAGTGGATGAGATGTGCAGGTTTCAAATTTTTGTTGCTACGAAAAGCCAGACTACGATCCCGACAGCCGAGTCTAAGGGGGAGTCTGAAGACGAGCTCAACGCTAAAGGAGCTTGTATTTGGAAAGCCAGGTGTCGATCCCGAAAGCACGGAAGCTTGACGAAAGGGGGAGCCTGAAGAAAAGACAGATCCATCGGGATTCTGTTCGAGCAAGAGTATTTGAAGACTCTCACTAAAGATTCCGTCAACATCCAAGGGGGAGTTTGTTAGTGCAGTTGTCTGTCGACTACATCTTTGTTCGAGTCTTAGAAAGAGAGAGAAAGACGAGTTTCACTACGAGATTGACTACGGCAATATCCAAGGGGGAGATTGTTGATGCATATTTTGTCTATCGCCTTCGTCAATCCGTGTCGTAGTGAAAAGCCGGAAGGAATCAAGCGCATAATGTCGTATCTAGATAGAAATGGCAAGGTGGCAAACTTGTAATTAATGATAACTATCATTAAAGTGCCTTGACCATATAAATAGGGGATTATGTCATGAGTTAGTTAGATTTTAGAGTTAGTTTTTGGAAGACTTCTCTCACATTTGTGTTGGTGGAGATCCAAGTTTAGAGAGAGAAAGTCTAGAGAGAGAAAGTGGTGTAATCGTGATTCTTGTACCGTACACGTCAAATTTATCAATGGAATCACGTTAGTAGTACGTTATCGTGTGTTCGGTCACGTTCGTTCATGGATTCCGCACGTGAAACGTTCGTTACGCAATCGAACGGCATCAAAACCGGTTCTACAGTATTTGTGTTTGGTGATTTTTACAATTCGATTCGATTCCAATTTCAAGCTTTAAATCGCTTTCTGGAAAGTTATACGCGAACTGGTGCGTAAACGCAGTCAGTAAAACGCGACAAACATTCCGGAATAGTGACATAGGCTTAACATACCTTAAATAACCTCCACATAACTTAGAAATAAGTTTTGAATAGGTTGGTGTGTTAAAATCAACTTTGTTCGATCGCAAGGACTATTTGTGTCAAACTGCGAAACTATACCGATTTGTGTAGTAACGAACATTCCGGAACTTGATCATAAGTTAAACATACCCTAAATATCCTTTACATAGCTTAGAAATAGGCTTTGAGGGGTTCGGTATGCTAAAATAAACTTTAATGATCAATAGGGACTAAAAGCGTCAAAAAGTGCACAAGTTTGCACTTTCGCGCATATTTTACAATCTGAATATATCCGGACATCCAAAAATTCATGTAATCATTAAAATATTATGTTTTAGTGTGTGGCATGATAAAATTTCATTCGTCGCTTAATTTGGATCGTTTTTGCGTTCGTTACGACTTCCGTCGTAATTAACCGAACAACGCAACCGTACGACCAAACGAACCGACATCCAAGATATTTTTGAGCATGTTTTGAGTTCCCTATACTTTAGCATCATTTTAGAGCCTTGAAATGAGGTTAACGGGGCTTAAACGTGTCAAAAATGCGTCGAATTGCATGATTCTGAAGTGCAGGGACCTGTTTTGACATTCTGCCAAACATCCTTACACGGGCCGCATAAGAATTGATGTATATCTTACACGGGCCGCTTGGCTATGTCAGACAGAAACTTCAGAATCAGCAATCTGGGCTAAATTCAGGGGTTCTAATGTAATATTTGCAATACCTGGAGCTGGTTTTTGACTCCCATTGTATTCTAATACCATTAACCCACATGTATGGCCAAGATCACACCCTCTAAACACTTGGAATCATCCTATTGATCCTAACTTCCTATAAATAGCAAGCTTCCTCATTTGGGTTCTTCACACTTGATCTGAATTCAGCTCTAAGTTGGGGTGTTTACACTTCATACCTGAGTTATTTTAGATCAAACATCCTTCTTGGACCCTTTGTAAGTCCTCTTCTTGCTTGTTCTTGTATTTCAAGCATGAAGGTCAAACAAGTTTGACTTTCAGCTTTGACCACGTCAATGGTCAACACAAAGTTTCGTTGAACTTTGCAACATGAGCGTAATCACGATAGTTATAGTCCCTTGTGACTATACCTACTGATTACCACGTTGACTAGGCGTAGTGACGAGTCGTAGTTTCGGCCAAAATGCGTGTTTATGCGTATTTTGTAACCAAACTACTCTAGGGTATCAAAACCGTTTGTTTTGATATCAAAACCTGTTTTCTAACTTAACTAAACATGTTCTAGCATGTTTAGCTCGTCACTCTTAGTTTGGTGCTTGTGTAGAGTCGTAAGTCAAGCGGACTAAACACCCGCTTAGACTTTCGAACACGACCCGTTTGGTCGATCGTTAGGATCTGACCAAACATGTTTAGTGACCATAGTAGCATAGGGAATAACCTTTCAAGGTTATACCTTATGGTCACTTAGGCTTAATTAGTCGCATGATAAGTAGTTTATATGCCTTTGGTAAATTACCAAAATGCCCTTTTCATACATAATTGGTAATTAAGCATATATAACCTAAATTTTTGTCACATAACTGGTTATGCAACATATTTAAACATGTATGGGCATATAATACTTGTCATAGGACTAGTTAGACGTCTCGAACGCACCTTTGCGCACACGACACGTTAAAGTAGCGTGAGCTACCTTAATGGGTCGCAATGGGTCGAAAGCACTTAGGTTAGGTTCCGATTTAGAATGCAGGCTTTGTCAAACCATATCATATGAGTTCCAACACTCATTTTGTTTACAAGACCTCATTCTGTCCGATCTTCCGATTTAGGCGTCTATTGTTTGACTAGTGGTTCGATTACTAGGTGCTGTTTGATTTCTCTGGTTTGCTCGAGTTTGTTGAAGTTCTATTGATTGAGGATACTTTGCGCTCCATGTGAGTACATAGTTCCCCTATTTTACTGTTTTTAAATGTTTTGGGGTGATTCATATGTACGAAATGTTTTCAAGGTTTAAACGATGATTTCAAAAATGATTAAAACGATTTTTACTAAACTAATAACGATTTCAATAATGTGAACGAAACTTGATGGTTGTAGTTACATAACAAATGACATTCATTAATTTTGGCCCAACCGACCAGTATTAGGTTATGGTACCATAGGATCTGACAAATCCTGTTACTTTACTACACCCATGGTTATGTGTGGGGGTTGTGGGTAGCGACAGAATCTGATGTTTGTTAACTTACCCTTTGGTGGTTTGTTAACTCGAGAAGCGATAAACGAGGTGATCGAGTCACGAAGGTTTGAATGTTATTAACGAGACGACCATATATAAGTTATCACAATTAAAACGAGGACGATTTAAACGATTTGGAAATGATTTGGAAACGATGTTAAACAATCTGGGTAAACGATTGGTTTTTGGCTAGTGTTTAGGTAACGGGATGGGTGTAATGTGGTGAAAACATGGTAGATACGTCGCTGGTACTTCTTATATATAAGTGTTTTCAACATATTATATACCGTGGCGTTATTTAGTTCACTTGGGTAAACGATTTTGGAACGATATCACAAAAACGAGGTTTTCGAAATAATACGAGTTTTATTAACGAGATTTTATTAACGATTTAATACGAGATGTTTTACAAATTGCTTTACTAAAACAAATGTTTTTGGGTTAAGAATCATGGCTACGAGATTTTATAAACTATAACCCGCTTGATTTGAGTTGGTTAATTAAGTTGCAATATTACACTCTTTTCAAAACAAATTTTTAAATGAAGTATTGCAACATTTAAACTAGCCATGAATCCGACACTCCTATAAAACCTATGTACTCGCCAGCATTTCCTTGCTGACTAAGTTTTTACATATGTTTCAGGTGTTGTTGCTTGATGTGGTTTCTAGGATGCATGCGTCACATAGGATCTGGACAAGGCCTTAGTGACAAAATTACAATGATAGTCGATATTTAACGTGTTTGTTATGTGTCAAGACAATATAATGTTAATATTTCCAATAAAACGAAACTCTTTGTGTATCCATGGTTGTGAAACAATAATTCTGTTGCAACACTCCCCGACGTTTCCGCCGCGGTTTTGTTGTTTTAACGCGGTTGGGGTGTGACATAGCCCCCAAATACGCAGAAAACTTGTTTTTGGTTAGGTTTTGATGAGATGTTCTTGGGTATATATATGAAACGAAATTGCCGTCAATAGGGTTACGAATTTGTGAAGTCTGAAAGCTTATTTTGGAGATTGAAGTGCTGCGTTTGAAGAGCTTGGATCATGGGAATCATTGGTTCGAGTTCGGTTTGAAGATTGAAGACTTGCACGGGTTCTTTAGTTCCTTGTTTGTTTGATTTCTCTCTTTCGAAACTTAAAAACATGAATTCTTGTTTGAACAACTTTGTTTTGCTTTCATTGATTAACATACTTGGCTAAACGTTTAAACCGCCTAGACTACGATGAATGGATTTTAATAAAGTTTGAACCTTTTTAGTTAATTGCATGTGTTTATGGATTAATTGTGTTTTGTAAGAGGTTTGGTTTATTAATTTGGTGTGTATGCGTACTTTAATGTGGTTAATTATTATCAATTGCTTCGTGTGAATCTAGGTGGTTGTCTGCTACGAAATAGGTTCATGCTAGATCTTTGACCTTGTGTCTTTGACCTTTAGGGTGAATTGGCCAATAAACCCTAGAAGTGATAGTTAATATTTTGCTAGATTTCAGTATTCTACTAGTCCTAATAGCTGGAAGGTCAGGGCTATTGGTAGGTCTTACCCGGCGAATTACTTTAGACAGTCTTTGGAAAAAGTCGTGCCTTAGTTGCCCCGTCGGTTTATTGGTCTATCAAGTCAAGTTAAGAAACTCAAACTACCCTAGATCTATAATTGGAAAAGAGTAAGTCAATATTAGGGTACTTATACAATAATTAGATAACTGGAAGGAAGTCTAATAACCAGTAGGATTAACGGCCTAGGTAGCGCCATAAGTTTCACCTCGAGAAAGGTTGAGGGGCTTAGTTGGTGTCTTAATAGGTTTAGTATCACAAGATCCCGGTTCCATAAAACATGTGGTTAACTTAAATGGTAAATTCTTAAAATCAATCCCGGATTCTAGTCTAGGTAGTCTTCTTCATCATCTAAGAAAAGTCTTCATATTAGTTCGTATTAGCATAATTCTAGTTAATAATTAGTTTAATAGATTTCCTTAGATTTTCAGTAACCCCCCCCCCCCCCAAAAAAAAAAAAACAATTAAACAGTTTGAGTCGTGTCTGACAGAGTCTGTTAGAGTTTAATTAGCGTGATTAGTAGAGTCTCGTGGTTCGATATCCGGACTTTCTTAGGTCGTACTGCAGTGATCGGTACACTTGCCGATTGTGTGGTTTAAGTTGAGTCTAGATTTAAAGCTTTTTAGTGTCTAGCTTAGAGAGTCTAAAATAGTTAATTTTAGTAGTCTGTTTAGCACACATCAAGTATCAACGTTCAAACACGCCTTAAATGTGTACGGGATGAAAACATACTTAACTATCCAAATCAAAGCAACCCTTTGACTTAGGATGTGTCCCACACCTCAACAAGGACATTGAGTCCTGCTAGAGAAGGATGAGGACGAGAATGAAAACATAAATGTAAAGAAGGATCTACACATTGTTGATTGATAGGAGTGATAAAGATGTTACATTAATATTGTTACAATACATATTATTTTACATTAAAATTAACATGTTGGATCGTTGAAATTAGTAGGGGTGCTAACTGGGTCGTGTTCGTGGGTTGACAGGTTCAACCCGACTCGAACCCAAAAATTTTACCCGAACCCGAAGATCGTATCATACATATGAACCCGAACATGACCTGAAGTTTTGTGGGTTGACCCAAACACGACCCGTTCAACCCGAATTTTTTAATTTTTTTTTTAAATTAATATATTAAAATTAAAATTCTCCTATAAGCTAATTTATGAATGAAATGAACACTAAATCCTATATAGTATTAATATTAATAAATGGATGAAATAAACACTAAACTATAATATAATAAAATATTATATATAGTTTTTTTATAGTTTTATTATCTTAATATTATAATAACTAGGTTTAAAAAAGTTCGCCGCGTTGCGATGAATTTCTTTTGTTATTTAGTCTGTGTTTACATGTGTTTTGAAATCACTATGAGCGTGTTGCGAATGGAACTGCTGACAAGAATAAAAAGAAAATGTAGAAAAAAACACTAAAAGATAACCGAAAGAAAATTAACCAAAAAAGTTGTATGGTAATGATGTTATTCGTATGAAACCCGTGGTCAGAGATGAGCAAATTGTTCTGGGTACCGGTACCAAATTTGCCGAACCGAAAGATCTAAAGTACCAATTCGGTACCGACTTTTGGCGTTCCTGGTACCGGTTCACTACCGTTTTTTACCTTCATATACCGGTACCGTAACCGGTATTTTCGATATCAGTACCGATTTTGTATCGGTAGACACCAAGCTCATCCCTACCCCTGAAACTAAAAAAAGAAAAAATTAAAAGTTTAAGAAAATCAACAAAAAAAAGTTGTACGGTACCGTTGTTCGTACGGTAACCGTGATCAGGGATGAGCAAATGGTATCGGGTAGCAACATTGAATTTCCCGAACCAAAATATTTCCAATATCAATTCGGCACCAACTTTTGGCGTTTTCTGTATTAGTGCCGGTTTTTACCTTCATGTACTGATACCGAATAGGACCGTCCCGGTATTCTCGATACCAGTACTGGTTCGATACCGATTGACACCAAGCTTATGCCAACCCCTGATATTAAAAAAATAAATAAAATAACTATTATTATAATATTAAATAATAAAAGTATTAAAAAAACTATATATTATTATAATTTTAAAATCACTATTTATTTCAATTCTAATAGTAATATATAGTAATAATAATATTAATATATAGTAATAATAGTAATATTAATATATAGTAATATTAATATATAGTAATAATATTAATATTAATATATAGTAATATATAGTAATATATAGTAATAATATATAGTAATAATTGTTATCTCCTTTACTTTTTAAGTCTGATAAGCTTTATGTTAACCGGTACTTGTATCGAAAATACCGGTTCGTTATCGGTACATTAAGGTAAAAACCAACACCAGCCTGGTACATAAAACGCCAAAAGTCGGTACCGGAGTGACTTTGATAATCTTTTAGTTCGAGAAATTTGGTACTGCTACCCAGTACCATTTGCTCATCCCTGATCACGGGGACCGTACGAACACCAATGGTATCGTACAACTTTTTTTTAGTTTCAAAGGTAGGGATGAGCTCGGTGCCAACTAATACCGAATCGGTATTGGTACCGAAAATACCGGTTACGGTATCGTATATGAAGGTAAAAACCGGTAGTGAACCGGTACCAGGAACGCCAAACGTCAGTATCGAATTGGTACTTAGGATCTTTCGGTTCAGGGGGAATTTCGGTACCGGTACCCATTACTATTTGCTCATCCGTGACTATGGGCTTCTACCGAACAACATCATTACCATACAACTTTTTTTAGTTGATTTTCTTTAGGTTATTTTTTAGTGTTTTTTTCTACATTTTCTTTTTGTTCTTGTCAGCGATTCTGTGTGCAACGCGCTCGTAGTGATTTCAAACACATATAAACGCACACAAAATAACAAAAGAAGTTCGTCGCAACGCGGCGACGGTTTTTATAACTAGTTTACTTAAAAACACAAATGTATATAATACGATTATATTAAATTATAAAATCTTATGCTAATTTTTCTTTTGAAGTTATAATTATGGCATAAAATACACACCCCGTTTAATTTATAACATAAAATAAGTTGTAAAAAAAATATAATATAATATAAATGTGTTAAACGGGTCAACCCGACAACCTGATCGGGTTGACCCAAACCCAACTCGTTAACCTAAACGGGTTCGCCGGTTCAACCTGAAACTGACCCAAACCTATCTAGACTAAACCTAAACCCACGAATTTTGTGTTGGGTTCGTGTCGTATTTTCGGGTCGTGTCCGAAATTCACACCCCTAGAAATTAGATACATGAACTTTAAGCTTCATCCAAAATAGTGAAATACATTTTCATAATAAAGTAAATAGTACAACAACCGAAAGACAATCCATCACAAAGGAGATACATCATCTCCAAACTCAAACCTTAATTATATAGTTATATTATTCTTGTATCTTCGAAGTATTCCGTATATTATCAAGGAGTAAACCTAGTAATACCAAACTTTAACATCATCTAACACAGGACCACAAAAGTGACCATAATCATGAAGCTTTGTGTGATAAAAGGCACTATAAAACGTTAGTCGTGTCCGGTTTGAAATGGCTTTGAATTTGAGAACTCCGGTTTTGAAATCCCCCTTTCCTCGAGACTCGTGTCTCACTTTAAGCGTTTCCCTAGCGGCAAAGGCCTCAACCATCATGGACCCGTGACAACCATTCTTTGCATCACCAATAACGAATGTTAGCCTATAGAACTTGTTAGGAATAGTTCGTATGATTTGCGCAATGGCTGTTTCTCGGCCTCCAACCAACTCAATTGCGGATAGCCCCGAAGGTACGTTAAAGTGCCTTGAGTCAACGTATTTTACTGGTTTGAGCGATTCAACGATCCATCCGGGTAATGGGGATATTATGTCGTGTATTTTGGGGAGGAGTAGGACTCCGGTTGAGAAATTCTTGAAGACGTATGGACCGATTTCAAAGTTGCCATTTTTCACAAAATTTCCTGCATTTAAAGTTATTATTTGTTAAGTTCATTTTCCTGTAAAAACATGAGAGTATAATTTTTTATTTTAATTTAACTATTCTATGTTGATACAACAAAATTTTTCGCTAGTAGTGTTATGTATGTTTCGTATAACGTTTTCGACCCCTAGGTTTTATAAAAAAAAAAAATACTTATATAGAATTTTTAGGTCCGGTGACTTCCGACCCCCGGTGGAAATTTTCAAGCTTCACCACTGTTTGGACTAATGGATTAATTAAACCGTCAAACAAATCGGTGGTTGAGCTGGGATTTGTAAAAAAATTGCGAATATCATTTACTATTTCGGTGTTTATATTTGTTTGTTCTGGACTTTATATGTTGTACATATTAAAATATACATATGAAAACGTAAGAGAGGTTTGATACATTTATATAGAAAACTGAGTTTAATGCATTTATTCATTATGAACTTCGGTGGTTCAGCTTAAGAGGTGCTGCGGCTAATTTACTCAATATCATGGCACATGTCTCCATGCTTAATCACTTACATTCGTTATGTTTTAATAATAACCAATAAAATTCCATTCGTTTTAAGATGTGACATGCTCAAAAATATAACAGTAAAAATGAATACTGATTCTAAAGGTGGACGGGGCGCTCCGTGGTGGCACAGTGACCACGCGTGGATCCTCGTAGAACACCGCCGCTGCTCAACCTTATCACGTGTGGAACTGACAACGAGTGGCCACTATGACGTGTGAAAACTTGCACAGAATGTGAGGTAAATTGTTGGGTTGTGAGGAAAATTGTTGGATGGTGAGTGATGAGCATTTCCACTAAAATAAACCACTAGTAATGGAATAAAGCTCGATGACGTGGCGAAACTTGATTGGATGTTGTGACTGATGAGTGAGTGGTGAGTGATGGACGTCCTTACCCCTCTAATTGTGATAATAAAACATTAACAATACCGATAATGATATTGTCCGACTGTAATCGATTGGGCGTGTAACGACAATCGCTTACCGTAAAATATAGTATTCAGTTATCATAAATTTAGTTATTTTATTATTTAATTTTTAGATTTTCTATGTATTCAAAAATTATTTTTTGAGATAGTATGTTAATGTTTACGTGAGAGTCTCTTACTCTATGAGAATAATAGATTGTGAAGATGCTGCTATCTAGAATATAAAAAGTATTAAGTCACTGGTCAAGGTTATTAAAATTTTAACAAATTATTATTTCTCGCTCGCTTGAACAATCACGTGATGCAACATGTACATCTAACATTTCCTTTCATGAATTTGATAAATTGTTATATAACATTTTGTATCTTGCTTTAAATCTGGTTCTGGAGAGTTTTACGGGAAGGAAAAGTTATTTAAGGGCTGTTTGGCAATATCTGAAGGGTTAGTTGTTGAACTATTAAGTGTTGAATCAGTAAGATGTCTAAATCATTAAGAACATGTATAATTTTTAACCGTTCATGGGCAAATGTCTGACCAATTCAGATTAGAGGTTTTAATCATTCAGAGGCAAATGTCTGAACCATTCAAACATCTGCTCGTGAAACAAATAGTCTAAACCATTAAGTGCTGAACCAGTAAAAGGTCTGAACCATTAAAAGCCTCATTAAGAGGTAAACAAATAGTCCTTAAGAATTACTAAATTAGATGAACATTTCTAACGCATACAAATATAATCGGTTTTAGTTTATAATTTTAACGTGTTAAAGAAACAAGTAGTGTTGGAGTTGAATTTGACATGTATGATTAATATATTAGAATTTAAAATTCGAATAAAAAAAACATTTTAATAAGATCAACATGTAAACCTTTTTATCGTCAGAAGGAACCATTTATATCTACAAATTGCCAACTTGCTTATGACTCTTATAACTTGATTAAAAACAATAGGTTACATAATTGTATTTGGGTTATATAATTTTAAGTATGTCTGGACTAAGTTTTATTTATTCCAAAAGAGAAATATCACAGAATATAACCAATTTTCAAAAGTGTTTTAATTAGGTTACTTGTATCGTTTTTGTCCCAATCCTAATTAGATAACTTAACATTCAATTTGAGCCATGTCCTTTTTTTTCTTTGTCAAGAAGAAAATGAAGCATAAGATGCTGGGGTCGGATTATTTTAATATATGAAATTATATTTATTAAAAATAAAAATACTATAATTACATTAAATATTAGAAAAACAAGTTAAAATCCACGTCATCACTCGACGTTAGCATCAAATAAAACGAAAAAAGAAACAAAAATCCACATCATCACGGTTACCTGTGAAATGGATGGAAAAAAACCCCTAATTTAAATGAAAAATGAATGTTGAGTGACTTTATTGGAATAGTTTTAAAGCTTGAGTGACCTAACTAAAACACTTTTAAAACTTGGTTACTATTCTACAAAGTTACCCATATTCGAAACATGCAAGGAAATACATGGTCATGCTCGGGAAGATCAACCCAGCCCGCTAACTCGAAATCCTTTAACATCTTCTTCGTTTGGAATCTTAAAATATAAATATCATATTATCAATAATATTAAAATATTTTACTAAATTACTATAAAATCTTATAAAGATGTATCTTTAATATCTGTAGGTACAAAATCAAAATGGTTGAGTACATTAAAGATAAGGAATCAGATAGTACATACATATAATTGTATGTACGAGACCGTATATTTACAAAATGTCCCAATTACGTAACAGTATTGTCAAGTAATTTAATTAAAATATTAAAAAACCTAAATTGCTAATATATGGTGCATGTGGTTACAAGCTAATGAAATTATAACCATAACTACCTATCTTATGTTAAATATTTTTTTTGAAAGGCCAACATAAAATTCATTCACCAAACTAGCAAGGGGCTAGCACCACACTTACAGTCCACCAAAATACTATAATAACAACATAAAAACAACTAAGGACCAAACTGGAGCAAACATACAGAACAGAAATTAAACATTAAAAAACATTGAACCTTCTCCAGCTCTCCCAGTTAAGACAAGCCTCTTTCGAGCGATACTTAACCCACTGGAAGCTCATCCTTTTAATTTCCTCGACCACCTTTTGAACCGATACTGAAGCATTTTGGAAAATTACTTCATTCCGCATACGCCACACACTCCAAAGGTAAACGAGCGAAATAGCATGTATGGCTTTCTTCCGCTTTGCCGACCCATCCACATACTCGCCGACCTGCAGAACATCTTTGAGGCTGAAAGCATAAAAGGCTGAAACTTTACACCATTGCGCGATAGCGGTCCACACGGTCTGAGCGAATTGGCAATCGACGAAAATATGTTCACTTGTCTCTGGTTGTTCATTACAGAAAATGCAGGTCACCGATTCTGGATGAATACCTTTCGAGAGGAGTGCCACCTTAGTTGGAAGTCGTTCCACCATCGCCCTCCACCCGACTACCCCAACCTTTTTAGGTATCCAATTATTCCACTTAAAAATTGATTGCGGCGCCACCCTATTATGATTTTGAACATGGTTCTTGATACTTCGAACCGAAAACAAGCCGTTAGGGTCTAGATCCCAGACCCAACGGTCCCTTCTATCTTCACATTGTACCCCTGATGTGTATTGAATAAGTTGTTGTAATTCTGCTATCTCGGCTGAAGAGGAGGGGGCCCGATTCCAGTTCCAATTCCATTGTGGCCAGTGATTTTCATTCCACAATCGATCCGCTACTGTGCACATCTTATCCATCTCCAAATTAAACAAAGCTGGAAAAGAGTATGCAAGCGGCGATTCGCCTACCCAGGTATCAACCCAAAATAGAATATCCGCTCCATTGCCAAGTACTCCTCTGATCTGTTTTGTAAGATTCAATTCAGCCCTTTCCAGTTCTCCCGAAATTTGCCATATTTGTTTCCATGGTCCTGGAATCGAAATCTTAGCCGGAATAAAGTTCCAAGATCTGGATTTGTTATGAATTGCCCAAATCACTTTCCGCCATAATCCTTCTTTCTCGACCTTGAATCTCCACCACCATTTCGCTAGCATGGCGAGATTGGCGTCTTTGAGTGAGCCGAAACCAACCCCACCATATTCAACTGAAGAGATAACATTATCCCACGCTATCCAATTTGCCTTTGATTTATCTTCCGTACCACCCCAAAAGAATGTTCTCCGAATGCTTTCTAGATTTTTAATTACTTGTGCCGGGGCCCTATACAAGGAGAAATAATATGTAGGAAGCGAACTAAGAACTGACTTGATTAATGTAATTCTACCTCCATAAGAAAGCGTTTTACCCTTCCATATAGACAACCTATTCTTGAATACTTCCATAACGGGCTTCCAGTTTTTCACCAAATTCATGTTTCCACCCACTTGTAGTCCCAAGTATTTGAACGGGAAGGCCCCCGCTTTACAATACAAGGTATTGGCCATTTCATCCACTTCGCTAGAACCCACTCCCACGCCAAATAGTTTGCTTTTGCAAAGATTGACCTTTAACCCCGACGCCAAGTAGAAACATCTAAGTATTCTTCTTAAATTGAGTACATTTGACAAAGACCAAGTGCCAATAAAGACGACATCATCGGCATAAAGCAAATGTGTCAAAGTAGGACCATTTGTCGCGCACTTTATCCCTTGGAAAAGACCAACCGAAGAAGCCTTTTTCATTATTCCGGAAAGAGCTTCCATGGCCAAGAGAAAAAGGAATGGAGACAACGGATCCCCTTGGCGAAGTCCACGAGTACAATTGAACTCCATTGTAGGCGAACCGTTGACTAGCACGGAACCATGTGAAGAGTGCAATGTAGCCATTATCCAAGTTATCCATTTTGCCGGAAAGTTCATTTGCATCATAATGGATTGAATATTAATTTAAGAAAAATAAAAATAATATAGCTGTATGTTAAATATTAATTTAAGAAAATAAAAGTACATGTGGTTACAAGCTAATGAAATTATAACCAAAACTACCTATCTTATGTTAAATATTAATTTAAGAAAAATAAAAATAATATAGCTGATCGTGGTTATCATTTGCAATGTAGTTTCGTGATAAATCATTTTTCATTTTTCCCGCAGTGAGCCCAAGAATATTGTCTTATCACATGTTTGTATTTTTTTTTCTTTAAATTTGAATGTTATGTATATGGATGTATAAATGTAAATATTTATTTTAATTTCTATATTTCTCGAAATCTTGGTATCTGAAAATATCTAGAGTGTGTTTGGATTTAGTATTTCCGGTACAAATGAATTGAGTTGGTCGTGAGTCAAGATTGTCTTGTTTAGAACTCGAATTAGCCGAACTTAGCTAAGCTCAAGCATAAAGTTCACACATCAAGATTGACTATAAACCTACTATTTGTACAATTTTTATTTAGTATATTAAATACTTATTTGCATGCTTATTGTTATTATATATTAAAACTTGTTAAAAGTAAATAAATAATATATATTATGTTATATAAAAAACCATAATTATATGTACAAAGTTTTGTATAAATAAAATTATTAAATAATTAAAAATGAAAAACAAGCCGAGCCCAAACCCAAATCCAACTCAAGCTTAAAAACTACTTACGAATCGAGTTTACAAAACTACTTACGAATCGAGCTCAAGCTTTATCATTAAAGCTCTAAACAAGCCTTGAACTCAAACTCACTTAACTTAAATGAGTAGAGCTCCGGCTACAACTACCATTTGTTACTCTTATAGATCAACTTTTCTACTAGAGTAAATTACAAAAATTGACTTTTATGCTTACACCAGATTGCAAACTTTGTTTTTATCTTCAAAAAATATAAAAAAAAAACATACTCGATATTTGCAAACTGTTGCACATTATGTTCTATAGTTTTAACTCAGTTAGTTTTCATGGTTAAATCTAACCAAGAGGACCTCACATAAAGGTATTTTAGTAATTTTACCCTAAATACTAAAATAATAAACATAAACCACTATCTCTTCATCTCAAAACTCACTATCTCTCCTTTAACTCTCTCACCAGTCACCACCTCCATACATCACCACCACCATCCACCTGACAGCACATCCATACACCCCGCTGGACCACTGCCATCACCTCCATACACCCCATCGGACCACCACCTCCACACACCCTACACCGCCTGTCACCACCACTCAAACTGGCCACCAACATCGCCCACCACCACCACCCACCAACCACCACCTCCACACATCCACCCCACACTACATGTCACCGCCACTCAAACCACCATGACCTTTTTCTCTCTTTGTCCATCTCTTTCCACCACCAACCATTACCTCCCCCACCTCAACTACTCTTAACATTACGACCACCACACCACCGTACCTTCACCCTTAACATCACCACCATTCAAACCCAAACCTCTATTTTACAAGCCTTAGAACTTGACCCACCAAAAAGATCCAGAATCAAGCACATACCCCAACCCTAACCAACAATGCCATTAAACCCCAACGACGATGGTGCTTCTGGATCTGGAAGAACGGTGGTGCATAAGAGAGAGAGTGGTGCTTTGACGACGCTTCTGGATCTGGATCTGGTTCTCCGATGACGGGTAGAAAGAGAGAGAGAGAGAGAGCGAGAGAGAGAGAGAGATAATAGTGGTGGTGGGAGGTGGTGGTGGCGGTGGCAGTGTGTGGGTGGGTGGGTGACGATAGGGGCGGGTAGGTGGGTGGTGGTAGTTTTAGAGAGAGAGAGAGAGAGAGATAGATAGATAGATAGATAGAATGGTGGTGGTGGCGATGACAGGTAGGTGGGTGGGTGGGTGGTGGTGGTGGTGGTTGGGTAGTTTTAGAGAGGGGGTAAAATGACCCAAAATACCCTCATGTGGGGTCTACTTGTCAGATTTAACCATGAAAACTAACTGAGTTAGGGTTAAAGAATGTAACATACAAGGGTTTGCAAACATATTGAGTGTGTTTTTTGTTTTTTCTAAAGGTAAAGGATATAGTTTGTAATCTGGTGTCGACATAAAGGACGATTTTGTAATTTACTTTTTCTACTATTATTCTCCCTTTCTAGCTAGGGTGTTTGGGGTTGCAATAGTACATAAAAATAAAACTATAAAAAAGGCTCTTGTGACAAAAGCATTGGTTGCAAATCGTTGCAAAGGTTCCTTTCAAAGGAAAATGTCAATGTGTATGGTTTGTGTAATAACTAGGAAACCTACGCTCCTAGTCCAATTTAAAGGCACTCATTTATTCTGAAATAAGAAGTTACTACATGAGTCGAAAGTCTCGAGCTCGGTGAATGAGGCATCTCTTGATTATGCTATGTCAAAAAACATAGTGTGGGTAAAGAATTACCAATTGGTGATTGATTACGGATGGAGTTTAACAAGAGATTACTGACGAGTATTATCATCAACAGAATAAACACCGGTTTTTTAGCAAAAGTCTTATCTGAAATCTTATAATTAGTATTAGCGACATATACAACAACAACAACAACCGTACCCAGTATAATCCCACCTATAGTCAAGCTATTGGTAGGGTCTGGGGTAGTATTAGCGACATATATTGACGGACAATCCCCCAGATAAATAAACGTATGAATGCCTCGATGATTATGTTTAAGATTAGCAAGGGAGTATATTGATGGATGGTCTGTCAAAACACGTTCCACCATCAATGAGAAAATTTGGACTTTTAGTAATTATTGAGGGATTACCAATAAATGGCTTATAATTTTCATTTTCATTTTTTTGGGTTTTTCTAGGATGCATCGTTGACACGTTAAATGTTACGTACGTTCGGACATACAGTGGCGGATGCAGGATTTTATTCTAACGGGTTCCTTTTGGTAAATTCTCTTAAATTCTCACTAATTTTTTCTAAATTCTACAAAGTTCTCACTAATTTTTTTCGTTTTTTTCCAAACGCACTGGGTTCCTGAAACCCACAAATGTGGGCTGGATCCTCCCCTACGGACATATACTCAATTTTATAGTAGCTAGGAGAAATCCATCCAAACTGCCTATTTGTATTCTTTTAAATTAAATACAACTAAAAAGCAATCTAGAAACTATATATTTCCAAACACCCTACTAGAATAACACTTTATTACTCTAATCTCTACTAGTCTTCAAATAAGAGATAAACAATGCAATAATTGAAAGACTATAAGCATAAAAGATTAGGATATAATAATAATGATACCTGCAGAGTATTTCAATGGTGGCATCTTCTTTATTGCAATGGCATCCAAAAGAGGACCACAAGTGGGATCCTCTTGTATCCCAGGATTACGAAATGTAACCTTCACTGTGCTACGAATAGCTTTAAAAGCATACGCATAAGTGTCCCCTCCATCCGTACTATACAACGTCTGAATTGGAAGCTCGCCCGAGTGGCCATCAGCGTGCACCATGAGCTTCTCGTCTTGCGCACATGTTCGTGTGGCCGAAAATGTGAGAGAGTATGTGGAACCCGCCTCAACAGGTACATATTGCGATATGGAAGCTTCGTTACCTAGCCTCGCTGCATGGGTCCCACGTGGGACCGCGAAGTAGAACCCGCCTGGTTGGGGGCCCCCCCCGAGATGTACTCTACAATGCCCTTGATTTCCCATTTGGGCAAGGAGTATTTACCTATGATCATCGTTTTCTTGAGGTTGGATGGTTTCGGTCCTAGCTCAAAGTTACCATTTGGAAGCATGCCTATAGAGAGAAGATATATAGAACATATTTAGTAATTCAATTCTATGTTGTCAAAAGATAGCACCTATTTAGTAACTCAATTCTATACGTTATCAAAAGCGTCCTAGGCGCAGAAACGCAATTTTTTTGCAAAAGTAGTTGATCTAAGCTTCAAAAAGTGCTTCTAGGTGGTCCTGAATTTTGTTTTCAAAAGTAGGTAATCCGTTGTACCAAACAGCGAACTTGTGCACACACTCTGACAGAAATCTGAAAAAGCTGTTTTGGAGTAAAGATCATTGTTTCAATTAGCAAACTTTTTCAGATTCTGTCAGAGTGCGTGCACAAGTTCGCTGTTTGGTACAGCGAATTACCTACTTTTGAAAACAAAATTCAGGACCACCTAGAAGCACTCTTTTGAAGTTGAAATCCCCTATTTTTGCAAAAAAATCTAGAAACGCAACTCAACATGCACCTTGAAAAGCACCCTTTCAGGCGTCCATGCGCAAGTTCGGCCATTTTTCGGCCAAAAAAGCGTAAGAACCCCTAATTAAGCTGGAACCAACCTAAACAAGCTTAAAACTTGTCTAAAGCTCCTAATAATTTTATTTCGTGCTATGCGACTAGCTTAAAAAAAGCCTTTGCTTTTTAAGCGCACGGCGTCTTAGGTTTGTTAGAACATGTATGTTTAGATTTATGAAGAAAATTGGAAGTAAATGAAAAATACCATCACGAATAGGAATTGCAGTAGTGTGAGAGGATATATGAGCCAAGTAAAGAACAATGCAAAGAGAAGTTAGAAAAGACATTTTCAGCAAGTACAAAGGAGGTACGGGTGGGGTATTACTCCCTTTCACGCTATTTATAAGTCGTTTTGCATATCACCCACTCAAAACAATATGCATGTATTCCGCATCAAATGCAAAATTAAAAAATTACCAAATGTATAAAACTAGTTGATGCTCTGCTCGCGTTGCGGGGCGATGACCAAATAATTCTCAATCAATTAGAAAAACACTATTATAGTTTTGATAGGAAAAAAAAACTAAAACGATGACAAGACCGTAGTTCTGAGCTCAGGCCAAAACTGTAGTTTGTCAGGATTAATGAACGAGTGTTAGGCAGCTTCTTGACATGGAAAAAAATTAAATCCAGTCAAAAAATTAAAAAAAAAACACTTTTATAGTTTTGCTAAAAAAACTAAAATGATAGCAATACTGTAATTTGAACTGAGGGCAAAGTTGTATTTGTTAACTTGGGTAAAATCGTAATTTGCCAAAAGTTAAAGTGATGGCAATACTATAAATTTGAACCAGGACAAAATCGTAATATAACTTTGCACTAAGGACAAAACCGAAATTTTAATATGAGGACAAAACTATATTTTTAATTTGAACTGGGGCAAAATCAAAATTTTGAACTGAGGGCAAAAGCGTAATTTTGAATTGCGGGGCAAAAGCATACTTTTATTTTGAACCGTGCAAAAACATAATTTTAAACTGAAGGCGAAATCATAATTTTTGAAACGGGGCGAAAATGCAGAATCGTCATTTTTAGTTTGAGGCAAAAGAAAAAATTTATTTTGAACTGTGGCCAAAATTGTAATTGTAATCTGGGGATAAAATCATAATTTTGAACCGATGACAAAATCGTAATTTTAAGCGAGTGATAAAAACATAATTTTATTTTAAAGTGGAGGCGAAAACATAATTTTATTTTAAATTAAGGACGAAATCATAATTTTAGAACAAACAGAAAATAATAAAACGGGCGGTTTAATAGGAAAGTGTCACACAGCTGTGTGGCACTATTCCCCTAGCTTATTTTTGTATAGGTAGGAAATAATCTAGAGTCTTATCAACAACAACAAAAAAAAAAAAATCAATAGTAACGGTAGAAATTATGTAGTTAGTTGAGAAGTTAGTAACGGTTTCATCATGAGTTGTATGCCTCAACTGTTTGTTATTTGCTAGGATTCTTAATGTCCACTACAAACATATATGGAAAGTGGACGTTATGTGTATAAACGATCTCTCAGGTAGAATTTAGACACCCTACGATCATGCATTGTTGTTTTATATTTACTATCACAAGTATCAGGGGCAGATCCACATAGAGTTGGTTGGGGTCACAGGACCCCGATGTTTTTAATAAAATTAGTAGATTCGATGTATTAAATTGTATAAGGACCCATAAATATAATTAGGTGGACATCATAAAAAGAGAAAGAAAGTTGGTGTAATGGTAATAAATGTCTCTTTTCACCAACAAGAGATCATAGGTTCAATCCTTGTATAACCTGTTTTTTTTTTTTAAATCTAGTTCAAACCTATCCGACCCGAACGAGGACTGACCCGAAAATTTTAACGTTTTGCTACGAAAATTTTGAAAACAAAAAAAGAATGAACCCCATTAAAAAAAAATCTTGCATCATCATGACTTAAAAGGTTTCACATACCATATAAAATTGTCTTATAACTATTTCACAAGATTAATTGTCTTATATAACCTATTTCACAATATTATATATTCTTCAATCTTATATGTTCTTTTTAAAGTCAGTTTACTCTTATATATGATCAAACATTTAATACCCAGATCAACTATTTCTATTATCTTTCCCACCAATTAGTTTCTTGGGTTCTTAATAATAATAACGAGCGCGTTGCGGCGCATTAACCCGAATCGCTTCACGCGTTGCAGCGTGCTAAACTGAATCATGCTCCGTTTGATAATGTATAGGTGCTCATGAGACGCCAGCAGTGGCGAAGCTTGAAAGTTTCCACCGGGGGGTCGGAAGTCACCGAACCTAAAAGTATATACCTAAAAAAATTATTTTTATAAAACCGGGGGGTCGAAAATGTATATACCTAAAAAATTCTATATGAAACGTACATACATAATAGGGATGAGATTTTTTACCGAAATACCGATACCGTACCGGTACCATACCGGTACCGTACCGATCATAAACGGTACCGGTATCGGTAATAGATTTTTCAAAATTCGGTATCGGTAAAAAACGGTATCGGTACCGGTATTTTTCGGTAAATACCGGTATTAATACCGAATTTAATAATGACTTTATGTATTTTGCTATTATCTTAGAACCCACTATGAAATTATATTTTCTTAAACATTGTTTTACAAAAACCAGTATCAAATTTCTTTTGTTTGGTTATTTTTAATCAATTATGGTGATTTTTTAGACATGTTGGAATTTGGATGTTAAAAGTCGTACCCATGGATGTTTACCTTTTGATTTTTTTGACTACTTAATATGTCTACCTTTTGTTTACATTCCTCTATATATTACTCTAGTTTAGTTAATAATGGATGGATGTATTGCACATGAATTTTTTTTAGGTAAAACAATGGATGACACCAAAGCGGTACCAATGTGGTAAAGTACCGAAATACCGGTACCGATACCGGTACCGTACCGGTACCGAATCTATAAATACGGTACGGTAATCGGTATCCACATTTCCTCAATTTCGGTAACGGTATCTACGGTATCGGTACCGGTACGGTACCGGTATCGTACCGATCTCATCCCTAATACATAATACTACTGAACCAAAAGTTCGGGGGGTCGGGCGCCCCCTCCGGCCCCTTCATAGCTGCGCCACTGGACGCCAGTGTGTGAGAACTGTTGAATATAGATTGCATCATAATTCACATTGTTGCTTAAGTTTTTTTATTAGACTAAAACCAAAAGTATAACCAAGCAATGCAAGAAATATCAAACTAACACAAAGTACAATACTATAAAGCTTTAACATGATGCAAATTGATATTAAATAAATAAATTATTAAAAATAAGAAGGAATTTTAATTGGACACTCACCACCTTTTCAAAACCAACGGCGTCTTTTTGCAAGTTTGTAAAAGTGGAATTAAGAAATTAGTTGTATCGTTTACTTTGCTATTTAATAACTAGATTCTCTTTAATCATTTAAAATTAAAATAAAAGTTATTATTAATGATACATTATAAAATGCTATTCCGATCTAATTTTTTTTAATGGCCAACAAATCATTCAAATGTGCTACTGACGAAATTCACCACATCGTGATACACTCGCATTCGAACCAGAGAAAACCCTCACCTAGGGCTAAAGCCCGTGAACACTCGCCTGAAGGCACGACAGTGCAATGAGGTAAAACCCTCTCAGTTTAAGGATCGAACTAGCGATCGCCGCCTACTCGGCTAGTTCCCTATCATCATCAGGTACCGCGTAAACTAAATAGTTATGGTAGAAATGACACCTGTGTCAATTAAAACACTATGTCTCTCCCTTACCACTCTACAACCAACTCATTGGCTATTCCGATCTAATTCATATAATTTTTAATATAAACTTTAATCATTTGAAGTTGATATTAAAGTCGGTCAGTTGCGAAGAACATATTACGGCATATGTGTGGGTACTCCATGTGACTATGATAACCATGAATACAAGTGATTCTCACTTATACATTTGACTTTCATCCTTACTTCACGTGACCCTATAATAATGTTTTTTGATTATTTTATTTCTTTTAAGTTTAAGAAAACTAAACAAAGTTAGGCTGTGATTTACAACACCACACGAAATATGACACAAAGTCAAACCTATGTAATTTCGAAGTTTGGATTAGTTTAAACGGTTTCAGATTATTCGTATCGAATCTACAAATCGTGTTTAAGGTCATCTAGCTGGTTCACGTATTGACTCGTTTAACCTTTTTATTTTTGTAAGTTTAAAAAATATGTTTTGTATCATAATTTAAAAGGATATTGAATTTAATAACTCCAACTTTTACCAATTGGCTGATAACACTTTCAACTTTTAATTTGTACACCAACACTTCCAACTTTCAACTTATTAGCCGGTAACACTCTCTAACTAACATGAACTTTAACATAGTAAGCTAATGTCAGCTGCCATGTCATAAAAAATGCCATGTCAACTGCCACATCAGCTGCCACGTCATCAAAAATGACACACCAGCTGCCACGTCATCAAAAATGTCACATCAGTTGCCATGTCGTATTCCACGTCAGCAAAAAAGACCACATCAGATGCCTCATCAGCAAAAACTAACTGAGTTAGGGTTCAATTAGTTAGGAAGTGTTATCGGCCAATATGTTGAAAGTTGGGAGTGCTAGTGTACAAATCGTAAGTTGAGAGTGTTATTTGCCATTGGTGAAAGTTGGGTTATTTAAATCCAATACCTCTAATTTAAACTAAATGGTATTCTATATCAAAATATATATATATATTTTTTTGACTATTTTATGTCAAAGTTCCAAAGTATTATAATTTAAATCTAATTATGTAAAAGTTCTTGTCATAAGGTTGAGTTATAGTAGAAAGAGTTTAAAAATAATATAAAACACAATGAGTATCAAACTAAAAATACAATGAAAAGTAGAATAAAACACAATTGATAACAATAGATAAAAGACACAATGGACAACAAACTAAAACACAATGGATAATAGCCAAAAAACACAATAAATAACAGACTAAAACACAATTGACAACAGACTAAAAACACAATAAACAACATAATAACACACAATGAACAATAGATTAAAGACAATAATCAGAACCAATAACACAATGTATAGAAAACTCAAATATAACACCAACTTCATTGTGTTATAAATTGTGTTATATGTTCTGATAAAAACAGAATCTAAATTAACATTGTGTTACAAGTTTTGATAATAACACAATGTATAGAAACCCTAATAAAAACGTAATAATCGTAACCCACTTGAAAGACATAATGACCCGAGTCTTTAACACAATGCAAAGAAAATCCAGTAAAAATATTTTTTTTTATTTTTTTTCATAGAGCAATATCATACTCATATTAAAGATAAAAAAAAATGTTTGTTATTACACTGAATATTTTTTTAAATGTCGTATGAAAAAATTATAAACGTTTTAAATTGATGGGAGGAATTAACATGTGACTTGTATGTAGAGAGAGAAAATCAATAAATGTAAGATTCCTTTTTTATTTTTTTAAGGACAAATGTTACTCCTTTTAATTATCTCTCCTTGTCGGGGTTTTAACTTGTGACCTTCTCCTTATGAGGCATGTGCCTCTACCACATTGGCATATGATCCCTTTTATAGTCTTCTACTATCTTCTTTTCTATAAAACTAATTTTAACCATTCAAATTTAAGATTAATTGACTAATTAAAATCTTTCTTACTCTTTTTATTTATATTCGATCCTAATCCCTTGTTATAAATGAAATTATCTATGTCTATAATCTATAATACTATATAATATATCTCCCATGTACAAAAAAGGTCATTTCCTTTAAAATTATAAGACGACAGACAAATGGTCATGGCTTCCTCCCTAAAAGCATGACCCTTACTCCCAGTTTTGCCCTCAATTCAATGTCTCCACTAATCAACCAGCCGAACAGGGAGATGCAAACGTCAGTCCAATTACTAATACAATCAAGATTGAAATCAATTCTTTCCCACGAAACTGAAATCAGTTACTGATATCATCAATAAGGTTTGATGGATGAAACTGGTATCACACCAAAAGCCACCAAAACCCTACGATTTCAATCCCATAAATCCGATCAATTCTCCGTCTTTTTTTTTTTTGAAACGTGAACTTCATTAAAACCACCGAACCGAAAACCAGGACGGAAAAAAAACAAGCAAAATTTACAAATTTACACCAATCCTCCCAAAGAAAAAAAACCTTTCTTAGCCCTATGCTTAAACCATACAAAACTAACCGCCCTAACTTCACCAAATAACTCCTCAACGCTACCATTGAAATTAGCCACAAAGTTCCTACTTGATTTCTCAATTATCAGGTTTGAGTTTCGCTCTTCTCTTCTGCCATTCGTCCATGAGATTTAGGTGTGTGATTTTGACTTGGTTACTTTGATTTCATACAATTACAAGATCATACATAATAGATTAGATAATTTTGTATATCATATCATATATATCTTTGTATTAATTTAAGGTTATCTCCTACCAAAAATAGTGGAGAGCCTTTTGTATTTATAGGGTATTATGTTTAATGAGAAAGGCATCGATTTACCATAATCCTTTATGGTATCAGAGCTCCAAGTTCTGATCCCCTAAACCCTAATTCTTTTTTTTCCCGATCCTCTACCCTTCTTCACGACCCCTGCTTTTCTCAGCCACATCTTTCACAGTCGATCCCCTGTTTCCTTGTTCTTCACTGTCGGAATTTTCACAGCCTTCACAGCCGATTCCCTGCTTCACTATCACAGGGATTTGATTCACAACCTTCACAGCCGATTCCTTGCTTCACTATCACAGGGATTTGATTCACAGCCTTCACTGTCGATTCCCTGCTCTTCTTCACAACAACTTTCACCGCCAATCCCCTACTTCACTATCACATGGATTTGATTCACTGCACAGGTGCCATCTTCACTGTCACAGCCGACTGCTTTTCTCTGCTACAGCCATGTCTTCTCAACTTCACCCCGCAGTCACCGTCTCCAACATCCGCACCCTGATTCCCGTGACCCTAGACTTCGAAAACGGCCACTACACGACTTGGTCGGAACTTTTCAAGATACAGTGCAAATCGTTTCAGGTATACGATCACTTACAGCCTCGGGTTGCTGATTCGTCTTCTTCGTCTACCACTACTTCAGCAGATAAAGATAAGGACAAAAGAAAAAGGGCAAGCACCAGTCGAAAGCTGGGAACGACTGGACTCAATTGTGCTTCAATGGATTTATGGTACAATCTCTACTGATCTTCTACATACAATTCTGAAACCCAACACCACAGCCTATGATGCCTGAACTGCGCTAGCAAATTTATTTCAAGACAACAAAGCATCTCGCACTATCGATCTCAATAACCGTTTCGCTAACACCCGGCTCGATCAATTCCAGTCCATGACAGCCTACTGTCAAGCTATGAAGGTTATATATGATCAGTTAACAAACATCGGCTCTCCAATTACTGATGAACAGCTAGTATTACAAATTTTGACAGGACTCACGGAGCAGTACGAGAGTGTCGCACTCATCATTCAGCAAACGAAACCCCTGCCCACCTTTTATGAAACTCGGTCTCAACCGGAGACCAGGAAAATCAATCAGGCAAAACAGTCTGCTCAACTCGCCGGCACGGCTCTAGCGGCGACCACCGAGAACAACAAAAATTCGGACACTCGTTCTGAATCGGATCGTGGTCGAGGCCGTGGCAGGGGTAGAGGCCGCGGACGGGGCAGGAACTCGTCTACTCGAGGTCGTGGCAGCTGGAACTCTTCCGGTTACTCGGCTGGACGTGGCGGCTGGACCCAATCGAACAACAATATGCAGCCCTTTCCGTGGAACAATACTGGCGGCTGGAACTCCTCTCCACATTGGGCCGGCCCACAACAGCAATGGGCTCATTGGGTGCCTCCCCCATGTCCATACCCCACGGCCCCTAAAGCAAACAGTGTTGACCGAGGTGTGCTGGGCCCCAGACCAGCCCAGAACTATGCAGCAAGTCAGGCCTCTTCCTCAGATGGATACACTCCAACGGATTTGACTCAGGCCCTCTATCACATGGTACTCCATCAGCACGATCCAAATTGGACAATGGACACAGGTGCGTCAGACCACATGACTTTTACTAATTTTCCGTCTTTATTTAATAATTGCATGTCTCGTAATATTGTAGTCGGAAATGGCAAAACCATACCCGTCATTGGACAAAGCAACCAAACCTTACCACCACCCTTCCCACCTTTCAAATTAAATAATGTCCTTTATGCACCCTCGTTAATCAAAAACCTACTTTCAGTCCGTCGTTTCACAAAAGATAATCATGTTTCTATAGAATTTGACCCTTTTGGTTTTATTGTGAAGGATCTCAAGACCAGGACTCCTATCCTATGATGCAATAGTTCTGGCGATCTCTACACATTGGATCCCACACAAGTATCCAAGTTCACCTCCCCATCTACCTTCACTACTGTGTCTCAGGATCTTTGGCATCAACGCCTTGGCCACCCTGGCTCCAATTTATTGCATTCCCTTAAAAACTCTAGTTTTATTCATTGTAATAACACAAAAACTAAATTATGTCAGTCTTGTGTTTTTGGTAAACATGTTCGTCTTCCGTTTATTCATTCTATTAATTCTACTTCATTACCTTTTGATATCATACATAGTGATTTGTGGACTTCACCAATACTTAGTAGTGGTGGCATCGTTATTATATTTTATTTCTAGATGACTTTACAAATTTTTTATGGACTTTTCCCATCAGTCAAAAATCACAAGTCTTCTCCACTTTTCAAACCTTTGCTACCTATATTAACACCCAATTTGAGCGTAACATCAAACAATTTCAATGCGATAATGGGGAAGAATATGTACACGCTCAATTTAACCAATTCTGTCATTCTCATGGCATGAAATTCAGATTTTCATGCCCACATACATCATCTCAAAATGGTAAAGCTGAGCGGAAAATTCGAACTATTAATAACCTTATTCGAACCCTTCTTGCCCAATCTTCTATGCCTAATACCTATTGGCATCACGATCTCGAAGTAGCCACTTATCTACTCAATATCCTTCCCAGCAAACTTCTAAACTACCAATCACCTACCCAATCTCTCTACCTCACCCAACCTACCTATACTCATCTTCGTGTCTTTGGTTGCTTATGCTATCCCCTAATTCCCCACACTACCATCAACAAACTTGAGCATCGTTCCATGCCTTGTGTTTTTCTTGGATACCCCCCAATCATCGAGGATATAAATGTCTCGATCTTTCCACCAACAAAATTCTCATTAATCGTCACGTTATTTTTGATGAAACTACCTTTCCCTTCTCCACTTCTTCACAAAAGTCTCTCTCTTCATACGATTTTCTATCCACTCCTATACATCCTACCTACTGGACACATGTTTCCTCATCCCCCACTTCCCCTAACCCGGCCCAAAACCCATCAACCTCCACTCCTCCCCATACACCTCTACGGCCCAATAGCCCTCCCCACACCCCTCTACGGCCCAACAGCCCTCCCCACACACCTCCACGGCCCAACAGCCCTCCTTCCAAACTACCCATTAACCAAACCTATTCTCGCCGGCCTAAAACCAAACCCAACCTGATACCCCCACCACCTCCACCCCCACCACCCCCTCCCTCACCTCCTGTCGTCCCTACTCAACCAGCGACTGGCCGTACCATACGTACTCGTTCTATAGACGTCATCTCAAAACCTAAACAACACTTTAATCTTACCGCATCTCGTGTCACTCTCATACCTAAAACCCCTACCGAAGCCTTGTCTAAACCGGATTGGTACAACGCCATGACTACTGAGTTTAATGCACTTATTAAAAATAAGACGTGGGAATTAGTCCCTCGCACTGCTGACATGAACGTGATCCGTAGCATGTGGTTATTTCGCCACAAATATCGATCAGATGGCACACTGGAACGATATAAAGCTCGCTTAGTTTGTGATGGCAGTACTCAGTAGGTAGGCATTGATTGTGGGGAGACATTTAGTCTGGTAGTTAAGCCCACCACTATTTGGACCGTCTTAACCTTAGCTTTATCTCAGTCATGGCCCATACATCAGTTGGATGTTACCAATGCTTTCCTACATGGTAACATTAGCGAAACAGTTTATATGTATCAGCCCATGGGCTTTCGTCATCGTCAGTATCCGGATCACGTGTGTTTATTGAAGAAATCTCTCTATGGGTTAAAACAGGCACCCCGAGCATGGTACCAACGATTTACGGATTTTGTATTGTCCATTGGTTTTCAGCAGAGTAAGTGTGACAACTCGTTATTTATCTATCATCAGGGTTCTGACATGGCTTATTTACTTATTTATGTCGATGATATTATTCTTACCACGTCACATGAAACTCTCCGAGTCAATCTCATACATCAGCTGGCAGCCGAATTTGACATGAAGGATATCGGACCACTGAGTCATTTTTTGGGGATTCATGTAACACGACAGCATGGTACTATGTTCTTGTCACATCAATCATATGCGTTAGATATTATTGATCGGGCTGGTATGTCATCCTGCAAGTCAGTTGCTACTCCAGTGGATACAAAACCTAAACTTAGTGCTTCTTCAAGTGCACCGTTTGAGGACCCTACGTTATATCGTAGTCTGGCTGGAGCTCTTCAGTATCTTACCTTCACCAGACCTGATATTAGCTATGCAGTTCAACAAGTGTGTATGCGTATGCATTCTCCTCAGCTTGATCATTGGAATACTCTTAAACGCATTATACGTTATCTTTAGGGCACTACCTCATTTGGTCTTAGCTTGGGTACCTTTACTGATCTCTTTTTACGCGCATACACTGATGCTGATTGGGTTGGGTGCCCGGATACTCGACGCTCTACTTCAGGCTATTGTGTTTATTTGGGATCTAATTTATTATCTTGGTCTTCTAAGTATCAGGCTGTCGTATCTCGTTCTAGTGCGGAGGCGGAATACCGGGGTGTTGCAAATGTGGTGGCAGAATTATGTTGGCTTGGAAACTTATTGCTAGAATTACGTCGCCCCTTACGGAAGGCTAGTGTGGTTTATTGTGATAATATCAGTGCAGTTTATTTATCTGGGAACCCGGTACAGCATCAGCGTACCAAACATATTGAGCTGGATATACATTTTGTTCGAGACTTGGTTCAGCGTGGTGATGTGCGGATTCTTCATATCCCGTCTCGGTATCAAATAGCTGACATTTTTACAAAAGGCCTGCCGCGGGTATTATTTGATGATTTTCGGTCCAGTCTAAGCATTCGGCCTCCTCTCGCTTCGACTGCGGGGGTGTAATAGATTAGATAATTTTGTATATCATATCATATATATCTTTGTATTAATTTAAGGTTATCTCCTACCAAAAATAGTAAAGAGCCTTTTGTATTTATAGGGTATTATGTTTAATGAGAAAGACATCGATTTACCATAATCCTTTAATACAACTTAGACCGGGATATGAGAGGTTTTTGGTGATGACGATGGCTTGTGTAAATTGTAAAAGAAAGAGCTGCACATAGGGGTAAAATTGGAGATGAAAATTAGTTACTCACTGATGCTGAAATCCATCTCCATACCCCAATCATTACAACTTTCCTATAATGTTTAGTAAGTTTTTTTTATCTCTCTTATTTATTTTATGATTTTTCGATCAAAAGTAAGCATCACTACCTGTAAATTGAACTCATACAATCATATATGAACATATATCGTGGAACCAATCTGTCTTATATAAATTTTTTGTCTGATTTGGATATATCATATTCAAATGAGATGGTTTTTTCATTTGATACCATTTGCTTTTTAAAAAACTGGTTCGGTTTTTAACCGGTTTTACAGAACTGAGAAATCTTACCAATGGTGGCGGTGCTATAGGTCGTGAAACCTCTGGCGACACTCCGATTACCGGTAATAATCGTGTAGCGCAATCCGTCCCCTAGAAACATGATGTTTTTAAGATCATATCTGATCTCAACGTTCACTCAATACACACCTCGTTTAATATATATAATAAACCTCCCATCCCCTCGGTTAATACTCATCGCGTAATCAAGAGCTGATTGAATCGTCCTGAACTTGCTCCCTTTCGCCTGCGGTACAGTCACATTCGCCTTAGAGTAAACAGTGGCGGACCCAGGAATTTTTCCATGGGGGTGCGGAATATTTTTAAAAATTTTAGGCCCCTAGGTACACAAATAAAAAAATCGGTTCGTATCGGGTCAGTTCGGGTCGGGCCGGGTCATGTAAAACAAAAGAACATTAAACTAATTTTATATAATCATCAAAAACATGTCAAACCTTGTTACAAACATAATTAAAACGTCGCCCTATAGGTTTTCATTTTTTGAAATCTATCCAAAACATCATATAAAGCTACTTTTTAAGCAAGTCTTTCTTTATATAATATAAGTTAATCGCTCCATAAGATAATGTTTCAATTTTAATTTCCAACTATTCAAACCCTAGAAATCATAGTGTAAGTTGTAATCACCCTAAAAATCATCTAAACAACATAATCACCCTAAAAATCATTTAAACAACCATAAACAACATCAAAACACACAAAATTTCAAACCTATTTAACAACTTTATTACCCTTTTTCTCATATAATATCAACCAAAATCATTAAAATAACAAAGAAACTTACCGGTGTTCGGATTCCGGTTGGATTTGGTGTCGAACGGCGGTGGTATGGTGGCTGATTACGGTGGTCACCGGCTGCTAGACTGTTGTCGCTAGGTGATGTTGTTCGCTGGCAGTGCAGGGACGCAAGAGAGAGAGAGAGAGAGAGAGAGAGAGAGAGAGAGAGGGAGAAAATTTCTAAAGGTTTTGGGCTTAAATTATTTTATTATAGTTTGAAATATTGTTGGGTTTGGTTAATGGGCTAAGACTTAGTGGGCTAGTTAGTTAGGAATTATAAATGGGTAAAGGTATTGAGTATTTGGATTTAGTTAGTTAGGTATTAAAAGTTATATAATTTAGGTAGTATTTAAAAAAAACAAGAGTTTACTAAAAAAATCTTAAAATATAAATTGATAACACTTTTTACCGAAGTGGTGCGGTTGGAAAATTCCAAGGGGTGCGGACGAAAAATTCCAAGGGTTGCGGACAGGATTTTCGACGGAACTTAACACTAAATTTTTTTTTCCCCGGGGGTGCGCCCGCCCACCTTGGGGTGGGCTTGGGTCCGCCCCTGAGTAAACCGACTCAGACACCATCAGTTTTCGATCTTTCTTCGTGACCCATATCGGAAACTCCTCATTATGATCAGAAACTTTTGTGTTTTGCAAGAAAAACTTATCATTGATAGCCAAAGTATTGCTTATCATCTCGGTTAAGTTACTCGTCTTGATTGGCGATACAAATTCGGTTAAATTCAGCTCACTTGAGCCGGAGAAACTGTGACAACCGTCACTAAACCAGGTATCCGTACGATTTAATTGATAATTAATTGCTGCCTAATTACTGTGCTTACTTGAAATTACTGATGAACTGCTACTTGACTGTTGATACTTGTACATAACTACATCATACTTTATTTACTGTCACTACATTATTTACATACTGAACTCTAGTGACAAACATGATGCACAAAAGCACAGTAGCACTATGAACGGATAACCTATTGAACATGCTGATAAAGCCAGCATCAGGCAGATACTGCCTCTAAGGCCTGTATGAGCCAGAATTATTTTACTACACCCATAGTGAGTGTAGGGATACAAGGGTTGTAGAACTGCGTCTCTAGGAATAAGCTACGATGACTGGATGTGCCTAAAACATACACTGAGCACAAAACACAGCACCTTAATTTACCATTCAGCTTCTAGCTGGCTAATAAAGTGCCAAAACATGAGGAAAATATTCCTGACACTTTGGAGAATAAGTTGTGTCACTAAAAATGTTAAAACGACACTTAAAAGCTTTATTAAGCGCTTTAACGGATTACTATCCAACCGAACAACCGGACTATACCCGGAACATAAAAACATTGACATTAACAATATTGATCTTTTTCTGAGCCAGTTAGGGTCCCTGAACACCCTAACACCCGCATTAAAGCACAACACACCACTAACCAAGTTAATCCCTAAACTAACTTGGTTTAACCTAACTAATACTTAACATCTAGTTGAAATCGAACTAGATAACCCCCCCCCCCTTGGGCCGATTCGGTCACCATGGGACTAGGCTTGTACCATTGTTGATTATAATATTTCATTGTGTCTGATATCTAGGTGACACAAGGACTAATGGATCATGACCCCTAAATTGTCTATAAGAACATGTAATTGCACATCATAATCATTCACTTAAACACTCCACACATTTCACCACAAACTCTCTCTTTCCCTCTCTACCTAGCTCACGGCCGAACCCCCCTCCCCCTCTACACCCATTTTCGGCTCTTGATCTCCACATTCCAAGGTTGTTCAAGTGTTACGGGTCACGCATTAGGAGCCTTGGAGCAAACGGAAGACAAAGGACCTCTCTACCTAGCTTTTATCCACCTCTTTTTCGCATAGATTCTTCCCTAGCCTTGAGCCAGAGGTATAATACTTAAAACACTCTCTCGAACTATTCTAAAGTGGTTAATAAGTTATGTAACGGTTAAAATGCGGAAACTTACCTTTTGAAGCATAAAAGTCTACTAAAAACATGAATATTGTTGGTTAATAGCACATAAGTGGTGTAAAAGTTGTAGTAACTGAAATTTGTGGTTACCTAGACCCGATCTACGTTGTGGTAGCTCGGATCACCATTTAACCCGGTTTGGTTAAGATCATGGATCTTGACATAAGCTTGTTTGAATGAGACAAGGGTTAAAAGGTGAAACTCTACCACACGAGAAACATGAACTTGTGTAAAAGTATTTTTACTTGTAAAATAGTGTTTGAAACTAGCGGATCTACGTATGTACAAATGGTATTTTCAAAGAACCACGTATCAAAGAAAACATGTTTTCTAAAAAGACGGATCTTACACTAACAAGTATGATTTTTATAAACCACAAGTGTGTAGACACTTGTGAAATGAAAGGTTCGACAAAATAACAAACTTTGTAAAAGATGACGAGAAGTTGTAAAGATGGATTTACTTTAAAAACGAGGTTTTTACGAGATCGATCTACTTTATATAAAGATCCACAAAATATAATGGGATTTACACTACAGTTTTCGGAAAAACTACAAGTTCATGCGATTATGCGATTTACATACTTGTCGACTAGTTTGATGTGTCGGAAATTGTTTGATTGAATAAAGAGATTGTTGAAATTGATTTTGTAAAAGAAAATGATACGCTTGAAAGCGTGGCCACCTCCAGTTACAGAGGGAACTCTGGCGAAATTTTTCTAAAAACCTAACACTTAGAATTATTTACACTACAAGTGTTAGAATTATTTTTGGCATGTTATCAAAATATATTTCGCCACGACTTTATTTATAAATAATCGGAGGTGGGATTTTCACAAAACTAAACGTGATAAGCATATATTTGGTAAATATATTTTCACCACACTGTTTATGATTATTTTGTGAAAATACATAAATATTATTTTTAGAATAAAAATAATATTTACGAACGTTAACAAATCCAAAATAATACGAATGCCTCTACAATAATTATAAGTTACACTGGTAATTACTATTACCACTCGATCGTTAAAACGTAACTTACGCATTGTACGGAAATATTTACGAACACGTATTTTATCAACGTATTATTTTTGGGGAATATTACGTGAAAAGAAAATATAATATTTTTGAGAAAAATATTTATATTTTGGAATTAGAAATAAATATATATTAAGTGAGACTTAATGATATAATTCGAACGCACATGTATTAAATCCCCCATCCTTGGGAAGGAGATTAACTACCAAGTATATACGAAAAGTAAACCCGAAATAGTTGTCTAACTATTTCCCAAAGACTTAAACTATAAAGCTAAGGCACGGCCGTCCGTCTAATAGAATTAGCACATGTAGGTCGTTGCACAGCTGCCTGATTTGGAGTACTTGGTAGAGACGCACCGACTGTGAGTTCATGTCCCCCTTTTCTCTTAACTGTTTTCAGTTTTCTAAACTGCGGGGGTGAAATACATGTTACTATGATTATGAGTACTTTTTACATGGTATGATTAGCGTAAGGAGGGTTACTACTTAGATCATGTGAGTGGGTAGGCGGGAACTGGAGGCCATTAATCCTCATTGTAGAACCGAGGGACGTAAGCGGTAGATCTATCTGGGTGTAGCGAGCCCAACCCCAGGTCCAGCATAACGGACCTCGGGGTGACTTTGTGCCCCGACGCAAAATCGCAAGGGTTGAGTCTTCCTACTTGCACTTCACACGTATCAATGGCCTTGCAAACCATTGGTGATCTCTTTTTTTTCCTTATTTGCTACATACCAGGATTTTGATAAATACAAAGGTTTACTTACTCACTTACACATGAACTCGCTCAACATTATTGTTGATATTTCAACTTACATGTATTTCAGGGAATTAAAAGATCTGGCACGGTATGGCACGTTTTCCCCGCTGCACTAGTTTCCAAGGTCATCCGGGGTTTAGGGAATGTGACTCTTTCCTGGACAAGTCACAGTCCTTAAACTGCGTTTATGTTATGTTTAAGTTGTAATGTTTGTTGAACAAGGTTATGGTTGTTAGGGCGTGTTCCCGTTAAAACAATGGTACTGTGTTTGGTTTTTAAAACTTAATGGATGATTCTTGCATGTTTTTAATTCATATAGCTTTGTTATGATTAAGCTATGGTATTAAGAAGTCACACCAAATTAACCACGCTTCCGCAAAGCCAGGGTGTGACAGAAACAGACTTGGAGATTGATCAATGCGGAGCTGAGCCATGTCTGAGCAACGAAGTCGGAGATTTTACCTTTGAGCCCGATTAAGGTTTCGTTTAGTTGAACAATGGTGGTGTTTACTAGCTTGCAACAGTCTTTAGAGACCGGTTTCTTTCGTTTGCTCCGGCTACTTTTATCGAGATTGATAGCGCATTGTTGAGTGTAATGTGACTGAGGTTAGAATAAAGAGTTAGTTACATTAGTTGGTTAATAACTGCTACAAAAAATAGGAAATAGAATTGGTTTATAAACCGGATTCGGTTTTTAAACCGATTTCAAAGATCAAGAATACTAACCAGTTTACAAACCGCCGATTCAGTTCGGTTTGGAACCGATTTTTTAAAAAACCCATTAAAAGAAACTGGCTTTTGTTTTTTTTTTTTCGGTTCAATCCTAAAACCTGTTTTTTCACACCTCTAATCTAAACTCTTTAGTGTTTTTACCTTTTAGTTATGATTTAGACCATTTCGTTTGTTATTCAGTTTTTTACCCTTTATGAAAAGTGCAAGGGCTAGAATGCAACTTTGGTTACAGTTGTAATTTGCAAACACGAAGTTTATTCAAAAAAGGAAAAGAAAAACAAAAAACAAAAACTTTTCAGTTAAAACAGTCGTAGTTGTGTCGGATTTATTGTCATATGTTTGCTGTTCTTTTTGTGATGTCTGGACCATAAGATATGTTATTTCTATTAGTAGTTAGATTTTGTATGTGGCATTAGTTTTATAAATGTTGGGTCTGTTGTTCTCATTTTTCTTGCAAATCCACTAATATTTATTGTGCAAATATACTAATGGTGAACCTGTTAGGGATGAGAAATAACATGATTAATGGAAAGAAAAGTGCAAAGAACACCACGGATCTTAAAACTTAATCCGATCCAAACTTCTACTGAAATCTCACCGTGTTCTTTGTCTACATTTGGAAAGGGATATTGATACTTTGGAAAGGGATATTGATACTTTGGGAGGCTTTTCTTACTAATTTTTTTTTTTACCTTTTTGAGTTGACTGGATGATATTAGTGGATACTATGGAAGATTAAACAACTGTTAATATACATATTTTAAATATATTTGATGATGTCACTGGTTACCTAATCCTTTATTTAGTTCTAAACCTTATAACCATCTAACATTGTGTTTGTTACAGACTATTTCTCCTTATATCAACATATGCCAAGAAGAATGTGACAAGTTACAAAAGGAGTCTCTCGGTCAGTCTTCATAACCCCAAGTCTGACGTGCCAAAGAAAGCGATACCGGAGAGGATGATTCAAAGAAGCTGGCTTATCCATATCAACTGGGGCACCAGCTCTCTCTTAAATGGTCAATTGGGGCCGGACCGTGAATGGGTTGTATAGCCGCCTACCTGATCGAACTTAGGTTGCAGGCTCTGGAGTTCACAAACCTCTCTCCAAAGGCTAGACCTTCACCCAACAACATGAATGTTTGGCCATCATCTAAACCTGCTGTCTAATTTCTTTCTCCAGGACCAACTTACTTTTGTTGGCTGCAAATTCTTTATTTGATAGTTTGGCGCTTACTTCGTTACAGGTGACTTGATTGTTTGTTCTGGTTTGTTGGTTAATGGTACGCTTAGGATTTTTATTAGGTGTGTTTGGATGTGTATTGAAAGTGATTAAATTGTTATAATTAGTTATAAGAAATTGGCTAATTCTGGTTATATAAGGAATTGATACGATTAAGGAAGATGTTATTCGGACGTGAAATGGAAGGAAACGCCTCTAATATTAGGTTAAAGGAATGTATAAATAAGTAGATTACTTTTACATTTTGATAATCATGTATGGCAAATCTTGATTACTTAAGGAACTAATACAGTAGCAAGTTTGCTTAAAGTTATGGATAAATTGGTAAATAGGATTTTGTTTTAGCATTTGATAATTGATGATCACATTTTTTTTGAGTGTACATGATTATATGAAGTTATCTAAAACTCAAATGAAAAACCAAAAGTTTGGAATCAGTTATCAAAATGAACCCCCCCCCCCCCCCCCCCCCATAATATTTTTAGAAGCGCTTTTATGTCTTTTCTTGATAAGCTTGCCAAGAATGTAAGTTACTATCAATGGTGTAGTGGTTGGAGCTACAAAAGAAATAGAATCGATTGATAAAAAATAGATTAATTTTCTAAAAAAACAAAATCACTAACTTTCCCCTCTCTGGCAACCACTTTTCATCTTTTACTTGGGCTATAACTCTTTCATTTTGCTTAATATTATAATAAAAAATTGTCGAAGCATGACATTCCATGCTGCACTATCGACCATAAGGTGTGTTATTTTTTTTGTCATAACAAACACCCCGCCGCAACGCGCGTTGCGGCAGGTGTCCCAACTTATATCAAATTCAAATATGATGTCAAATACAAATGTTGACGTTAAAGCATAAAGTATGTTACTTACAAAACCTAACTGGTCACTCTAACCTTACAAAATATCGTTTTAGTAGTTTTGCTAGATGTACAACCCGTCTTCATTCATTGGTCAACGGTATAGTGTGTCGAATGTTTCGTCCATCGTTTTTTAGGCGTTATCCTTTTTGTCTGGATACATGAAAAATGTATTTTGTTAGTGAGAGCACTTTCGGTATCGGTACCCATTTTTGACGAATTTCTGGGATTGGTTCTTTTGGTACGGGTATGGTATGGTACCGAGCTCATATCTATCTCTGACGATATTTGTCTATTTTTATGGCCCGCACGTTGCGGCAGGAGTCTGGCCTCATATGGCCTCATATCAGATTCAATTACGATGGGCACATTTTTTTTGTGATTAGTAAAGTAATTAAACTTTAGTGTTTTAGAAGATAGGATAGCAAATAACAAAATGCAACTACACCACAACTACAATTTTTAAAACAATGGTATTACAATCCAATATATATGTATATATAATTTCTTTATGCTTATAAGATATCTTGTATTTGGTCTGATTACTCAGTAAACGCAACATGAACGAATATAATATACTGTTTCTTTTACTTACATGTTGAGACATTTATTTAATAAAAGTATTTATATGGAAAACATTTTATTTTAGTTTTCATAATATGCATGTGTCCCTAAAGGGGATGGGTAAATCAAGAGTTATTATTTACCTAAATCGAAGCCTAGAAAGCAAAGAGGTGGCATCAATCCAAACAGGACAATGAATAGTTGAAATTGGGAAGGTTATTCACTTTCACAACAATGGCAGCCTCATTGCAAGTTGCTGCCACATTTATGCAGCCAACCAAGGTTGGTCTAGCGAACCAGTTGCAGCTCAAGTCTTCCCAGAGCCTTTAAAGGCGTAAGTAGAACCAAATCACATAAACTATTTAATTATGTAATTGAATTTAATAATAATAATAATATGTAAAATATTATATCACAAGAAAAGTTAACGCGTTAATTACTAACACTAAAGAAAGTAAGAATTAAAAATGACTAGCGGAGAACCCACGCGTTGCAGTGGAGTCGGCAAATTCCATTAGTTTTATTTTAGGCTACGACAACAAATGTTTTAGTATTCTTGTATTAATCTAGTCTAGTCGGGTCAAACCCGTTTGTCCAATAAATTAAAGAAATTCACAAACATTTAGCGTCTAAAAACAATCACAAATAGTATATTATTACATTCATAATCTAATTTTTTTTACTAAATTGATTTATGAGATTTTATCTTTTAAAAATACACTTAACCACCAATTTGACCCGTTTATTTTGTAGCTATTTCTTGAAGTTATAGGCAAACTAAGCCAACAATGTTTATCTATCAACTATAACAGTTACATGCTTGATTATGATGTTACATCTTTCACTTCGGGTGAATTTCCACCATCACTTTGACCCGTTTTTTAGCTATTATTTATTTATAAGTGTAGTCAAGTTTAGTTAACAATGGTTACTCATCAACTATAACACTTATGTGCTGCTGCAAATGGTGCTGCTTGACGTAGCTGTCATGGGCTAATCAAAAGTATTTATTTTTTAACTTAAATACCTACGAAGTTTAGGTAAGTAATGTCGTATCCACAGGGAATTTGTGGCCAGTGTTTAGCTTTTAATTAATTAACTACTATTAACCGAATTGGGGGTTTGTTTGTTTGTTTTAAAGAAAACACGATTTGTCACGAAAAGTGTTATCAAAATGAGAAGAAGTAATCGCCACCCGGAATCCCGATTACCTGTTTTAACACTTAAAAACCTGTTTACATATTAGAACATCACATAGACATGGTCTTGGAATTAATGATTCTGATTATTTTTTAAGGACAGTTTATAAATAAACTATAACGACCTAACAACCTATTACACTATACCAATTACTCACCAATTTACCAACCCGCTAACAATGAAAGAAATTTCCAATACGCTTGATAAAAGATAAATAATTCAAATACAGTAAACGTTTACCAGGAATCAACACAAGTAGTCAAGAACTAGTTAGAATAATCATCAACAAGGCAATCGTTCATCCAGGCGGAGGTCACTGAGTGTTTAGTCGCGCATACTTGTCATCACAGCTTCGAGAATTGATTTGATACGATCAGACATGAAGAAACGGGAAGAAAGATGAAAGAATACTGATAAAATCGCCTAAACACAGCTCCAGGATCGTCCAAAATGGCAAAACAACAAAAGATAGGGTTTCATTGCGATTTAGAATGCTTTTAAACAAAATTCACCGACTTACACTGTCACGCCACATGACCAAGCCCAGAGCCGTCCCCGAAAATGATAAAAAGCTTTTAGGCCTCGTGCGAGACAAAAGAATTGGGCCCCCTCCTATAATTGTTATTGACTGAATCTTGGTTTCATTCGGTGTGGTACGATACGAGTACTCGATATAAATAACCTAAGAAGTTTTAATAAGCATAAGTAAAACGTAGTATACCAAAATCGTAATATTACATTATCACAAATAACATTCTTATATTTTACTCCTATATTTTATGATAAAACTCATGTTTAGATGAAGGTATGCCTATAACTAGGTTTAAACAATAGAAAACTAAAATCTCTATTTCTATATATAATAAAGGAACAAAGGTTGGGACACATGTCCCCTTCACATTCATCTGAGACAGGTGTCAACCCCTCATTTCATTTGCTATCGTGTTCATTATCCAGCCTATCCACGCCTCCCTTCCTAACCCTAATCATTTCCCCCAAATTTCAAATTTCAGTCGTCTCTCTATTTTGGTTCTCTCCTTTATTCTCAATCGATTCTTCTACATCAAATACATCAAAGATCTACTTTTTTCTACTCTTCACCTTCTCGCAATCTAAAAGCTATTTGGAGGTTCGATTTCTGTTTATTGATTTCGATTTATTTGGGGTAAAATCATCTCAATCTTATGTTCCACATATAAGATATTTTCTTTGGGGTTTCCACACAATCCAAAAGCTGACCTGCCACAGACCACCTCTTCATCCTGTTCTTCTGTCACACCCCGGTTTCCACGTGTCTCACCGGTGGGCCCGGTGGGGGATTACCGTGACGTAGTTGGCAACAATATAGTCAAACCACACAATATATGAATGCACAGCGGAAGCATAAAGATAAATATATTTCAACCATTGTTTGTAATATCAATGTATTACGAATAGTCGAAATGTATCCACAGGGGATCAAATAAAATATAAGTATTGTTCAACAGACATAGGCATCTTAAGCTTGCGAGACTCTTTATTGATGCTAAGGAGACATATCCAGCCAATTACGCTTAGTACCTGCATTTAATCTTTTTGGGAAAATACGTCAGTTTACACTGGTAAATACATTCAACCGACACTTTTGTAAAAGGTTTAATAAAAATTGATTTGAATGCACAAGGCACAAACTCTTTATAACTTGGGAGAATTATTTAAATTTATAATCTTGTGAACGTATTACATGTTCCTTATGCGTTCAGTAGCCCGGACGTACCGGGTTAAAGATCAATAGACACACCACATCAACTATTTATGCACTGACGAGTGTACGCCTACACTCCGTGCTTAGGTCGTGGCCATTTCGTAAAATGCTGCCAGGGATATCCGGGACATGGTCATTAACCCCCCAAAGGCTTTAAGTAAACAAGATTGTTTAAACGAGCCGGTCAAATTATTCAATTAACCACCAAACGATGGAAGATTTGATGCCCGATCAAGCGGTATTTTATATAACGTAACCCAAGCCCGTATAACGGAAAATAAGTTAAAAGTATTTACCTTTGCAAGTATTAATCCTTAATCAAATAACTGCAAATATCTTTTACTGGTCTCCTATTCTGGAACGAAGGTTTAAAATAACCTATTAGAATCCTAACGGGTCTTTAATTTAGCCTTAGCTTAGACCGGTCAGTTTCAAAGGATAATTACGGTTTAATCGCGTGAAAGGCGAAAACCGGGAATGGAATGTGATTTGGACCCAACAAGTTTGAAGACTTGTTTTATATGGGTATAATAACCACACTCTGGATTTTGGGTCAAAACCATAAGGTTTGACTCGTTTCGGCTAGTTTATGTAAACTAGTTACATAAACCGAACCGTGCGCGCAAAAGGCGTAACTGGTAACCGTAAGAGTCCTACACAGGTTTCCTAAGTCAATATGCTTTAAAGAGGTTGTGGTATCAGTAGGATACCTTCCATAATGCCCGTAACGAGTTTAAATCCATTTTATGCCCCGTAGGGGTATTTCGGTCTTTTTAAAGATTATAAAAGAGGTTTCTGAGTTCTACAGGAAATCTGAGTTTTCCGAACAGTTTATAAGTTCAAAATACTCTATTTATTATTCAAAATCAATAGCAACTGGAATCGGGTCAAAAGACCTTGTAGAACTCAAGTTATGTCCGAAAAGGGTATATTCGGTATTTACCGAACCGTTGCCATAACCGCAGGTTATGAGCAGGTTAAAAATAATTAAAAATCTTTAAAACTCCCAAAATATTATTTTACATCAGTGTGTAAAAGGTTTGGTGTCGAAATCTAGGTTTAGATAGGCGTTATGCTAATTGCGCCATTTAATTGCAAATGTTTCCGTAATTGCGCTATTTAGCATAACTCCTATTCTGGACCTCGGATTGACGTGAAATTTTCGGGACATGCTTTGAAATCAGTAACTAAGGTTATGGTCCTTTCACATGTCCGAAATTCTCGTTTTAAATTAAAAAGGGCGTTACGGTCAACTTTTAAGCATTTAACGGAAAGGTGTAAAAGACTCGGACAAACAACGAACCGATCACAGAGGGTTATACCATCATGTAACCTGGTCCTAAGAGAGTCCTAAGGCATATGTAAAACATACTTTAACGGGTCAGAACTGAAGTCAAAGCAAAAGTCAAAGGTTTTGCGACTTTCGGTTCCGAACCGGGTCAAAACAGTAAATGGTCGGATCAAACAAGCTTAGACTAGTTAATATACTTATTATCATGTTTTATGAGTGTTAAAACAGGTTACACACCATCTACATTACTGATTATGCATAAAATCGCAAAATAGCATTTCTGTTGACTTTTTCTAAGCACGTTTGACTCGACATTCGGACTAGTTAGAGTGGGAATCAGAGGGTGCCCTTTTAGGGGTTTAAAGCCCACATAATTACCAACAAATAACTACCTTTGATTCGGCTAATCACTGGACCATTTGTGATTAACCGTTAAATCAACTGTTAATTACGACGGTTTGACTTTTAAGCTATAACTAACCAAAAACTCAACTAAGAAAGGTTAAGGAAGCTTACCAAAGTCCTATGCACGACTAGGGATGGCTTGGTTCTGCTTTGGAGCTCCAGAAATGATCAGAAGTGCAAGAGAAAGGTGTGAAGAACTTGTTGTACATGAAGGCCTTTATATAGTGTTCATAAGGCTCTAGATTGTTGACAAACAAGTCTACCCATGCTCATTGATCATCAACAAGTGTCTCTAAGGGCCCTAAAGCAGGTAGGGGGCGCCCATGCTGCTACATTAATGGAACTAAGTCAGTTTGGAGTGAAAAGGCAAGCATGGAGCAAAAAGAAACGACCAGAGAGCCCCTCGCGTGACGCGACGGACCCCCCTTGGGCCTCGCGTCGCACGACCCCCCTCTGCAGCAGATCTTCTATTTTCTGATTTTTGCGATTTGATCCTTGGCTCTTCGAACACTGATTGGCCATCAGTTTCTTGCATATTGAGCCTTAAAAATTTACGTTTAGGGGCTTCAAGACATATACCCATTTCGTTAAGTCCCCGGTTAACTTATTGTTACCCGAAAAGCCCTTAACTTTCAACGTTGACGTTTTAGTCCCTCGCATACGAATTTGATCACAACTTGCTCATACGATAACGAAACTTTATGAAATTTTTGTCGAGTATTCTAGTGAGCATAATTAACCGTTACAAAACTTCGGGTTTGTCAAAAGGTCACTCAGAGGTATAACTTAAACATGTTGACACATTTGACCCCTATAGTTTGTAATTCCTCACTTTCTTCCACATTTCGTTCCGTACGATCCATGATTCATTCGTTTGAAGGTTCTAGCATCTTTAGCGTTATTGTACAGTATATTTACCCCTTGTTGACATTTTTAACCCTCGAATTTACATACTTTCAAGGCTTGTCAACTTTAGTCCTTTATTTAGTATTTAATACCACGTGTAAACCTAAGACACGTGTCAATACATTATTGGACACAAAATTTCGAGGTGTTACATCCTCACCCCCTTAAAATAAATCTCGACCCGAGATTTACTGAAACAAATAAGGGTATTTTTCTTTCATCGTGGATTCAACCTCCCACGTGAATTCGGGACCTCTACATGCATCCCATTTGACCTTTACAATAGGCACAAGCTTCCTTCGAAGCTTCTTTACCTGTCGATCTTCAATCGACACAGGTTTTTCAATGAACTTTAAGCTCTCGTCAATGTGTACATCCGTAGGCGGTATAGCCAGTGATTCGTCAGCGAAACACTTCTTTAAGTTACAGATGTGGAACACATTGTGGATACCACTGAGCTCCTCCGGTAAGTTTAACTTATAGGCAACCGATCCGACACGTTCGATTACTTCGAATGGTCCAATATATCTCGGGCTTAATTTTCCTTTCTTACCAAAACGCATCACTCCCTTCCAGGGTGATACTTTGAGCAACACTTTATCACCTACTTCGAAGTGAAAATCTTTACGCTTTGGATCTGCGTAACTTTTCTGCTTATCTCGGGCAGCCTTGAGACGGTCTCGAATCTGGACAATCTTGTCCGTCGTTTCGAAGACTATCTCTGGTCCTGATAATTGGACATCTCCAACTTCCGCCCAACAAACGGTCGATCTACACTTTCTACCGTATAATGCCTCGAAGGGCGCAACCTTAATGCTGGTATGGTAGCTATTGTTGTAGGAGAATTCGATTAATGGTAGGTTCTTATCCAAACTACCACCCAAATCGACTGCACATGCACGTAGCATGTCTTCCAACGTCTGAATAGTACGCTCACTCTGTCCGTCTGTCTAAGGATGGTAAGCCGTACTGAAATTCAAACGCGTGCCCAAAGATTGCTGGAAACTTTTCCAAAAATGCGACGTGTATCTAGTATCTCTGTCAGAGATAATAGACACATGTATGCCATGTAAGGCTACAATCTTATCAACGTATAACTGGGCTAACATGTCGGAGCTATAAGTCTCCTTGATGGGTAGGAAATGTGCTGACTTAGTCAGTCTATCAACTATAACCCATATTGTATCATTTCCTTTTCTCGTCTTGGGTAACTTGGTAATAAAATCCATAGTTACCATTTCCCACTTCCATTCAGGAAGTTCAGGTTGTTGTAGCAAGCCTGACGGCTTTTGATGCTCAGCTTTGACTTGCGCACAAGTCAAGCATTTGGCTACATAAGCGGCTACAGACTTTTTCAAGTCTATCCACCAATAATTCGCCTTTAGATCCTGGTACATCTTATCAGCTCCAGGGTGAACATAATATTTGGAACTATGGGCTTCCTGGAGGATAACATCTCGTAGTCCTCCATAAATTGGAACCCATATTCGTCCATTTAATCGTAAGATTCCGTCCTTGCTAAGAGTTAACTGCTCCTCAGTTACTCCTAGCTTTTCTTTAGGATAGTTAGCTTCCAACACAGCTTCTCTCTGTGCAGCTAACAACCTTTCAATCAAATTATTCTTCACTTCAATGCTCTTGGCATTGATTCGGATGGGTTTCACCCTTTCCTTTCGACTCAAGGCATCAGCGACTACATTCGCCTTGCCGGGATGGTATCTGATTTCACAATCATAATCATTTAAAGTCTCCATCCAACGGCGTTGCCTCATGTTTAAATCCTTCTGATCAAATAGATATTGAAGGCTCTTATGATCAGAATAGATCACAAACTTGATACCATACAGATAATGCCTCCACAGTTTTAGTGCGAACACAATGGCACCCAACTCCAAGTCATGGGTGGTGTAATTCTTTTCATGCACCTTTAACTGTCTTGAAGCATAGGCAATAACCTTGCCTTTCTGCATAAGCACACATCCCATGCCAGTGTGTGATGCGTCGCAGTAAACTACGAACTCTTCGGTACCTTCAGGTAATGTCAGCACAGGAGCGTTGCTCAACTTCTGTTTCAGAATATCAAAGGACTCTTGCTGCTTAGGGCCCCAAACGAACTTTACTTTCTTCTTGGTCAAGGAAGTTAGGGGCGCAGCAATCCTTGAAAAATTTTCGATGAAGCGCCTGTAATATCCTGCTAACCCCAGGAAACTACGAATCTCTGTAGGCGTCTTTGGCTCTTGCCAATTCATGACAGCTTCCACTTTAGCGGGATCCACTTGGATACCACGCTCGCTAACCATATGTCCAAGGAATTGGACTTCTCGAAGCCAGAATTCACACTTAGAGAATTTGGCATAGAGTTTCTCGTGATGCAGGAGTTTGAGAATACAACGAAGGTGTTTCTCATGGTCAGCTTGATTCTTTGAGTAGATAAGAATATCGTCGATGAAAACGATGACGAATTTGTCTAAGTACGGCTTACAAACGCGATTCATGAGAGCCATGAATGCGGCCGGTGCATTAGTGAGCCCAAAAGGAATCACTAGGAACTCATAATGACCATAACGAGTCCTAAATGCGGTTTTATGTATGTCTTCATCTCTAACCTTCAGTTGGTGGTAGCCTGACCTTAAGTCAATCTTCGAGAAATAACTTGCCCCTTGTAACTGATCGAACAAATCGTCGATCCTCGGCAAAGGATACCTATTCTTTATCGTGACTTTATTAAGCTCGCGATAATCGATGCACAGACGCATCGATCTATCCTTCTTTTTGACAAACAAGACAGGTGCTCCCCAAGGAGACGAACTAGGTTTGATGAAACCTTTAGCTAGTAGTTCATCCAGTTGTGTCCTTAACTCCTTCATCTCAGTTGGTGCTAACCTGTAAGGTGCTCTAGCAACAGGTGCTGCTCCAAGGATGATATCAATCCTGAATTCCACTTGCCTATCTGGTGGAAAACCAGGTAGATCTTCAGGGAAAACTTCTGGGTATTCAGAAATGACGGGGATGTCTTCTATCTTCGGTTTAGGCTCATCAATAATCACTTGTGCCATGTAGATGACACAACCCTTCTTTAAACATTTTGAAGCCTTGAGCATAGTCACTTGCTCAGGCAGTCCATATTGGGTATCTCCCCGAATGGTACGCGATTCACCAGACGGAGTCTTTATCACCACTTGCTTTCTGTTGCAGACGATTTGGGCCTGGTTGTGAGATAACCAGTCCATACCCAATACTATGTCAAAACCGGCCAATTTAAAGGGAAGTAGAGACAGAGGAAAAGAGTGGTTCTTAATGGATATCACACATCCATCTAACACAGTGGAGACGGTTTCTATGGTGCCATCTGCTAACTCTACCTCATAGTTTATACTCAAGGTTTTGACAGGCATATTCGGCAATTTGCAAAATTTATGATCTACGAAAGACTTATCAGCGCCTGAATCAAGAAGTACTCTTGCAAAGACATCATTTACGAGGAAAGTACCTGTGATCACGTTATCGTCTAGCACAGCTTCTTTCGCATCCATCCTGAAGACTCTTGCATTGGTCTTCTTAGCCTCTTCAGGCTTCTTGGCGTATTTAGGGCACTTGGTTTTAATGTGCCCCTTCTCATTGCAACTGTAGCAAGTTGCATCCTTCAGCTTTTTGCAATCCAAGGTCTTGTGGTCCTTGGACTTGCATATCCCGCAAGCAAATGACTTTGACTGAGTCTGCGAGTTCGATTCGAGTCTGCACTTTCCAAAGTGTTGTTTCTTGCAAATCTTGCACTTGGGCTTCTCACCAGATTGTTGCCCATCTTTCCTTGACTCAGACCCTCTCTTGTTGTCACCGTTTCCACGGTGCTTCCTGCTCGACCTTCGTGAATTATCATCTTCACGTTTTCTCTTCTCAGCTTCTTTGTTCCTCAGCGATCTTTGTCTGACCGCATCCAGAGTGAGGGACAAAGATATGTCAGCTACAGATCTAAAGGTAGCTGGCCAAGAGGCCTTTACGTTTGCCTTTATCTCGGGGGCTAAACCACCGATAAAACGAGCTATTCTCTTTGGTTCCGGGGTTATCAGATACGGAACCAACCGGGACATTGTGTTGAAGCTCGTTAGGTAAGCTTGACAGTCAAGGTTTGTCATAACCAACGATAGGAAGTCGGACTCGATCTTTTCAACCTCGTGTTGAGGGCAGTAATTTTCCTTGATGAGAGCAATAAATTCCTCCCACGTCATGCCATACAACACAGCCTTCCCAGAGGCTTGAACCAGAGATCTCCACCAAGCAAGGGCTTCACCCTTGAATGACTGCGAAACAAACTTCACCACGTCTCTCTCTGCACAACCACTGATGTCCACAACGGTGTCCATCTCGTCTAACCAAGTCATACAATCTACCGCGCCCTTCTCCCCAGTGAAATCTCGGGGTTTGCAAGATACGAAATACTTATAGGTGCAACCCCTGGCGCGAGATGCATCAGTAAACACTTTTTCCTTAGGACGGACACTGTTTCCATTGGATGAGTGGCTATCGTCGTCCTTCTTAGGCTTAGACGGAGTCGAGGGTGGTTTGCTGTGAGATTTTGAGTGGGTTTTTGGCTTTGAGTGTGGTGTAGATAAGGTTCTGCTCCGGGACTCGGTGTATTCCTCATTCTGTCGATCCAGGGCTGCCTTAACAGCGCCGTCGACTAGAGCTTTCAATTCCGCGCCCGTTAGATGAATCTGGGCGTTATCATTTTCATCTTTTTTTGAATGACTATTCACTTCATTTGGATCAGCCATTATAACCTGAATCTGCTACAGAAGATAATGACAAAGCTTTATTTAGGAGTTTATTATGGAATTGCCTTTTATGGCAATTCATTAACCATGGTAAACATAGACCATATCTGGTTAATTTGTTACTCACTTTTATTTAGGATTTGAATATAACTTATCCCAATTACAAACAATATTGTTAGTGGCACAAAAGCCTAGTCACAAGGACGTTTTTATAATATAAGCCGGGATTACAGAGAATCAAGGCATGATGGTTTGAACCGTAGTCCTTTTACCTTTTCGGACAGGGAGTCATAGACTACAACTACTTTTTGTCTTATATGACAATAAGTATGGCCCGTAGGCACTACATCACTAATGGATGTTTAAAAGTGTTTGGCACATAGGCACTACATCGCTAATGGATGTTTAATAAGTTTGGCCCGTAGGCACTACATCGCTAATGGATGTTTAATAAATGATCATCTTTATTGACGACTTAACCCATGATTTATAAACCATTAATTTGGGCTTTGGAATCCTTAGAAGGATTCTTATACAAGAATGACGCGTGCGATTTTAACGAATCACATCTGCCAAGGACGTTAACATGTTTACAGAGGTTAACAGAGAATCTGAATCTCTTAATCAGGTCTTACCATCTTGGCCGGGTCTTATAATGACACCTGGCTAGGTTTCACCATTAAGATTCTTTATTTAGGCAGACTAATTTAAAAAGGAATGATTTTTGATTTATTTCATATATAATAACAAAATGAAATTTATAACATATATTCCATTAATCATAATAATGGTTACACACTGCCCTAAACGGGACTTTTAATTAAATAAATACCTACGCAGAGGTGTACAGAAAACAAGTTCACGCAGGGACCAATACATACATAGATAGATGTCCGCACAGGGACTAAAAGATAAGTCCACGTAGGGACTGAAATGCAATTGTCCACGCAGGGACTAAACACGATAAATGTCCATGCAGGGACTTGATTGTAATAGTAAATACAATAATACATAAAGAGACTAATGATCTCATTTCTTCCTCCCTTTTAGTAGGTTTGCTAGGCCCTTGAGGAATCCACGATTACTCTTACGTTCTTGTTCGAAGTTTCGCTCCACACGGTTTAGACGGTGGAGGATTTCTTCTTGCTCTGGTGGAGAAAAACGTGGCTGCTGCGACGGTTGTTGGACCGGAGGTCTAGGAGGTGCTGGATACCCATGAGCTGAGTAATCTGGTCTCCAAGAGGTTCCATGGAGGGCATTGTAATTAGCCGCTACCACGTTTGGATCGACATCATAGTTATAGTTGTAGTGCGTATGAGTCGGCTGCTCAAACGGGTTGTACGCGGTGGAACCGCCGTACACTGGTATCGGATTGCCATATCCGAATGGTGGCGGAGGTGGTGCAACTGGTGCAGAATTCACCTCTGCAGGGTGACCAGAAGGTTCCCCTAACTGTGGTTCTTCAGGCACTGGCGGAAAGTGACTCGCACTCGAGTGGCAAGGGGTGCTGAAATGGAATTCCCCTCCTCGGGTGGACATCCGTGCACCTGATCTCCTACGCCTTGGCGGATCAGGAGGTGCTTGTTGAACTGGTGGCGGTGGAGGCGGTGGCGTAACTGCCACAAATCGCGAATCCTCGGAAGGATCCTGTTGTTGTTGCTGCTGGTGAGGTGAAAAGTGGTGAGAGGGTGTGAAGTACCAATCACACTGGTCAAACCTCGCCTGGTAGCTATCGGGACCTTAATAGGGTGTTCCATGGAAGGATGACCCATCAGAGATCTCGATAGGATGGTTGGGAGTACCTCTTGCAGGTTCTATGGGATCCGTGTCTTCATCCATATCTACCACGTTATCTTCGGAGAAATGGTCTTCAGGTCCTAAAGGGTTATGACCTATTGGTTCCTGGATATAATCAGCCGGATTAAATCGGCTTTGAAAGTAAGGAGTAGGATCACCATAGGAACGGTGCGAAGCAGATCGCTGGAGAGGTATAAACGAAGGTTGAGGGTTACTAGGATTGTTTTCCGAATCTGGTCCAAAAGAGTGACGGTATGAAGGTGTCGAACTATGTGAGGTAGAGTGTCTTGCAGGCTCAAAGAGGTTTCTTCTACGTCTCTGAGGTTCTTCGCTCCTTGTACTGGAAGGAGCTCGCATGTTCGAAGGTCCGGCCTCGTGATCATTGTGAGTAGTGATCGGCCCTTTGCCTCTTCCTCCTCTTCCTCTTCTAATTGCTGGTGGTATATTTCCTGATTTCAAAACTTAAATCACAATAAACAATAAAAGACAAACTGGAGTAACAATTCGAATTTGTCCTATGTTCTTGTCTAGACTCGAATATGTGCAATTGTGTCATTGAGATTAAACACATAAGGATAGTGTTTAATTCACTCAACGTTGGCTCTGATACCAACCTGTCACACCCCGGTTTCCACGTGTCTCACCGGTGGGCCCGGTGGGGGATTACCGTGACGTAGTTGGCAACAATATAGTCAAACCACACAATATATGAATGCACAGCGGAAGCATAAAGATAAATATATTTCAACCATTGTTTGTAATATCAATGTATTACGACTAGTCGAAATGTATCCACAGGGGATCAAATAAAATATAAGTATTGTTCAACAGACATAGGCATCTTAAGCTTGCGAGACTCTTTATTGATGCTAAGGAGACATATCCAGCCAATTACGCTTAGTACCTGCATTTAATCTTTTTGGGAAAATACGTCAGTTTACACTGGTAAATACATTCAACCGATACTTTTGTAAAAGGTTTAATAAAAATTGATTTGAATGCACAAGGCACAAACTCTTTATAACTTGGGAGAATTATTTAAATTTATAATCTTGTGAACGTATTACATGTTCCTTATGCGTTCAGTAGCCCGGACGTACCGGGTTAAAGATCAATAGACACACCACATCAACTATTTATGCACTGACGAGTGTACGCCTACACTCCGTGCTTAGGTCGTGGCCATTTCGTAAAATGCTGCCAGGGATATCCGGGACATGGTCATTAACCCCCCAAAGGCTTTAAGTAAACAAGACTGTTTAAACGAGCCGGTCAAATTATTCAATTAACCACCAAACGATGGAAGATTTGATGCCCGATCAAGCGGTATTTTATATAACGTAACCCAAGCCCGTATAACGGAAAATAAGTTAAAAGTATTTACCTTTGCAAGTATTAATCCTTAATCAAATAACTGCAAATATCTTTTACTGGTCTCCTATTCTGGAACGAAGGTTTAAAATAACCTATTAGAATCCTAACGGGTCTTTAATTTAGCCTTAGCTTAGACCGGTCAGTTTCAAAGGATAATTACGGTTTAATCGCGTGAAAGGCGAAAACCGGGAATGGAATGTGATTTGGACCCAACAAGTTTGAAGACTTGTTTTATATGGGTATAATAACCACACTCTGGATTTTGGGTCAAAACCATAAGGTTTGACTCGTTTCGGCTAGTTTATGTAAACTAGTTACATAAACCGAACCGTGCGCGCAAAAGGCGTAACTGGTAACCGTAAGAGTCCTACACAGGTTTCCTAAGTCAATATGCTTTAAAGAGGTTGTGGTATCAGTAGGATACCTTCCATAATGCCCGTAACGAGTTTAAATCCATTTTATGCCCCGTAGGGGTATTTCGGTCTTTTTAAAGATTATAAATGAGGTTTCTGAGTTCTACAGGAAATCTGAGTTTTCCGAACAGTTTATAAGTTCAAAATACTCTATTTATTATTCAAAATCAATAGCAACTGGAATCGGGTCAAAAGACCTTATAGAACTCAAGTTATGTCCGAAAAGGGTATATTCGGTATTTACCGAACCGTTGCCATAACCGCAGGTTATGAGCAGGTTAAAAATAATTAAAAATCTTTAAAAATCCCAAAATATTATTTTACATCAGTGTGTAAAAGGTTTGGTGTCGAAATCTGGGTTTAGATAGGCGTTATGCTAATTGCGCCATTTAATTGCAAATGTTTCCGTAATTGCGCTATTTAGCATAACTCCTATTCTGGACCTCGGATTGACGTGAAATTTTCGGGACATGCTTTGAAATCAGTAACTAAGGTTATGGTCCTTTCACATGTCCGAAATTCTCGTTTTAAATTAAAAAGGGCGTTACGGTCAACTTTTATGCATTTAACGGAAAGGTGTAAAAGACTCGGACAAACAACGAACCGATCACAGAGGGTTATACCATCATGTAACCTGGTCCTAAGAGAGTCCTAAGGCATATGTAAAACATACTTTAACGGGTCAGAACTGAAGTCAAAGCAAAAGTCAAAGGTTTTGCGACTTTCGGTTCCGAACCGGGTCAAAACAGTAAATGGTCGGATCAAACAAGCTTAGACTAGTTAATATACTTATTATCATGTTTTATGAGTGTTAAAACAGGTTACACACCATCTACATTACTGATTATGCATAAAATCGCAAAATAGCATTTCTGTTGACTTTTTCTAAGCACGTTTGACTCTACATTCGGACTAGTTAGAGTGGGAATCAGAGGGTGCCCTTTTAGGGGTTTAAAGCCCACATAATTACCAACAAATAACTACCTTTGATTTGGCTAATCACTGGACCATTTGTGATTAACCGTTAAGTCAACCGTTAATTACGACGGTTTGACTTTTAAGCTATAACTAACCAAAAACTCAACTAAGAAAGGTTAAGGAAGCTTACCAAAGTCCTATGCACGACTAGGGATGGCTTGGTTCTGCTTTGGAGCTCCAGAAATGATCAGAAGTGCAAGAGAAATGTGTGAAGAACTTGTTGTACATGAAGGCCTTTATATAGTGTTCATAAGGCTCTAGATTGTTGACAAACAAGTCTACCCATGCTCATTGATCATCAACAAGTGTCTCTAAGGGCCCTAAAGCAGGTAGGGGGTGCCCATGCTGCTACATTAATGGAACTAAGTCGGTTTGGAGTGAAAAGGCAAGCATGGAGCAAAAAGAAACGACCAGAGAGCCCCTCGCGTGACGCGACGGACCCCCCTTGGGCCTCGCGTCGCGCGACCCCCCTCTGCAGCAGATCTTCTATTTTCTGATTTTTGCGATTTGATCCTTGGCTCTTAGAACACTGATTGGCCATCAGTTTCTTGCATATTGAGCCTTAAAAATTTACGTTTAGGGGCTTCAAGACATATACCCATTTCGTTAAGTCCCCGGTTAACTTATTGTTACCCGAAAAGTCCTTAACTTTCAACGTTGACGTTTTAGTCCCTCGCATACGAATTTGATCACAACTTGCTCATACGATAACGAAACTTTATGAAATTTTTGTCGAGTATTCTAGTGAGCATAATTAACCGTTACAAAACTTCGGGTTTGTCAAAAGGTCACTCAGAGGTATAACTTAAACATGTTGACACATTTGACCCCTGTAGTTTGTAATTCCTCACTTTCTTCCACATTTCGTTCCGTACGATCCATGATTCATTCGTTTGAAGGTTCTAGCATCTTTTAGGGTTATTGTACAGTATATTTACCCCTTGTTGACATTTTTAACCCTCGAATTTATATACTTTCAAGGCTTGTCAACTTTAGTCCTTTATTTAGTATTTAATACCACGTGTAAACCTAAGACACGGGTCAATACATTATTGGACACAAAATTTCGATGTGTTACATCTTCAGGTAAGATTTCTTTCATCTCATATCTATTAATTTCATTACAAACGATGATGATTTTGTGATGTATTTGAACTTAATCGCATCAGATATGATGAATTTCATATGAGTTGCTTTATCAGTAATGCATTTTGTGATATTTTTGAACTTAATCGCATCATATTTGGTGAATTTTGTATGATTTGCGCTAACAGGGGTGAGTTTTGTGATGTTTATGAACTTAATCGCATCATATTTGTGCGTTTTTTAGTTTATTTAGGTATGATGTTGTATTATTCACATCTAATTGGTGTTGTTAGTTTATATTATTAGAAACTTTGTTACATCAGTAGATAATACAATTTGAGTTTTATGTGATTTGCTCAAACGATGATGAATTCTGTGACGTTTTTTTAAACTTAATCATATCAGATTTGTGCGTTTTTTTTGTTTTGATACTATATTCTTCACATTCAATGTTTGTGTTGTTAGTTTATGCTAACAACGAGACTCTTCGAACTTTTATCGGATTGATTCATTATTGTTTGATTAGTAATTGATGAATAAGAAATAAAAAAAGTAAGTATTCTTTGATGATTTGCTTGATTTCTTTGATTTATTTGCCAATAAACCCTAATTTACCTTTTAACAATTTAATCAATTGTGTTTGTGGGTTTTTTGTTAAACTTTGATTTTAAATGTCTTTGACCTTTACAGTTTGATTATTGAATTGAATATGTATTTAATCGACTATGTTTGTTGTTTTATTGAATGCATATAGTTTTTAAGTCTTCTTGATCAAATGGAAGTGGATCCCAAAGGCTGCAGATAATTTTAAGTCTTCTTAAAACTGCTAAAAAAGATATTAAGTTGAAACTATTAAATTAATCTTTCCATTTTTTTGTTTTCTTAATGCATGTCATCTTGGAAGTTGCTCCTGAAACATTCTGCCAGTTAATAACAATGGTCTTAAATAATTCACAATGGTTCTAATCATAAAGTGTAAGTTGGTTTCTATTTTGCGCATAGTTTAAAGTTGGGTTGTTTAATTCTGAAGGAAAAAAAAGTGTAAGGTGTTTTCATTTTCATGCAGTACTTCAATCAGACTCCTTCACAGTTGAGAAATGCTTTGATATGAGCAAGGTGTCTTAAATGTTAGCTGTGCAATCAGAGCTCTCAAAAACAAAGCAGGGCTCACATGATGTTTTTATATATTTGTCATACACGTTTAGATTTAAGAACCACATTTAATATAATAAAATGTTTTTTGAGTTTGTTTTCAACTTTCATTAGCTATGCAAAACCGCGTAATCAATGGAAGTCAAGACAAACTTCAAGGGAATCCGCATACAGTGATTTTATTTCTACTTTTGATGTTGGAGACGTCGATAATGAACTGGCGCAAATCGAATATGTCGAAGACAACTACAAACTCTAGAAACTCATAGAGGTAAAACTTAAAAGATTGCTTATATAGTTTTCTTGTGTTTCTTAACGTGGATTGTCAAAAAGGTCACAAAATTGGGTTAAAATTGCACTTTTCTTGAATTTCTTGATGTGGGTAGTAAAAAATATGGGTTGATTTACCTTTTTATTGAATTTGTGTTAAATTTACTATTTTATTAAGTTTCTTGATGTGGGTTGTCAAAAAAAATCACAAAATTGGGTTAAATTTACAGTTTTCTTGAATTGATGTGGGTTGTTAAAAAAGTCATAAAATTTGGGTTAATTTACAGTTTTCTTGAATTTCTTGATGTTGTATTAAGTATCTTGATGTGGGTTGTTAAAAAAGTCACAAATTTGGATTAATATATTGTTATCTTGTTGTGGGTTATCGGCGAGAAAGAGAGGCCCGAATCATCGTGATCGCAGAACAAGAAGCCTCAGTCTTCACTTACTTCTACACTCACTACCAGGAACAAAGCTGCCTGTGGACTGAATTATAAACCGAAAAACATTGCCGATTTTGATGCTGGAGACGTCGATAAGGAACTAGCGCAAGGCGAATATGTCGAAGTCATCTACAAATTCTACAAACTTGTAGAGGTAAAACTTAAAAGATTGTTTATCTACTTTTCTCGACTTTCTTAATGTGGGTTGTCAAAAAAGTCACAAAATTGGGTTAAATTTTGCAGTTTTCTTGAATTTTTTGATGTGGGTAGTCAAAGATATGGGTTAATTTATTTTTTTATTGAATTTTTATTATCTAAATTTACAATGTGTAATGGGATCTCATCTAACATGATCTTATTTTTCAGCCTCAATTGGCAGCATCAGCTTTGCAAGAATCCACGTCCCAATCCTGATATTAAAACTCCGTTTATCGATCATACTTGTAATTCTAACAATAGGGGTTGGGGTCCTCCCCCTACCAACAGTTCCCTTGCTGGACCTATTCCTAAAGCTGGTGTATTTCCTCCAATTGGAGCACATGGTGTAAGTGTAGTTAAATGTTCCAATCTCCTGCCTTCATTTAAATATTATTATACACAGTTTATATAAGGTAAACTTTTCTCTGTACAACCATTTCAATATTGTATACAAAAGAAGTTTTAGTGTTTTAAATTTAACTTTTTGAAATCCGTGTGTCACACGGGATATAAGCTAGTGATGATATAAAGATATATAAGCAATGTGCATCATATTTACATAACTCAGAATTAATTACTGTGGAATTAAGAAAAACAAAAAATATTGGAAAGGAAAGAGAGCAATGTAAAATTTAGAAAAAAGGACCAAAAGAATATGTTACAAGAAAAGACAGAGAATCAAACCTATTCCTATGATCCCATCCATTATTATTTGTTTTAATAGGGAACCAATAGAACAATAGCCAATCCTTATTTTTTTCTCAGAATTCAAACATTTTTGTATTTAAAATTCGAGAAATCAGAAAACAAAAATATGTGCAATGATGTAAGAATCGAACCAGATACCACAGGGATAAATTATAAAAGGCTTGCCAATTGAGCTATAGTAGGTGATGATATAGAAGATGATGAAACAAAATATTTATAGTATGTATAATATATAACACTTTTTAAAAAGATTTCGGGCCTTTGAAAATTTGGGCCTCGAGCGGTCGCCCGGTTTGGCCGGCCCAATAGCCGGCTCTGACCATGCCTTTTCTCTCCGTCACGTGGCGCAAAGAGGATTAGTTTGACTTTTATTGACCTGGCATGGTCGTGCCCGCGACCATCCTTTCTTTCCCCGTCGTGTGGCGCGGCGAGGTATGGTTCCAGCACCATGTTTTTCTTTTACTTCCGGGTACTGTCGAACCCGTTTTTCGACTTGGATGTTCTTTTCACCTCATTTAGACTCCGTTAAACCTGAAAAACCGAACACTTGATAAGCACGACATACCAAAATGATTTAACGTATTTAGACACCAAAACTGATGCAAAACTATACCAAATACACTGTGTTTTTGCAAACACATCACATCCTTACACTTGTAACGCCTCGCTCTTCGCAGCTTTCCGTTTTTAGAAAGATCGTATCGTAATTCTATTTTCGTAAAGTTGTTTCTCTTGTAATCGTATCCTATTTTGAATCATTTTAAATCCGAGACTTTGATCGTAATAAAATTGATCTTCTATATGAAATATACATTGTTTATACATGTTTATACCTTGATACATACATTCGTTTGATACATGATTCATGATTCTTATAAACATAATTCTAACTCGCAAACAACGATCGTGTATTCGTAATTTCAAATTGTCCATACATACAAATGCTTGATTATTCAATTACAAGACTAACATATATATATTTTCCACTTATTTGAGACCTAAACATATATTATACATACTTGATTTCTACATAGTCACATGTTTCCTCCTTTTTCTTACTTAAAAACATGTATATTACATATTTTAAACCTTGTTACATGTTAGATACATATTAAACAACAGGTAACACATTAATAAACAACAAATACCTAACTAATGTTCTCAAAAAAATAAATAAAAAAAGTTAGAGCTGGCCAAAAATTTTAAAGTTGTGGTTAGTTATCTTGTTTTAATGTTATCTCCCAACTACTTGCACTTAATGCCCAACCAACTTAACCCTAATTGTTACCCTATATAAACAACGCTTCCCCATGTAACACCCATATTTGTTGACAAAACGTCCGCGAAAACCAAGTGTTTAAGGACTCGAAACAATTTCTGCAAATACGGACCTGCTTGCTGTCAACAACTATTTTGTTGACAAAACGTCCACGAAAACCATGTTAAACAACTTCCAAAAAGTTTATAAAAATTACCAATCATCATTTATGTTGTTATACCACTTCTGACCAAATATTGAGTCAAAACTAAGTGTTTAAAGACTCGAAACAATTTCTGCAAATACGGACCTGCTTGCTGTCAACAACTATTTTGTTGACAAAACGTCCGCGAAAACAACGTTAAACAACTTCCGAAAAATTTATAAAAATTACCAATCATCATTTATATTGTTATACCACTTCTGACCAAATATTGTGTCAAAACTAAGTGTTTAAGGCCTCGAAACAATTTCTGCAAATACGGACCTGCTTGCTGTCAACAACTATTTTGTTGACAAAACGTCCGTGAAAACCACGTTAAACAACTTCCAAAAAAATTATAAAAATTACCAATCATCATTTTGGTTGTTATACAACTTCTGACCACATATGGAGTCAAAACTAAGTGTTTAAAACCCTGAAACAGTTTTGCAAATAACAGACCTGTTTGCTATCAATAACTATTTTATTGACAAAATGCCCACGAAAACCATGTCCATTTTATTATTCACAATGCTATCCATTATACAAGTAAGTATTCTATTCTAGAAGGTGTAAGCTTTACTTACCTTGCATCCGAAACACGCTTTTCCTTCACACTTGATTCGTTCGACCCGCTTCCTTTCCAAGCTTCCACCTAGCTTGTCAAGCGTCAAACTATCATCATAATTCGTAAGACGGTTAGATTAGTCATCATTAATTACGACTATTCTATCTTACGGATTTCACATCAAAATTTACCATTTGATTTCATTTTGGTCAGTTTGACTTTTAAAGGTCAAACTGCTTATTAGCATAAGTAATTATATTATGAAACTCGACAATTCATTTAAGCACTTTGTCAAGTATCTGATAGGCATTATTCTTACGCCACCGTTTTAATAACTTTTCAAGTCTAAGTTCATGCTATTATTAACACCAATTTAACTTAGCTCTCGATTATGAAAGCTAATTATTCACTTGTTAAGCAAGAACTAAAAGTTTCCATCTACATGTAAAAACCCGTTTCATCATAGCATTAGACATTCATCCGAACATCTAATATAATCTTGTTCTACATATTAATTAGTAGACATCATGATTCTAAAGGCCTATTTACATGAACAAAATCACTAATTTCATCATAATATACAAAAACCCATTTCAAGTCATATATGAGCATTCACTTGAACTCATAAATTGTTCAAGTATTTTGCTCCAACTATCAAATATGATGATTCTAAGCACATGCATATCATCATCTTTACTATTTAGTCAAAACCCACTTAGCTCATACTTGATTAATTGACTAATCACTAGTTTATGGCACAATTCTACAAGTTTTGTAGGAACGTTTGACGACCTGACGAGTCGATCAGAAGAGTGCTTAGACTGAATCAGAGGCGGAATTCATTGATTTAGTCTTCGTGTAGCTTGATTTCACTATTTAACGTCTCGTTTATTGATCTATTGACAAATTACAAGCTCTGGAGACAAAATGGCAGGGCTTCGCCGTACCTTACAAGACTCTCTACTACTAGATTCGCTCATGTGTCCCCTTTATATAGTCATGGTGGGTTCGCTTATATGGACATGTCCGTATAAGCGGACCTGACATAAAAGCGGACCTCCTATGTCCGTATAAGCGGACCTGACACAAAAGAGGATCTCCTATGTCCGTATAAGCAGACCTCCTATCATATGGTCATATAAGCGAACCTAGCACACTAAACACCTACAATCTCCTGTTTTCTTGTACAATGAGCCCAAAAATAACATTCTAAGACAAAGTCTTGATCCAAGACGAAATCAACAGATGAAATGCACCAACAGACTCCCCCTCAGATGTTGATGGAGTCGTTTATCAAGTCTTTGGCAACTTCATGTCTGTACTTCTTTAGTCTTGAACAGTCTCTAGGGCTCTTCAATCTTGATTGGTCTTCTTCAGGAACTCTTCCTGGAATTATGTACCCGGATCTTTCTCTGGCTCTAACTTTCATCAGACTCCCCCTATCATCATGCTGGGATCGCCGTCTGGAAATCGTTATCACCATTGAAATCAAATCCTGGCTTTATCAGTTCAAACTTCTTGTCAGGTTCTGATGTATCTCCTGGCTTTCCGTAGCAACAGGATCAGAAACCTGCACAACTCAAACAATCTATCACAAACCAACACAATTGTGATTCAACTTAATGAATCAACTAATCATTTAAGAATATTCAAGAATTTTTCACATTTAACAATTTATTAAACTTTCCAAAATCTGATTAACGATTTCAAATCACTTTAACCAAACCAACTATTCATCTTGTTTAGCCTTTGAGATTTTGAATTTCAGCTCTCCAACATCAGTTATCGAAAATCTTTTTGAATTTTTCAAATATAAAACACAAACGCAAAAACATCAATTAAAATGCAAAAATGAAATATGTACAAACATATTTTTGTGAGTTCGTGCAAGAGGATCATATCAGCTGTTTGACTAAACACTAGCACCGTTAAGCTGTTATTTCATTTTAAGCTTTTAAACAGTTCGCGTTGATTGTCGATATATTAATCCACTTAAATTCTCACAAAATGTTCAACCTATTCGGGATACAGATTTAGTGTTTTAGAACTTAAACATCTACATGTGTCCCACCTCAGTATATACTCCCATATCCAGACCCCAATATTCAGTCTTACAGGTGAGTATACCACAGCTGATATCTGTTAAGGGGTTATGTGCGAGGGCCGTGAGAGCTCAGGTCGATACTTCCGTATACGCAGAGAGATGACGGCTTCAACTTTAGGTGGGTCCCCTTTAGAGGATCTTTTATTACAACAGCAGCGATTATCAATTTTATTGTTTAATCAGATTGCTGAGGGCGAGCTTGTATTTCAAAGCTTTTTGCAGAAAGTATTATCCGGGGACTAGGTTAGTACTTCCATACAGCAGAAGTCCCGGGATAATACCCCAGATATCACTGAGCATAAAGACCTAGTATCTCAGAATATGGGACCCTTCAAACAGGATTTCAGGGGTTACCTATATATCCTGGAGGTGTTCCCCATGTAGACGCAAGTGAAATTTATGTTTATATCCCAAACTGATCTACTAATTCTGTGAAAACCTATCGACACATCTTTAGCGAGACTGCTTAATTGCATTTATACATTACAAATCTTTAGCGTACTGTGCCAGTCTAGCTGATGTACTATCATTTCCCCTATTTGCACCAAAACTCATTTTTAATTTTTCAATGTTTTTGACATTTTCAAATTTTCTAATTTTTTTAAAATTTTACTCCCCCTAAAATCAAAATATGTTTCAATTTTGATTTTCTGGGAAAATTTGAAACAAACTATACAAACTTGACAACTTGATGAGAATCGCATTAATTCTCCATCCATATGGCGTAAACAATCAGAACTCCCCCTCTCAACAAACTATTTTCCCATTATGATCTCAAAACACTTAAGTTTATTTTAATCAAAATGGTTTTTTCGGAAAAATTAGTTTGTTTACCAAACATTTGTAGGTTCTGGGGATCAAATCATGTAGTTAACTCAAGTTCAATTTAATGACCTTGATTAACCACTTGTAGGATTGATCTGATTCAAAATCTGAACCACTTGAATCAATCACAAACAAGCTGTCACACCCTGGCTTTGCGGAAGCGTGGTTAATTTGGTGTGACTTCTTAATACCATAGCTTAATCATAACAAGCTATATGAATTAAAATATGCAAGATCATCCATTGAAAATAAAATAGTAAAACATTGTCCTAACGGGTTAACACCCGACAACCATAAACTTGTCTAAACATTACAACCACAAACTTAAAATAAACATGATTCAAGGACTGTGACTTGTCCAGGAAAGAGTCACAAGCCTCGAACCCTGGATGACCTCGGGCCTAATGCAGCGGAAAAACAAGCCATACCGCGCCAGATCGTTAATTTCCTGAAATACATGTAAGTTGAAAAATCAACAATAATGTTGAGCGAGTTCATGCGAAAGTGAGTAAACAAACCTTTATCTTTATCAAAAAACCTGGTATGTAGCAAATAAGGAAAAAGAGATCACCAATGGTTTGCAAGGCCATTGATATGTGTGAAGTGTAAGTAGGGATGACTCAAACCTAGCGGATTTATGCGTCGGGCACTAAGTCACCCCGAGGTCCGTTATGCTGGACCTGGGGCTGGGCTCGCTACACCCAGATAGATCTACCGCTCCTGTCCCTCGGTCCTACTACGAGGATTAATGGCCTCAAGTTGTGCCTACCCACTCACATGATCTAAGTAGTAAACCTCCTTACGCTAACCATACCATGTATAAACATATTCATAATCATAGTAACATGTATTTCACCCCCGCAGTTTATAAAACTGAAAACAGTTAAGAGAAAAGGGGGACATGAACTCACAGTGAGTGCGTCACAATACCAAGTAATCCAAATATCCAACTGCTGCGCAACGACCTACATGTGCTAATTCTATTAGACGGATGGCCGTGCCTTAGCTTTATAGTTTACATTTCGGGAAACAGTTAAACAACCGTTTCTTGTATATACTTGGTAGAAAATCTCCTTCCCAAGGATGGGGGAATTAATACATGCGTGTTTATAATATTAAGTCTCACGTAATATATTTTATTTCTCATTCCAGAATATAATTATTTTTCTCAAAAATAATATATTTTCTTTTTACATAATACTTTCCAAAATAATACGTTGACAAAATGCGCGTTTATGAATATTTCCGTATAAAGCGTAAGTTACGTTTTGGCGATTTAGCGGTAACAGTAATTACCGTTGTAACTTATATGTTTGTCGTGAAGGCGTTGGTATTATTTTGGGTTCGACAAAGTTAGTAAATATTATTTTTACTCTAAAAATAATATTTATACATTTTCACAAAATAATCAGAAACAGTGTTGTGAAAAATATATTTATTGAATAAATATTTATCACGTTTAGTTTTTGTGAAAATCCCACCTCCGATTATTTAATAAATAAAGTCATGGCGATATATATTTTGAAAACATTTCAAAAATAATTCTAACACTTGTAAATAATTCTAAGTGTTAGATTTTTAGAAAAATTTCGCCAGAGTTTCCCCTGTAACTGGAGGTGGCTACGCTTTCAAGCGTATCATTTTCTTTTACAAAATCACTTCAACAATTCTTTTAAATCAACCAATCAATTTCCAACACATTACACAAGTTTCAACACTTCGAACTTGTAGACTAGTATGTAAAATCGCATTATTACATGAACTTGTAGTTTTTCTAAAAACTATTGTGTAGATCTCGTTATATTTAGTGGATCTATGTATATAATAGTTTAGTCTAGTAAAAACCCCGTTTTTGGAACAAATCACTCTTTACAACTTCCCGACAATTTTTATAAAAATTGTTATTTTGTCGGATCTTTCGTTTCACAAGTGTTCATACACTTGTAGTTTATAAAAATCATCTTTGTTAGCATATTATCCAACTTATATAAAACATGATTTTCTCGACACCCGGTTCTACGAGTATACCACTTGTACATACGTAGATCGGCTCGTTTTAAATACTATTTTTCATGTCAAAACACTTTTACACAAGTTCATGTTTCCCGTGTGGTGGAGTTTCACCTTTTAACCCTTGTACAAAAGAAACAAGTGTATGTCAAGATCCGGGATCTTAACAAAGTCGGGTTAAACGATGATAAGAGCCACCACATCGTAGATCGGGTCTCTACAACCAACATATTCGAATACTACGACTTTTACACAAGACATGACCTTTTATCCAACGATATTCGAGTTTTAGTAGACTTTTTAGATTCAAAAGGTGGGTTACCGACTTTTAACCGTTAAAAATCCTTTTAACCACTTTAGATACGATCAAGAACAAGTTTTAAATGTTATACCTCTAGCTCGGGGCTAGGGAAGATCTTTGGCGAAAACGGCGTGGATAAAAGCAAATGAACGTGGTCCTTTAGCTTCCGCTTGCTTCAAGCTTCCTCGTACGTGATCCCCGACACTTGTGTGCACTTGGAATGGCAAGACAAGAACCGAAAGTATGATGGATGGATGTGGATGCTCTCGGCCGAGAAGAGAGGGAGCAAGAGAAAGAGTGAAATGTTGGTGTTTGTGTGTGTGTAAACTTGTGTGGAGTGTGTGTGTTTATATAGAGAAATTATGCTCTTTCGTCCATCAGTTTCATGCTCTAGATATCCACAACATCTAATAAAATATCAAAAAGTTGTACTTGCCTTGTCCTCTTGGTTGGGCCGATTCCATTAGGGGGGGGGGTATCCGGTTGGGTCTTGATCGTACAGTTAGAGTTTAGTTTGGTTAAGTCGGTTAACTTTAGGGACTAACCCCGTTAGTTGTTTAATGCGTTATAAAGCGGGTGTTAGGGTAATCAGGGACCCTAACTGGCTCAGAAAAATACCAATAATATTTCTGGTAACTTTTTTATGTTCCGGGTATAGTCCGGTTGTTCGGTTGGATAGTAATCCGTTAAAGTGCTTAAGTAATCCTTTAAGCGTCGTAATTAATATTTTTAGCGACACAATTTATTCTGCAAAGTGTCAGGAATAATTCCTCATGTTTTGGCACTTTATTAATTAGCTAGAAGCTAGTGTGTTGATAAAAGTGCTGTGTTTTGTGCTTAAAATACGTTTTTGGCACATCCAATCTCTATATCTTATTCCTAGAGACGCAATTATACAACCCTTGTATTCCTACACACACTATGGGTGTAGTAAAATATTTCTGGCTCATACAGGCCTTTAGAGGCAGTGTCTGCCTGATGCTGGCTATATCAGCATGTCAAATAGGTTATCCGTTCAAGTGCTACTGTGCTTTTGTGCATCATGTTTGTCACTAGAGTTCAGTAAGTAAATAATGTAGTGACAGGAAATCAAAGTATGATGCAGATATGTACAAGTATCAACAATCAAGTAGCAGTTTATCAGAAATCTCAGTTAAGCACAGTAATTAGGCAACAATTAATAGTAAATTAAGTCGTACGGATACCTGGTTTTGTGAGGGTTGTCACATTCTCCCCCCATTAAATAAATTTCGTCCCGAAATTTTAAATTCTGCTTGTAGAAGCAGGGTTCTTAGGAAATAAGTGGGGGTATTTCTCTTTCATTCGGTCTTCACGCTCCCAGGTGAACTCAGGACCATGTCTAGCATTCCAGCGAACTTTGACGAGCTTGACACTGCTCCGGCGGGTCTTGTTAACTTTCCAATCCGTGACCTCGACAGGTTCTTCAACGAAGTGGAGCGTGTCATCAATATGAATTTCGTCGGTAGGAATGGCAACGTTAACTTGAGTTGGACTTCTCTTCAGATTGGATACATGAAATGTATCGTGAACATTATTCAGTTCGGCAGGTAGATCCAACTTGTATGCTACGGTCCCAATTCTTTCCAAAACCTTGAAAGGACCAATGTAGCGCGGATTCAACTTCCCACGTTTCCCAAATCGTGCTACACCCTTCCAGGGTGATACCTTCAACAGAACCATATCCCCAACCTCAAACTCTTGAGGTTTCCTTTTCAGATCTGCGTAGGTCTTCTGACGGTCACGAGCCGCACTGATGCGATCTCGGATTTGCGCAATCTTATCTGTAGTTTCCTGAACTACATCGGGACCTACCAATTGTCTATCACCTGCGTCAGACCAACAGAGCGGCGACCTGCACTTGCGCCCATATAACGCTTCGAATGGCGCGGCACCAATACTGGTGTGGTAGCTGTTGTTGTATGAAAATTCAACCAGGGGTAAATGCTTATCCCAGCTACCGCCTAAATCCATCACACATGCTCTCAGCATGTCCTCCAACGTCTGAATCGTCCGCTCACTTTGGCCGTCGGTCTGCGGGTGAAAAGATGTGCTTATATTCAGCTTTGAGCCAAAAGCTTCCTGGAAGGATTGCCATATCCTCGATACGAACCTCCCGTCTCTGTCAGAAATAATCGAGAGAGGTACTCCATGGCGTGTAACAATCTCTCTCATATAGATTTCAGCCAATTTTCTTGTATTATCCTTCTCGCGGATAGGCAAGAAGTGTGCTGACTTCGTTAAGCGATCCACTATCACCCAGATAGTGTCATGGCCTTTTGGCGTTCTTGGCAACTTCGTAATAAAATCCATGGAGATTTCTTCCCACTTCCACTGGGGAATTTTTGGTTGCTGCAGAAGTCCCGAAGGCTTCTGGTATTCCGCCTTAACTTTGGCGCAAGTTAAACATTTGCTCACGTAAATAGCAACATCGCCCTTCATCCTAGGCCACCAGTAATAATCTTTAAGATCCTGGTACATCTTATCCGCTCCAGGGTGGATAGAGTACCGCGACTTGTGAGATTCATCAAGGATAACCTCTCTTAAACCACCAAACAGAGGAACCCAAATCCTTTTCTCAAAACACAACGTTCCTTCCCTGTTTGGCACCAAAATCTTCTCCATCCCACGGAGATATTCTTCCTCAAGGTTTCCCTCCTTGAGAGCTTCCTTCTGTGCTGCACGAACGCGTGAGGAAAGGTCGGTTTGAATTATCATTTCCATAGCCCTAACCCTTATGGGCTTGATTCTCTCTTTACGACTTAGGGCATCGGCGACCACATTCGCCTTCCCTGGATGATACTTGATCTCGCAGTCGTAATCGTTCAACAACTCGACCCATCGCCTTTGCCTCATATTCAACTCCTTCTGATTGAATATATGCTGGAGGCTCTTGTGATCTGTGAAGATTGTGCACTTTGTACCGTAAAGGTAGTGTCTCCAGATCTTCAAGGCAAAAACCACTGCGCCTAGTTCCAAATCATGAGTGGTATAGTTCTTTTCATGCACTTTCAGTTGGCGTGATGCGTAGGCGATAACCTTTTGACGTTGCATCAACACACAACCCAATCCTTGACGCGATGCGTCGCAGTATACCACGAAATCATCAGTACCTTCTGGTAGAGCTAAGATTGGCGCGTTGCAAAGCTTATCCTTCAATGTCTGAAACGCTTCATCCTGTTTGATTCCCCAATCAAACTTCTTATCCTTCTGCGTGAGGAGCGTTAACGGTTGAGCGATCTTAGAAAAGTTCTCGATGAACCTTCGATAATAGCCAGCCAAACCCAAGAATTGCCGAATCTCGGTTGGCGTTTTTGGCGTTTCTCAATCTTTGATCGCCTCGATCTTGGTTGGATCCACGTGGATTCCATCTCCATTCACCACGTGTCCAAGGAATTGCACTTCCCTTAGCCAAAACTCACACTTAGAGAACTTGGCGTACAATTGTTCCTTCTTCAGCAGCTCTAGAATAGCTCTAAGATGCTTCTCGTGCTCAGCCTTCGTCTTTGAATAAATCAAAATGTCATCGATGAATACAATCACGAACTTATCCAAGTATGGCTTACAAACTCGGTTCATCAAATCCATGAATACTGCAGGTGCGTTTGTCAAACCAAACGGCATAACGAGAAACTCGTAGTGTCCATATCGAGTTCTGAAGGCTGTCTTCGGGATACTCTCCTCCTGTATCCGTAGCTGATGGTATCCAGATCGAAGATCGATCTTTGAATAGAAGCTTGAACCTTGAAGCTGGTCGAACAGATCATCGATTCTTGGCAGGGGATACCTATTCTTGATCGTCAGCTTGTTCAACTCTCTGTAGTCAATGCACATACGGAAACTACCGTCCTTCTTCTTCACAAACAAAACTGGAGCTCCCCAAGGCGAGAAGCTTGGTCGGATAAAACCCTTGTCTAACAACTCTTGAAGTTGTGTCGACAGTTCCTGCATCTCAGACGGAGCAAGTCTGTAGGGTGCCTTAGCCACAGGCGCGGCGCCTGGAACTAAGTCGATGCGAAACTCCACTTGCCTTTGAGGTGGCAAGCCAGGCAAGTCTTCTGGAAAGACTTCTGGGTATTCCCTCACGACAGGGATGTCTTCGATCTTTGGCTCAGCAGCCTTTTTATCCACAATGTGTGCTAGAAAAGCAACACATCCTTTCTGCAAACACTTCCTTGCTTTCAGGCAGCTAATCATCCTTAACGGCGTCTCACGCTTTTCCCCATGAACAACAATGGTCTCACCATCGTCGGTCGGGATACGAATAATCTTCTCGTGGCAAACTATCTCTGCCTTGTTACTCGATAACCAATCCATCCCTACTACCACGTCGAAGCTTCCCAACTGGACTGGTAGTAGATCGAGAGCAAACTCACGCTCTCCCAACTCGATTACGCAACCTCGAATCACCTCGTTAGCTTCTACTAACTTCCCATTCGCTAATTCGATCGAGTAAGGAATATCTAACTTACTAGCGGCTAAACCAAGCATGTTCTTAAATTCTAACGATACGAAGCTATAATCGGCACCAGTATCAAACAAAACGGATGCATAGCGTTGATTTACAGGGAACGTACCAGTGACAACATTGGGATCCTGGCGCGCTTCCCTGGCTTCCATGTTAAAAACTCTTCCGCGTGCCTGGTTTAATTCTGGGCAATTCCTCTTGAAATGCCCTTGATCTCCACAATTGAAACATCCGGGCCCCTGCCCGTTTCCACCATTGTTTCCAGCTTGATGGTTTCCCTGGTTCCGATTCATGGCGCCTGCTTGGTTAGCATTGTTAACACGATTTCCATCACCTCCCAGGTTTCCTTGTGGGCGGTTCCCATTACCACCACGGTTGTTCCTATTCCCATTTCCTCCTTGGCCTCCCCGGCCAGCATTAGCCCAACAAAAATCCTTCGTATGACCAGTCTTCCCACATGATTCACAAACTCTCAGGCTGCAACGACCAGAGTGATGTTTTTGGCATGAGTTGCACTTGGGGTGTGCACCCATGTATCCCTTCCCTTTCTTTCTACCACCAGCTGAATCTTGAGCTGGCGCATTCGATTCTCCCTTCTTAACCACCATCCCGGTGCTCTGCTTGAAACTCGAAAACTTTCGCTTATTACCACCAGATGACTCCACATGGGTCTCCTTCTTCTTGGGCTCAACCCCATCAAACTTGTTCAACCGAATCGCCTCTTCGGTGAGAGCCACACTCAGATCAATGGCTTCTGTGATGGTTGCAGGTTTGGAAGAAGTTACCATGCTGATTATCTGAGGAGCCAATCCCTAGATGAAGCGTTCAATCCTTTTGAACTCAGGCGTAACCATGTAGGGTACCACGTGCGACAAATCGTGGAACCTCTGAACATATTCAGCTATCTTCGAACCTTCCATCTTTAGGTGCCAGAATTCGGTCTCTAACCTCTGAATTTCCGCGCGAGAACAGTACTTCTTGCGCATAAGCTCTTTCAACTCTGTCCAGGTCAGTGCGTAAGCTGCGGCTTCGCCAAGGGTCTGGACCTGTAGATTCCACCAGGATAGGGCTCCATCCACAAATAGCCCTGAGATGTAAGTGACTTGCTGATCCACAGCGCACTTGCTCATGCGAAGTACGGACTCGGTTTTCTCTGCCCAGCGGACGAAAGCAACAGCACCACCTGTGCCGTCGAAGTTTATGGGCTTACAGTCCAAGAATTGTTTGTAGGTGCACCCTGCACATACATTACATCATAGGAACGGCATTAGCATCTGCTAAGGGAATCCATTTAGGCCATGGTATGTCTTAATGACTTAGGGTTACCATGAGGAGGATTTTGGTTGCCGTTAATGTTCGAGCTACTTCCGCTTGGTCCTCCTTGCGAGGCAGCATATTGGGCAATAGCAGCAGCAATGACTTGCTGTAGTTCGTCCTGAGTAGTAGGCATCGGCTGAGGTTGTCGTCTTGGCGCCATCTTCTAAAGATGCGTACGTCGATTAGGCCATAATAAACATACGTATATAGTAATAGTAATAACATATAACATCTCATGTTATCTATATATCACACACAACATCCCATATCCCAACATCCCATGTCACAAATATCATACACACAACATCCCATGTCCCAACATCCCATGTTGCAAATATCATACATACAACATCCCATGTCCCAACATCCCATGTTGCAAATATCATACATACAACATCCCATGTCCCAACATCCCATGTTGCAAATATCATACATACAACATCCCATGTCACAAAACATAAATAAGCAATCAAGTGAATCAGATATGGTGAGAATACGGCGATTGTTATATATATCGAGACCATAATGTGGTAAGGGTATCAGTACGTCACTGTATCATACAATCACAAATCAAATAGGGGCTACATCACCCCTGTCAAAAACAATATCACATCAGTGTCACATACATCCAGTATGTCAACAAATATCAACAAAAATCAGTATCGTCAGATGGTCTCCAAAAGGCTGTGCAGTCACAATCGCGGTCGTCTCACCATCGCCTACCACCATGGCACCAATGAGCCCTATGCGGATGGGGGTGGAGGAGGGGGAAAGTGAGTGTAGAGTAAGCGGCGTAAATGAAGCCAATCCTCCTCCATCGCCTGCTGAGTGCGAATAACAGATGCAATCTGCTGCTCCAAAGTCGTAAGTCGGGCAGCATAGTCAGGAGGTAATGATCGAAAAGGCTGAAAAGATGAGGATGTCTGACCAAGATATGGACCTAGTGATAACTGAGCTCTCTCGAGCTCCTGGAGTCGCTTTGTATGGGAATCATGCTGATGGACAAAGGACATCAAGACGTCCTCTATGGTATGTCCCATATGGAATGGATGATATGGATCAGTGGGTGGCATCGGTGAGGAAGATGACCAAAGCAGTGGCATGCTGGTGGGATCGAATGGTGCTACATGAACAGTGGATGGAACAGGTGTCATCTGAGGTACGAAAGGCATAGGCATCGGTATGTGACCAAAAGGGTGGGCTGAAGAGCCCTCTCCAGGCCCTGCTGGAGGTACAAACTGTGGGATCTGAAATGAAAAATCGGTATGGTGTGCCTCAGTGTGATGTGGTGGAAGCGGTGGAACATCCTCGTCAGCCGGTATCCAACCGTGCTGAGCCTCCTCATCAGGTGGATCCATATGCTCTGCAAATAGAGCGTGCTCAGGCTCAATGGGTACAGGATCAAAAGGAGCAATGACAGGACCAACATGATCAATATGATGGTCAACAGGGACGTCAGCAATCAAAGGTGGGTCAACAAAAGGATCAACAGCATGATCAGCAACTAGCAAAGGGACATCATCAATGGGAAGATCGCCAACTGGCGGGTCAGCCAAAACGGGCTCGACAGGAATGTCAGCATGTACCAAGTCATGCTCATGCACAGGATCGAAAGCAGCTACCTGCTCTGGGGCTACGGCAGGCTCCGGGTCGTCAAAAGCCATGTCAAAATCAAACTCTGGATCAAAGGGATCGATAGGATCGACGGGATCAACAGGGTCCTCCATATGATGGTCCATAGGAATATACTCAATGTCGCGGTCAGGATCAAATCCTGGAGGAAAAACGGGATCGGAATCCTCAATATCGTCGTGCTCAAATACAAGGCTCGGAATGGGGGCGGCAGAAGACGCCTGATCGGGGTCCGAGTCATGAACGAAATGCTGAGTGCTCACCTCGTGAGACGGAGCAGATGCCACAGACTCAAAAGAGTCTGGGACTGGTGAGTGGACGGGCGAGTCTCCAGCTGGGGCATCAGCAATCATCAAGAGACCGCCAGCGGGTAAAGGGGCTGCATCAGGAACCTCGTCCTCAAAAGGCTCGTCCTCGTAGAGATCAATGTCGCCGTCAGCCTCGGCGTCTAGTAATAGCTCGTGTGCTGGGTAAGAAGCAAGAGGAATCGGAGCTGGAATCACAACAAGGGGAAGATACTCAGCAGGATCGCCATCAATAGGCTCATAGGCACCCTCGGGTAAGGCGAAGGGCAAGGAGTCATCAGTATGCTCATCAATGCCGTCGGGTAGAGCGAACGGCTGGAAGTCATCATCATCCGTGCTCGTGTAGTCTGAGGTATGCACCTCATGCTCCGATGACACAATGTCATCCGACACTATGGGTAGAGGTCCAGTGGTATCTGAGTCTCCGGTGCCTGATGTATCCATGTGTCTGTAACACAATCACAAGTATGCACAAATAATCAGTAAATCAGGTAATCACATAAGTTACCAAATAATAGTCACATAATTCTCCTAGTCCCACTAGCCTCCCAGCCTCCCAGACTGTCCTTCCTAGTCCCACTAGCCAACTTTCCCAGCCTCCCAGACTGACTCCCTAGTCCCACTAGCAAACCTTCCCAGCCTCCCAGACTGACTCCCTAGTCCCACTAGCAAATTCTCCCAGCCTCCCAGACTGACTCCCTAGTCCCACTAGCCAACTACCTCGATCCATTAGATCGAGCCTCGGCCTCCCAGACCGAGCCTCAGTCTCCCAGACCGAGCCTCAGCCTCCCAGACTGAGCCTAAAAATAATAAATAAAATATGCTCAACATTTGTTTATAAAAACGTTTTGGATCTGGACTTAAGTGGTATGCAGTAAAAATGTTTTCGTGAGAGCCCTAGTGATCATAGTCTAGACTCGAGAAGGAATCCTAGTTCGCTATGATCAGAGCTCTGATACCAAGCTGTCACACCCTGGCTTTGCGGAAGCGTGGTTAATTTGGTGTGACTTCTTAATACCATAGCTTAATCATAACAAGCTATATGAATTAAAATATGCAAGATCATCCATTGAAAATAAAATAGTAAAACATTGTCCTAACGGGTTAACACCCGACAACCATAAACTTGTCTAAACATTACAACCACAAACTTAAAATAAACATGATTCAAGGACTGTGACTTGTCCAGGAAAGAGTCACAAGCCTCGAACCCTGGATGACCTCGGGCCTAATGCAGCGGAAAAACAAGCCATACCGCGCCAGATCGTTAATTTCCTGAAATACATGTAAGTTGAAAAATCAACAATAATGTTGAGCGAGTTCATGCGAAAGTGAGTAAACAAACCTTTATCTTTATCAAAAACCTGGTATGTAGCAAATAAGGAAAAAGAGATCACCAATGGTTTGCAAGGCCATTGATATGTGTGAAGTGTAAGTAGGGATGACTCAAACCTAGCGGATTTATGCGTCGGGCACTAAGTCACCCCGAGGTCCGTTATGCTGGACCTGGGGCTGGGCTCGCTACACCCAGATAGATCTACCGCTCCTGTCCCTCGGTCCTACTACGAGGATTAATGGCCTCAAGTTGTGCCTACCCACTCACATGATCTAAGTAGTAAACCTCCTTACGCTAACCATACCATGTATAAACATATTCATAATCATAGTAACATGTATTTCACCCCCGCAGTTTATAAAACTGAAAACAGTTAAGAGAAAAGGGGGACATGAACTCACAGTGAGTGCGTCACAATACCAAGTAATCCAAATATCCAACTGCTGCGCAACGACCTACTTGTGCTAATTCTATTAGACGGATGGCCGTGCCTTAGCTTTATAGTTTACATTTCGGGAAACAGTTAGACAACCGTTTCTTGTATATACTTGGTAGAAAATCTCCTTCCCAAGGATGGGGGAATTAATACATGCGTGTTTATAATATTAAGTCTCACTTAATATATTTTATTTCTCATTCCAGAATATAATTATTTTTCTCAAAAATAATATATTTTCTTTTTACATAATACTTTCCAAAATAATACGTTGACAAAATGCGCGTTTATGAATATTTCCGTATAAAGCGTAAGTTACGTTTTGGCGATTTAGCGGTAACAGTAATTACCGTTGTAACTTATATGTTTGTCGTGAAGGCGTTGGTATTATTTTGGGTTCGACAAAGTTAGTAAATATTATTTTTACTCTAAAAATAATATTTATACATTTTCACAAAATAATCATAAACAGTGTTGTGAAAAATATATTTATTGAATAAATATTTATCACGTTTAGTTTTTGTGAAAATCCCACCTCCAATTATTTAATAAATAAAGTCATGGCGAAATATATTTTGAAAACATTTCAAAAATAATTCTAACACTTGTAAATAATTCTAAGTGTTAGATTTTTAGAAAAATTTCGCCAGAGTTTCCCCTGTAACTGGAGGTGGCCACGCTTTCAAGCGTATCATTTTCTTTTACAAAATCACTTCAACAATTCTTTTAAATCAACCAATCAATTTCCAACACATTACACAAGTTTCAACACTTCGAACTTGTAGACTAGTATGTAAAATCGCATTATTACATGAACTTGTAGTTTTTCTAAAAACTATTGTGTAGATCTCGTTATATTTAGTGGATCTATGTATATAATAGTTTAGTCTAGTAAAAACCCCGTTTTTGGAACAAATCACTCTTTACAACTTCCCGACAATTTTTATAAAAATTGTTATTTTGTCGGATCTTTCGTTTCACAAGTGTTCATACACTTGTAGTTTATAAAAATCATCTTTGTTAGCATATTATCCAACTTATATAAAACATGATTTTCTCGACACCCGGTTCTACGAGTATACCACTTGTACATACGTAGATCGGCTCGTTTTAAATACTATTTTTCATGTCAAAACACTTTTACACAAGTTCATGTTTCCCGTGTGGTGGAGTTTCACCTTTTAACCCTTGTACAAAAGAAACAAGTGTATGTCAAGATCCGGGATCTTAACAAAGTCGGGTTAAACGATGATAAGAGCCACCACATCGTAGATCGGGTCTCTACAACCAACATATTCGAATACTACGACTTTTACACAAGACATGACCTTTTATCCAACGATATTCGAGTTTTAGTAGACTTTTTAGATTCAAAAGGTGGGTTACCGACTTTTAACCGTTAAAAATCCTTTTAACCACTTTAGATACGATCAAGAACAAGTTTTAAATGTTATACCTCTAGCTCGGGGCTAGGGAAGATCTTTGGCGAAAACGGCGTGGATAAAAGCAAATGAACGTGGTCCTTTAGCTTCCGCTTGCTTCAAGCTTCCTCGTACGTGATCCCCGACACTTGTGTGCACTTGGAATGGCAAGACAAGAACCGAAAGTATGATGGATGGATGTGGATGCTCTCGGCCGAGAAGAGAGGGAGCAAGAGAGAGAGTGAAATGTTGGTGTTTGTGTGTGTGTAAACTTGTGTGGAGTGTGTGTGTTTATATAGAGAAATTATGCTCTTTCGTCCATCGGTTTCATGCTCTAGATATCCACAACATCTAATAAAATATCAAAAAGTTGTACTTGCCTTGTCCTCTTGGTTGGGCCGATTCCATTAGGGGGGGGGTATCCGGTTGGGTCTTGATCGTACAGTTAGAGTTTAGTTTGGTTAAGTCGGTTAACTTTAGGGACTAACCCTGTTAGTTGTTTAATGCGTTATAAAGCGGGTGTTAGGGTAATCAGGGACCCTAACTGGCTCAGAAAAATACCAATAATATTTCTGGTAACATTTTTATGTTCCGGGTATAGTCCGGTTGTTCGGTTGGATAGTAATCCGTTAAAGTGCTTAAGTAATCCTTTAAGCGTCGTAATTAATATTTTTAGCGACACAATTTATTCTGCAAAGTGTCAGGAATAATTCCTCATGTTTTGGCACTTTATTAATTAGCTAGAAGCTAGTGTGTTGATAAAAGTGCTGTGTTTTGTGCTTAAAATACGTTTTTGGCACATCCAATCTCTATATCTTATTCCTAGAGACGCAATTATACAACCCTTGTATTCCTACACACACTATGGGTGTAGTAAAATATTTCTGGCTCATACAGGCCTTTAGAGGAAGTGTCTGCCTGATGCTGGCTATATCAGCATGTCAAATAGGTTATCCGTTCAAGTGCTACTGTGCTTTTGTGCATCATGTTTGTCACTAGAGTTCAGTAAGTAAATAATGTAGTGACAGGAAATCAAAGTATGATGCAGATATGTACAAGTATCAACAATCAAGTAGCAGTTTATCAGAAATCTCAGTTAAGCACAGTAATTAGGCAACAATTAATAGTAAATTAAGTCGTACGGATACCTGGTTTTGTGAGGGTTGTCACACAAACCTTTTACCTTTTGAATGAATGACGTTACCGAATAAAATTTTAAGAAAGATGCCGATTCATGCTCCACGCTTACCAACCTGGGAGCTCCGGCAAGTCAGGTTTTTCTATTTAAACAGATTCACCCAAGCCTGACGGTCCTTGGGTGATTTCGAATTCTTATTCAACAATGGTGGAAAATTTGCATCATCCATTGTTAAATCTGAATTCTCCTTTTTTACCTCAACCAATGGCTCCTCTGGTTTTGACGAACCAGAATCATTGCCTGCAGGTGGCTTGTCTGACTTTGACTTGTCAGATTCATCGCCGACAACTTTCATCTTCTTCTTTTCCTCTTTTGTCCTCAGATTAGTATCTGATGAATTCATCATGCTTGACTTTGCAGCTGAGGAAGCTGATTTATCAGAACTCTTATTCTTTCCAACGGATGAACCCGAGGACAAAATCTTCTCGAGATATTCTCTCGCCTTCTTCCTCTTTTTCCTCAGTCTGTCTTTCTGCCCCTGTGAAAGTTTAACTTTCTTTTCTTGACTTGTCTGATCTTGAACTTTAGGTTTTAAAACCTTCTGTTCATGGGGCTTGACTTTGACTGGAATCTTTGCCAATTTCTAAGACTTAGCCCTCAATCTTTCATTCGATCTCCTTGGGCATTCTCTGGCAATGTGACCTTTGTTTTGACAATTGTAGCATCTTCTGGTCTCATAATTCCAATTCCGGCAGTTAACAGCAATGTGTCCTTGATAACCGCATCGGTAACACACTCTGTTATCGTACCATATACCACCTTCACACCAAACGCTCAGATCATAGCATTGTCTTGCTTGGTGATATTCCTTCCTCAAGTTTGCTGGATTTGTCTTTTGAGCACTGTGGTCTGACCTGCACCACTTATTACCAACATTTTTTGAGTTTTCATTTTTTATTTTTTGTAATTTTTCATTACGATTGGATGATCGATCTGATGAACTTTTATTATCTTTTTGTTTTTGTTCCACTTTTTTCTTCAAAGGTTTTTGCTTCGAGCATTCTCCCTTTCAGTTGATTGTAGAATAGTTTTCTGAAATTTTTCTTTCAATTTTAAAAACAATTTTTGTTTTTCTATTTTTTCATTTACATCATCAGATTTTTCATCGCAATCTTCAACTTTGACATTGTTAAAGTTTGTGACATCGTCACTTATTGGAACAGAATTGATCGGTTTTGGACAGGGGATATTCAAAAACTCGGATGATGTCACAAAACCTTTCAATTTCTTTTCAAGTTCCTCAATTTTGTTCCTCGAATTCTCAGCTTCACTTTCAAGCCGAGATATTCTCCCAAAATGAGTCTTGATTGTTTCTTCATTCTCATTCTTCAAATTTTCAAGAACATATTTTTCATTTTCCAAAACTTTTATCTGTTCTTGGAATTTTGATTCATTTGCTTTCAAATTCTTGTTTTCCAGTTTAATCCAGAAATCCTCATCTTCTGAAGATTTCTTTTTGCTTTCAAGCTCTTTTTCCAACTCTTTGATTTTCTTTTTAGCACATTCACCTTCTTTCTCCAATTTTATAATTTTCTGAAGATGGGAATTTATCATTTTCTGTTTTTCAATGTTGTTTTAACTAAAAGCATTTCTCCCATCTTCAAGAATTTTCATTTGATTCTGAAATTCTTTCTCAATTTTTGATTTTTCAATTTCAAAACTTTTAATCTGTTTTTCAAAAACTTTTGTCTTTTCTTTCTCACTTTTGTTTTCAAATTTCAAACTGTTCAAACCAACCAACAATTTGTCATTTTCGGCTTTCAACTTCTCACAATTTCCCTGTACCATAAGAATCTGTTTAATATCAGCTTGCTTCTCGTCTTCCAACTTTTTGACTTTCGATGTCAAACTTTCCGCATCCTTCAAGATTTTGTCATTCTCAGTCTTGAAGCTGTCACATTTGAAGCACACTGCTGCAGAATTTGATGTTTCATACTTCACAGATTCTTCAACCTTCCTTTTCACACTAGGTTTGATTTGCTTTTCAATTGTTGTTGCTTTTACTTCTTTCTCAGCTCTAATCTTTTCTTTCAATTTTTCAATTTTATTGGCATAGAATAACTTTCCACAACGTTGATCAGATGAAAGTTCTTGTTTAAGAGATTCAAGTTTCCGGATTTCCTCTTCATAGTTGTCACTCTCTTCATCAGATGAGTGATCAAAAACCGGAACTTTTTCAACTACTTCTTTTGCTGAGACTGTTTCTTCATAAGCCTGAGAATAATTTTTCTTTTCATCAAATATTTCTGCCATCGTTCAAATAATTCCGACAAGTCTTTGTTGTTCACAAAAGCGAAACAGTGACGATCAAATGAGCGAATCTAATCAGGTTCACAAAAACGGATTTTCAAATAATTCTGAAATTCACACAATCAAATAACTATCAAAGATTAGGCGACAACGGATCGAGTGAGGATTCTCTCGGGTGAGGATCCTATTCTTGACAAATCACCTTGGATTTCCTACAAACAAAAACAAGTAAATGATCAAATCAAAACAGATTGAATACGTAACAGTGTGTTGATGAACCCAATCTAAGACTCGTTGTCGAAGATTCGCGTATTTGTTTCAATGTTGATGTCGTGCGAACACGAATGAACCCAAACAAACAATTCACAAGATACGGGCTAAGGATGACCTGGGCCTTTCTTACCACATACAATACTCACCAACAAACCAACAAATATTGAACCTTCACAACCTGTTATGCTTTGAACTTGGACCAAAAATTTCACTAAGCAGACAACTTATTTATGACCGTTTATTAAATGTGCAACATGGGATTGGGCCACTTATCTTAATGGGCGGTGCAATATAGGCCAAGACAAAACACACAAACAGACAAATATGATTGGCCTGACAACTTTATGAATCTCAAACGTTGGGCCTTGATTGGGTCTTTGTATAAGTGGGGCGGTGCAACATGGTTTCACAATCCACAACTTGTTCAATTCAAACGATGATTGGGTCTTTCTAATCAAATCATGGGCTACCAATATCAAATAAAACATAACATGATTGGGCCGCAACTTAAACTCTTATGGATATTAATCAGTGGGTCGGTGCGATGAATATGATTGGGCCACTTTATGTCAAACATACTAGAATAAAGCTTTTCAGATTCAACTTTTATCAAGTCATACGTGGGCCGATTGTAATGACCAACTATAAATGATCTGAACCACGTGAAGACGATGACTCAAAAGCGAACCACCACTAATCTCACTTAAGAGCGGACCACTGAATAATTCACAATGAGCGAACCTGATTGTTGACCTATGAGCGAACCTCAATTATTACTATGAGCGGATCTAAAAAGCACTTGGAGCGGACCAGACCAACTTGCAATTTTGAGCGAACCTCACAAATGCACAATAAGCGAACCTGTTCCTTCGAGCGAACCTGATTGAATTTTCAAGCGGACCTAATATAATTTTGGAGCGGATCTGCTGAAAATGTATCTATGAGCGAATCTCTCAAGTTCTTTGGAGCGGACCTTACAAGCGAATCTATAAATCGTCTGTAAAAGCGGACCTATCTCGGACACATTTTTGACCCACTTTTAGTCCATAATTTCGTCTGAAACTTTCAAGGGTTTGTCTCTATAGTGTTGTGCACAATCCTTGAAATTTTGAGCCGTTTTTGACTGTTGAAAGTGTCTGAAATGATGAAAGAAGGTGTAGAAAACAGAATTTTGAGCGAAACTCGAGCTAAACGGTAAGAACTCTTCCTCCTGAGCTCTGATACCACTTGTAGGAACGTTTGACGACCTGACGAGTCGATCAGAAGAGTGCTTAGACTGAATCAGAGGCGGAATTCATTGATTTAGTCTTCGTGTAGCTTGATTTCACTATTTAACATCCCGTTTATTGATCTATTGACAAATTACAAGCTCTGGAGACAAAATGGCAGGGCTTCGCCGTACCTTACAAGACCATCACCTTCTCTACTACTAGATTCGCTCATGTGTCCCCTATATATAGTCATGGTGGGTTCGCTTATATGGACATGTCCGTATAAGCGGACCTGACATAAAAGCGGACCTCCTATGTCCGTATAAGCGGACCTGACACAAAAGAGGATCTCCTATGTCCGTATAAGCGGACCTCCTATCATATGGTCATATAAGCGAACCTAGCACACTAAACACCTACAATCTCCTGTTTTCTTGTACAATGAGCCCAAAAATAACATTCTAAGACAAAGACTTGATCCAAGACGAAATCAACAGATGAAATGCACCAACAAGTTTGCATCTAGGGTGTGTTCCTAGACTTATACTGACATCAGTATCACTATAACATTCAACATTCATACAAAATTTCGTTTATGCATGTTTATCACAAATTCAAAATGTCACCAAACATCAAATTTCAACATACCTTGTGATTCCTAAGCTTGGTGATCACGTTTTTATTAAAAGCCCCAATTTCCCGGCTCGATTTCTCTTTTAATTTGCTGAATTTTTGTGATTTAGGGTTCAAGAGAAGAACCCTCCTTTGCTCTGTGTAGAAGTCGAACCAAGAACACACTCTTGTGTGTGTTTTTGGTGTACATTTTTCTTTTATTAAATTCACTTTCACTTTTGCCTATTTTAGTCCCTCCAATATTCAAGGTTTATAAAAGGCTTACTAATTCATGCTTCTTTTTTGTTTTAAAACAAATAACTAACTAGGTTATTTATCCCTAGTTAACTTAGTGGGTTCTGGGAGTTATAAACCTGTTTATTTTAAGTCATGTTAACTCGGGCCCCTTTTTATATACTTTGTTTTTCTCAATGTATTTATCCTCCTTTTAATTAATATTAGGTTTATTTATTTAATTCCTAATATTTACCGGGTTAATTTCACCACTAACGGTATTTTACCCGTTCATAAATATTAATGTGGTTTGATTACCAAACCCATTTCGGGGTGTTACAAGTCTACCCCACTTAAAGAGGTTTCGTCCCCGAAACCTTATTTGCGTAGCTCATTGGTTTAAACCAAACGAACTTGGTTTCATTTTTAAAGCATTCTTTCCTTTTTGTCAATATTTATCATTCGTAATGACATGTGTATCCTTCATGTGTAAGTCCTTACGAACCGTAACTTTCATCTTATATTTCTTATCTTTGTTACCTATTTGACCGAGTTGTCACTTGACCCCTCATTCGCGTTAGTCTGTTAACATGCTTATTTCGCGCTTGTCTTATATTAACAAGTGCTTTGCATTTATCATGACATAATCTTGACTTTGAATACTTTTACCGGCTAGACTAATTAATCGCCATCACTTCATACCATGTCACCCGGGTATACTATTTTGCCATCTCCGGCCTTATGTGTGTTTAAGATTTTTTAAACCACCTCATACTACTTATATTTGTTAAAACATTGCTTTTGGCTAAAAACTAAATTTTTAGTTTACGTTCTCTCTTTCTCTTACGTCTTTTTCTCATGTCTAGGAATTTCCTTTCTAAATTTTATTCCTAACCGTTATTATTTTACACGGAGAATTGTAACCAGTTTTCCACGCTTTACCCAAGTAACCCATAGGTTCTTTTACTTAGCCTTATAGGCTATTTCTTTAGATTTCCACCTCTTTAAGGTGAGACTCCAACGGTTTGTTTCTTTCTATTTGTGACCCAAGGGTCTTTTTGGTCCCGTAGACCTCATCACCACTTACTATCCCGAGGGTTATGACGATCCCGTAGATCATCTTTTACTCATGTCGTTCTAAAATTATACTTTTGGTGTCAACGCATTCTTTTTAAGTTTAGAAGTCGTTCATTTTCATTCTTGAATTCTATGGACCTTGACCGTAGCTTCCATTTTAAACTAATCTCCCGACTCTATGACTTCTTATGTCATTTACATGTCGGTTTGTTTTCTCGCTTATTGTTATCCGGTTTATTCCTATATTTATTTACAACCCATTACCCGGGTTCTTTTATCTTAACATTTCGCGCTTTTATTTATTCGGTTCGCGCTTACTTACATTGGCAAACGTTATTCTTTATTTAGCTTGTTTAACTTGTTCATGTGAAATTTCGTTACTTGTGAATGTCAAACTTCATTTTTTTATCCTACCCGTTCAACTTTGAGACAGTTGAAAGAAATTTTCAAAATTTATGTTTGCAAAATTTTATCGTCTTTTAGTCATAACTCTCAATCCGAGTCTTTTAACCTTCAATTCGCGTTCCCGTCTCTTGGTTTACGCATACACTCAAAATCCTACCCGTCTATCGGGTATTTTACCGAAGTCATTATTAAGGCAACCATCCCGGTATGTATTAAGACTTCGCTTTAATTTATTTGGTCGTCTTAGCGAAATCCTTCGCTTTTATTCAATCAAGTCCTTTATTCTTCATTTAATTCGTTTGACTTGTCCGTGTGAATTTCATCACTTGTGACAGTCGAACTTTTATCCCTATGCCTTAGCATTCCTATTAGTCGGTCTGTGTTTTCATTTACTTTGTTCCTTGTCCCTTCTCTCGGGCTCGTTTTTCTAACGTAATACGCTTTCGTCATCCGACTTGCGTTTACGTTTATCATCAAACATTTTGCTTATTTTATTCTTTTGGGTACCCTTTTTAAATTGTCCCATTCACCCCGTCTTTATTACATCGGACGTAAATGTGTCCATCATAAGAAGTCCATGGTATCATGTGTTCACTACTTACTTGGCCAGAGTAAGCGGTCAACACATGACACGCATGACCTTTTCATAATTTTCACATCACGCCATATGTAAGTAACGTCTCTGTTTATTTCTATATCATCGATTTAAATTGGCACAACTTTACTCAATTGCTATTTAATCAATTAGTAGTTTTACCCGTTTCATTCTTGAACATATAAAATGTTTTCCTTTTTATCTAACTATTATATAATCACATTCGTTACCTTTCTCAATAGTATTATGTTGAGAATTATTCACTTGGATACTCACTCCCGCCCAAGTTTCCACATGAACTAATCTTGTTATTGCATTGTTATTCATCATTGTGAATAACACATGTTTTTATTTAACTTCTCTTGGAAACATCATCCTGAATAGATATTCTATTCAGGTTTTTCAAGTTTTTATCTTATATATACTACAGTCAATCCCTACGTACTTATTGCGTATTGCTATTTGTGTAATAGGTCCAAAAACGTGCACCTGGTAAATGCTTGCCCTTACGGGCTTTCCTTGTTATTAACATTACTCGCGACTGTTACGCGATTTAGGTCCTTGGCGAGTACGCTCTGCTCGTCGTACTTCGGACCGCTCCTCCGTCATATCCAAAATTTGTTCAATTCTCGTCACCTTCAGGTGCGAATGTCCTTCAATTAAAACATTCACAAAAGTTAGTAATGTCGACATCAATAATCGCCCGTATTATAATACGAGGCTTTCTGGTATACGTGTCAACGCACGTAATTTCGTTAACTACATCAATCATTTTAATTGGGATAACGTGTATCACACGATAACCATATGTGTTGTTTTCAACATTTTAACATGCTAAACCATTACAATATACATGTACTTACCGGATTTGCGATCAAGCCTCGAACCGAACACTTTATCCTTTTAACCTTGAGCTCTGATTACCAACTTGTAACACCCATATTTTTTTTACAGTTTTCGCATAATTTACGGAAATAAATTATTAATGAACGTAAGACTTGTCTCTATTAATCAATATTATAATATTAAACACACATTTTATACGAAAATGCAAGTTTACATATACTTTTCCAAGTTAAACTTCTAACATAATTTAAAACATTCCAAAATATAATTTCAAGTGTTTACAATATCCACTTTTTAAACTAGAACAAAATAAGATCGTTGCGGAATCTTTGAGACATGTGTTCGGTTCTCCTTTCTTGCTTGATCCTCATCCGGAGTTCCATAAGACATTCCTAAAATCAAAACCAGCATAAGAGTTAGTTTTGACAGTTTCACAACAAGTTATAAACATATTTCCATCCAAGTCATTCATCCATTATTCAAAATTCTTGTTTCCTTTGAATTCAAATTTCCGGTTCTTAAACCGAATTATTTGACCCGTTATGGGTATTTATGTCAAACTATAATTTTAACAACTCTAAAAAAAACTCTTATTTCCTCCAACCATAATCCATATGATGGTTGGTACATGTACCCTTCACGAGAGTATCACTCTTTGTGCGTACATGACACGGGTCAACATTGATTCGTTTTTAATACATTGCATTACCTTTCGTCAACTTTGGCAAAACATGCTCATACTTTTCGCTTGCCTGTATTTGTAACACTTAACAATATATAATATTACCGATCATCATTTATATTATTATACAACTTCTGACCAAGTATTGAGTCAAAACTAAGTGTTTAAGACCCCGAAACAATTTCTACAAGTACGGACCTGCTTGCTGTCAACAACTATTTTGTTGACAAAACGTCCCCGAAAACCATGTTAAACAACTTCCAAAAAATTTATAAAAATTACCAATTATCATTTATATTGTTATACCACTTCTGACCAAATATTGAGTCAAAACTAAGTGTTTAAGGCCTCGAAACAATTTCTGCAAATACGGACCTGCTTGCTGTCAACAACTATTTTGTTGACAAAACGTCCGCGAAAACCACATTAAACAATTTCCAAAAAATTTATAAAAATTACCAATCATCATTTATATTGCTATACCACTTCTGACCAAATATTGAGTCAAAACTAAGTGTTTAAGGCCTCAAAACAATTTCTGCAAATACGGACCTGCTTGCTGTCAACAACTATTTTTGTTGACAAAACGTCCGCGAAAACCACGTTAAACAACTTCCGAAAAGTTTATAAAAATTACCAATCATTATTTATATTGTTATACCACTTCTGACCAAATATTGAGTCAAAACTAATTGTTTAGGCCTCAAAACAATTTCTGCAAATACGGACCTGCTTGCTGTCAACAACTATTTTGTTGACAAAACGTCCGCGAAAACAATGTTAAACAACTTCCGAAAAATTTATGAAAATTACCAATCATCATTTATATTGTAATACCACTTCTGACCAAATATTGAGTCAAAACTAAGTGTTTAAGGCCTTGAAACTATTTCTGCAAATATGGACCTGCTTGCTGTCAACAACTATTTTGTTGACAAAACGTCTGCGATTTCTAAAAGTTTCCATCTACATATAAAAACCCGTTTCATCATAGCATTAGAAATTCATCCGAACATCTAATATAGTCTTGTTCTACATATTAATTAGTAGACATCATGATTCCAAAGGCCTACTAACATGAACAAAATCACTAATTTTATCATAATATACAAAAACCCATTTCATGTCATATATGAGCATTCACTCGAACTCATAAATTGTTCAAGTATTTTGTTCCAACTATCAAATATGATGATTCTAAGCACATGCATATCATCATCTTTACTATTTCGTCAAAACCCACTTAGCTCATAGTTAATTAATTGACTAATCACTTGTTTATGGAACAATTCTACAAGTTTGCATCTAGGGTTTGTTCCTAGACTTATACTCACATCAATATTACTATAACATTCAACATTCATATAAAAATTTCATTTATGCATGTTTATCACAAATTCAAAATGTCACCAAACATCAAATTTCAACATACCTTGTGATTCCCTAAGCTTGGTGATCACATTTTTATTAAAGGCTCCAATTTCCCGGCTCGATTTCTCTTTTAATTTGCTGCATTTTTGTGATTTAGGGTTCAAGAGAAGAACCATCCTTTGCTCTGTGTGGAAGTCGACCAAGAACACACTCGTGTGTGTTTTTGGTGTAGATTTTTCTTTTATTAAATTCACTTTCACTTTTGCCTATTTTAGTCCCTCCAATATTCAAGGTTTATAAAAGGCTTACTAATTCATGCTTCTTTATTGTTTTAAAACAAATAACTAAGTAGGTTATTTATTCCTAGTTAACTTAGTGGGTTCCGGGAGTTATAACCCGTTTATTTTAAGTCTCGTTAACTCGGGCCCCTTTTTATATACTTTGTTTTTCTCAACGTATTTATCCCCCTTTTAATTAATATTAGGTTTATTTATTTAATTCCTAATTTTACCGGGTTAATTTCACCACTAATGGTATTTTACCCATTCATAAATATTAATGTGGTTTGATTACCAAACCCATTTTTGGGGTGTTACACCCCACCCTTTTTACCACTTTACAAACACTCTAAACCTCTCAAAAACACTCCTAAGCTTAGCTCATTTTCAGCAGAATTGAGCTAAAACTTTCAGCCATTCTAAGTGAGTTTTAACTCACTTTTTCTACTATTTTCTTCTTATTTCTTCTTCTAAAACACTTGGATAACCTTTAGGAAGGTTTTCACAAGTTTGCTTGGGCAAACAAAGGTGAAACCTCACCATTTTTTAGGTTCAAATTGTACTTTAAATTCTGCTCGTTTTATCTTTTTGAATCTTCATGTTTTTGATAGAAACTTGGTGGAATCTTGTTCCCACCAAGCTCACAACTTAGTCTATGGTTATGGGTTTGTGTTAAGGTGATTTCTATCCAAGTTTTGGGTTCAAACACCCATTTTAATTATGTTCATACATGGTGTTTGAATGATGAAAACAAGCACAAGTCATCATCTTCCATATGATGAACTTTTGACTTGTGAAGTGTGAAAAATGGAAGCCTTGGCTTTCCAAACTAAGTTACACTCCTTCATTTAATTTTTGTGAACACTCTTGTGACTTGCTAGAATAGATTTATTTTCTTGTTATTCATGACCTTCTAAACCAGCTTCATGGTGGTTTGTGTAGTGGTGAATCATATAATGAGGTTCCAACCTCCATGCTTGACTTACATGATACTACATGTTATCTTTGATTGGACTTAGTTTTAGGATGATATTATAACTATATAAATACATACATATACATAAGAACATGGCTGATTTTGTGATAGTAATCAAGTCATGATTATTCATCATAAACTTAGGCTATTATATCTAAGTTTCTAAGTCACTTGTTATTGATTCTAATGGGCATTTTGGGACCCATGAAACCACATAACATAGTGTCATAAACGAGTGATTAGAACTAGATATTACTTTGATATACATATTTTTTATACTTTAATTTCTAAATCCCGAATCTTACCACTTTCTAAATGTCATGTAACCTTACCTTTAAATCCTTATTCTCCAACAATTCGTCACTCACGGATAATCGGAAAGCATATGCAATATTGTGAGTACACTTAACCCTTTTTCGCTTTTACGCACTTTTGGGTGTAACATGTTTAACGTATCAAAATACACAAATCACACAGACATATTTATTCACTCAATCCGCCATATATGCTATTTGTTATGCTTTGGTTTATGCTAGAATACATACATGCTACTTGTCATTAACTTAGCTAGCCCACCTTAATAATTATAGCGCTATAAGAGTAGCACACCACCCGACAGGGTATTGTTAAGTTACATAGTTATGGTCTCGATTACTTCGGTACCGAGGTATGCACATTATTATACATAACGGTCTCGCTCACTTCGGTGGCGAGGGATGCTCATTATTCTTGTGGACACTCAGGTTTGGCTCTTAGCTTATGCATGCTAGTTTAACCTTGTATACAAAATTGCCATGTTGGATTTGAGAACTTCTTGTATACTTATGCTATGTATCTAAAACTGTGTACTCGCCAATACTGAACTATACTTTAAAAACATGTTGAAGGTTTATGATGATGTTGATGATGCATGGAACTTAGTAGGATGCCTAGAAACGCATTTTTAACTTTAATACTTGTTTTTTTTTGTAATTCATTTGTTTCAACTTGTTGTATTTCTTTTTTAAACGATGTAATTTTATTCTTTTAGCAATGAAATGAAATTTATCATTAAATTGTCACAATTTTAGCGTTATGTGTAATGAGCAATCTATTTCGTGTCACTCCGATGTTTTCTGCCATCAGTTGGGGTGTGACAGATTGGTATCAGAGCCATAACTATAGGGAATTAGGAAAATTGCTATGCTTTTGACCTAGTTGATAGTTAAGCACCATACTTGACCATACTTGATTCACATGCTAAATTCTTGAAACGTCCTTTTTGTGCTAAATACTTGTAATGCTTTATGTACTCATACTTGTTTTACTATTTCAAACACACGCCTTTCCTAAGGCATTTTACTTCATTATGTTAAACTCCAAAACACTCACATTGTACAAACGAGATGACTTCACCAAAATAGGCGTGAAACCCACAATTTGGTGAATGACTCTTAATCCACATATTCTTTTTACACAAAATTCGCCATCAAGTTAGGAGTGAAATCCTCACCTCGATGGAGAATTTCCTTTTTAGATCTAGTGGACCCTCGTCAATTTGTCGGAATTAACTTTCTTGACCCGATGAGTACTAACCACACTTAAGGTACGACGTTGTCAAGTTAGGGGTGTAACCCGCACCTTGTCAACTAGTGGTTTTTGACCAGCCAATTAGCAAAGTCTATATTATTTGGCAATTATAAATGATGGTTAAGGATGATTAGCCCTTCTGTCCAGAGGTGGTGCACTATGTTAAAGCCTCACAAGCCTTATGGTCAAATGCGATCATGGCTACATATATTTATTGTCAAACCATTAAGACAATTATTCTATATTAACATTCAAGTAATGTTAATACTCCTGGAAGTGTGACCTGAGGAACCACACTAGCCGTCAAGGTGGTGGACTACGTCCAAGCTTTATAGCCTATATGACCAAATTAGATCATGGCTAATATCATCAATGCGATAATCATATAATTTAACATCCTTAGTGATGAATTGCCTACGGGCTATATTCTTAACATCCTTAGTGATGATTTGCCTACGGGCTATACTTTATTTGTCAATTGAGACAATGTCAGTTGTAACCTTATGGTTCCCTGTCCAAGGTAGTGGACTATGTCCAATCATCCTTGTGATGTCAATTGATTTGCCTACGGGCCATATTATGTCGTCAATCATGACAATGACACTTGTGGTCGAATGACTCCCTGTCCAAAGGTGATGAACTATGTTCAAGCCTGTTGGTGCAGTTGTCTGTCGACTACATCTTAGTTCGAGTCTTAGGACAGGGTTGATCGTATTGTATATGTGTTTAGAGTATTAGGACCGCTTATAGGGTAAATGAGTCGGACCGCTTTTGTGACATTTAAGTGGACCGCCCATATGTCAACTGGTAGGTTCGCTCATATGGACATGTCCATATGAGTGGTTCCTGACTCCTATATATAGGTGTCATATGGGTGGTTCCAGCAGATAGTCAGTACGGATGTGTGTGTGAAAAAGCGAAGCTCTGTCCGAATTGTCTCCATGTGCTTGTAAACTGTTATAGAATCAATAAAGGAGACGTTAAAGTGTGAAATCAAGCTTTACGAAGACTAATTCAATGAATTCCGCCTCTGAACTAGTCTAAGTGCTCTTCTGATCGACTCATCGGGTCAGCAAACGATCCTACATGTGGTATCAGAGCTCAGGAGGAAGAGTTCTTGCTGTTTAGCTCGATTTTCGCTCGAAATTCTCACTTCTACACCTTCTTTTTCTGATTCGGAAAGATTTCACGGTCGGAATTTGATCAAAATCTCAGGGATTGTGCGAAATAGTACTGTGACAAACCCTGGAAAGTTTCAGATCAAAATTCAAAGTTTTTAGGGGTCAAAATGATGTTTGAAAGTGGACCGCGTTTCTGAACATTGTTGGAACCGCTCGAAATTTTGGTCTGGAACCGCTCGAAATTACGTTTGGAACCGCTCATCCGGACGGAACTTGAACCGCTCATTCGGTCGAATTGTCCTTGGATCGCCCATTCAGACATAGTTGAACCGTTTTTCTGTACGTTTGAGAACCGCTCATAAGGTCGATTGACTTTGGACCGCTCCAAATTCACTGTGTGAACCGCTCATACGGACGAATCTTGGACCACTTATTTGGTTTAGTGGTTGGAATCGCTCATTCAGACAACGTCTTGGATCGCTCGAACGAAATATATTTGGACCGACTATACAAACATTCTTGAATCGCTTATTCGGACCAACTTGAACCGTTCGAACAGACTTTGTCTAGACCGCTTATTCAAACAAAGTCTGGACCATTTATATACTTGATTGTGGATCGCTTATTTGGACATTATTCATCTAGGCCGCTTATTTGACAAAACAGTTGATCCGCTTTTTAGTCAATTATCACGTGTTGGATTTGTGAAAAATGACGATGGTATTTGACGAAAAGGAAAATGATTTTGTTGGAAAGATAAATGATTTTGGGAGATATCGTACGAGGTTTTTCAATCAAGATGATAAACATGTTTGGACTCTTCGACTTGAAAATTTTTCTTGTCAACAGAATGAGAGTTTGAAAGAGATGGAAAAAAGATTCGATTACATGATAGAGAAGTTAAAATCATTTGATATAAATTTGACAGATACTGAGCAGATATTGAAGTTGGAGGCTGCTTTACCTGCTGAATGGGATGATGTTTTAAAGGAGTTAAAACAAAAACCTAAATTCTCGAAATTGCATCCATCTGATTTCATCAATAAACTTCAAAAACGTTATTATAAAAATCTCGATGAAAAGAAGATATTGATGAATAGAATAAAAGAGAATCTAGAAAAACTGAATCTGGGGAATTTAGATAAAATCAATTTGGATGTGATTACTGAGATTGATAAGAGAATCTGTATATGTTATGGTGCAAAACATAACATGAGATATGATTATAAAAGAGGATGTTATATTGATGAAAATTTAAAACCTCTTGATTTTGTAAAAATTGTTTGTGCAGGTACATACAAGAAGGAAACAAAGGATACTCCAAAGAATGAAGAATTTGTAAAGTCTGAGTATTCAAGTTCTGCATCAGCATGCTCAAAATGCGACAACTTCAAGACGGATAATGACAAACTTGTCAAAGACGCGGAAAGTTTGGCATTAGAAATCAAGAAGTTGAGAGAAGAGAAGCAGGCTGATGAAAAACAGATTCTTTTGAATCAAGAAAGTTGTGAGAAGTTGAAGGCAGAAAATGACAAACTGTTGGGTGGTTTGAACAGTTTGACATTTGAAAACAGGAAGTTGAAAGAAAATATAAAGGTTTTTGAAAACAAACAGAAATCGTCAGAAGATGAAGATTTCTGGATCAAGCTGGAAAACAAAAACTTGAAAGCGAGTGAATCAAAATTTCAGGAACAGATAAAAGTTTTGATGAATGAAAAATCTGTTCTTGAAAATTTGAAAAATGAAAATGAAAATTCAATCAAGTCTCATCTTGAAAGAATATCTAAGCTTGAAGACGAAGCTAAGAGTTCAAGGATCAAGATTGATGAACTTGAAAAGAAATTGATCAGTTTTGCGACTAAATCTAACAAGTTGAATATTCCTTGTCCAAAACCGATCAATTCAGTTCCAATAAGTGACGATGTCACAAACTTTGACTCTGTCAAAGTTGAAGATTGTGATGTAAAATCTGATGATGAACATGTTAAAATTGAAAAACAAAAATTGTTTTTAAATTTAAAAGAAAAATTTCAGAAAACTGTTCTACAATCGACTGAAAAAGGTGAATGTTCTAAACAGAAACCTTTGAAGAAGAAAGTGGAACATAAACAAAAAGATAATAAAAGTTCATCAGATCGATCATCCAATCAAAAGAAAAAATTACAAAAAGTAAAAAATGAAAATTCAAAAATTGTTGGTAATAAGTGGTGCAGGTCGGACCACAGTGCTAAAGCGTCAAATCCAACAAAGTTGAGGAAGGAATATCACCAGGCCAAACAGTGTTACGACTTGAGTGTTTGGTACAACGGTGATAACTGGTACGATAACAGAATGTGTTACAACTGCGGATATCATGGACACATTGCTGTTAATTGTCAGTACTGGAGATATGAGACCAGGAGGTGCTATAACTGCAACATCAAAGGTCATATTGCCCGAGAATGCCCGAGGAGATCAATGGGAAGATCAAGGGTTATGTCTCAGAAAGTGGCAAGAATTCCAGTCAAGGTCAAGCCCGAAGAACTAAAAGTTCGAGAACCAAAAGTTCAACAACCGAAAGTTCTAGAGACGAAAGTTAAACTTTCTCAGGGGCAGAAAGACCGACTGAGGAAGAAGAGAAAGAAAGCGAGAGAATATCTCGAGAAGATTTTGTCCTCAGGTTCACAGGATAAACAGAATAAAAGTTCTGATGAATCGACTCCTTCAGTTGCAAAAACAAGCAAGACGAATTCATCAGATACAAATCTGAGGACAGAACAGAGAGAGAAGAAGAAAGAAAAGGTCGGCGATGAATCTGACAGGTCAAAGTCGGACAAGCCACCTTCAGGCAATGATTCTGGTATGGTAAACCAGAGGAGCCATTGGTTGAGGTAAAAGTTGAGAATTCTAGTTTAGCAATGGATGATGCAAATTTTCCACCATTGTTGAGCAAGAATTCAAAATCACCCAAGGGCAGTCAGGCTTGGGTGAAATTGTTTAAATAGAAAAACCTGACTTGCCGGAGATCCCAAGATGGTATCGTGGATCATGAATCGGCACATTTCTTGAGAAATTTCACTTTGGTGATTTTTCGCCTCATAAGTGGTAAATCAGGGACATTAATTTGTACTTGATTTTCTACTGATGGTTTATGATCAAACTGGAAATAATAAATCTTTAAAAGGTTTGAAGAAAACAAGATGATGAGATAACCCCGAACCTACAAATAGTTGGAACACAAACTAATTTTCCGGAAAAACCATTTTGATTAAAACAAACTTAAGTGTTTTGAAATCATTATGGGAAAATAGTTTGTTGTGAGGGGGAGTTCTGATTGTTTTTGCACAAGAATGGTGAATTGAGGTAATTCACATAATGTTGTCAAATTTCTTGTATAGTTTGTTTTCAATTTTTCCTCAGAAAATCAAAATTGAAACATATTTTGATTTTAGGGGGAGTAAGAAAATTTTGAAAAATTTAAAAAAATTGAAAAATGAAAATGAGTTTTGTTGCAAAAAGAGGAGATGATAGTACATCGGTGGACTATCACAGCATGCTAGAGATTTGTAAAGACAAAATTGTTTTTAAACAAGTCTTACTAATGATGTGTCAGTAGACTTCGCACAGTTAGTAAATTGTATTCGAGATATAAACATAAAATCAAAACTTACTTATTTTGTGGGGAACACTACTTGGATATATAGGTAACCCCTGAAATCTCATTTGAAAGGTTTCTTATTCTGGAATACTAGGTTCTTGTACTCAATTGATGTCTGGGGTATTATTCCGGGACTTCTGCTGAACGGTAGTTCTGACCTAGTCCCTGGCTAATACTTTCTTCATATGCTTGAAACATAGCATAAAGCCCTCAGCTGATTAGACAATAAAATTGATGATCAGTTGTTGTAGCTGAAAAGATCCTCTAAAGGGGACCCACTGCTAAGTCGAAGCTGATATCTCTCTGCTGAACGGAAGTTCTGACCTGAGATCCCTCAGTTCTCGCATTTTTCCCCTAATTTATATACAGATATCATTTGTAGTTATACTTACCTGTAGATCAGAATATTGGGATCTGGATACGGGAGTATATTCAAGAGGTGGGACACTCAAATAAGTTTAAGTGCTAATACATTAAATACGTATCTTGAATCAATTGAAAATTTGTGTAGAGGTTTAAGTGGACAACAATACTGACAATCAGAAGTAAATTTGTTTTTAACATTTGCTGATTAATCAAGATCAACGGTGTTGGTGATATGTCTCAAAAACCGATATGATCCTCTTGCACAATCTCTCAAAAATAGTGTTCATTTCTGTTTTTTCCATAAATTCAAAAATCCAAAAATATTGTATTTTTGTTTGATATTTGAAAACTACAAAAAGATTTTCGACAACAGAGTGTGAAGAACTGATTTTTGTCATTTCAAGTGCTAAACATGTTGAACTTGTGGTTTGGGAGAGAGTGTTAAATTTTGAAGATTTGAAATGCAAATTTGGTTCATTAACTTGATGAATAAGTTGAATGGTAACCTACAGTTTGATCTTCATAATTTTTCTTATATGATTTGCTGATTCATTAAGTTGAATTGCAAATTGTATTAGTTTGTAATAGTATGGTTGAGTTTTGCAGGTTTCTGATCCTGTCGCTATGGATAGCCAGGAGACTTATCAGAACCAGAGAAGAGCTTAAACAGAGAAAGCCAGGAGTTGATTTCAATGGTGATAACGATTTCCAGATAGAGATCCCAGCATGATGATAGGGGGAGTCTGATGAAAGTTAGAGCCAGAGAAAGTTCCAGGCATATGATTCAAGGAGGAAGTTCCTGATAAAAATTGATTCCAGGCTGAGTTCCTGAAGAAGACCGAACAAGAGTGAAGAGCTGGAAATGATTGAAGACTCTCACTGAAGATTCCGTCAACATTCAAGGGGGAGTCTGTTGGTGCAGTTGTCTGTCGACTACATCTTAGTTCGAGTCTTAGGACAGGGTTGATCGTATTGTATATGTGTTTAGAGTATTAGGACCGCTTATAGGGTAAATGAGTCGGACCGCTTTTGTGACATTTAAGTGGACCGCCCATATGTCAACTGGTAGGTTCGCTCATATGGACATGTCCATATGAGTGGTTCCTGACTCCTATATATAGGTGTCATATGGGTGGTTCCAGCAGATAGTCAGTACGGATGTGTGTGTGAAAAAGCGAAGCTCTGTCCGAATTGTCTCCATGTGCTTGTAAACTGTTATAGAATCAATAAAGGAGACGTTAAAGTGTGAAATCAAGCTTTACGAAGACTAATTCAATGAATTCCGCCTCTGAACTAGTCTAAGTGCTCTTCTGATCGACTCATCGGGTCAGCAAACGATCCTACAAAGCCTTTAAGCCACTTGATCAAATGAGATCTCGGCTTATATATATATACTTTTATCCATTTAAATTATCAATACAACAATGACAGTTGTGACTTTATGATCCACTGTCCAATAAGTGATGGACTATGTCCGAACTTCAATGCCCTTGATGGTCCTTTGAGACCGCGGCTAAGCTTATTTGATTTATTTTAATTTAACATTCATTTGAAATGTTAAAATTATGTATTTTAACAGTTGTGATGTTGTGCACATTGGTCCAAAAAGGTGTAGGATATATATATATATATATATATATATATATATATATATATATATATATATATATATATATATATATATATATATATATATACGGGAGGGGCTCATGCGAGAACTCTATTTATTGCGAGAACCAATGTGAACACAACCTAAAATAGCTAAAAAACCTAAAAAAACCTAACCCCCACCCCCCCCCCCCAAAAAAAAAACCTAACCCCCCCCCCCCCAAAAAACCTAACCCCCCCACCTAAAAAAAAAAAAAAAACCTAACCCCCCCCCCTTAAGCTAAAATGCTAAAAACTAAACCCCCCAAAAAACCTAAAAAAATCTTAAAAAAATCTAAAAAAATAAAAAAAAAATCTAAATTTTTTTTAATATTTTTTATGCTCAAATCGCTACTTTTAGTGGCCAATAATTTTTTTTTTAAAAAAAAATTAATTTTTTTTGGCTTCGAAAAGTAGCGATTTTTATATAAAAAATATTAAAAAAAATTGTGCGATTTTTAGCTAGTTTTAGGCATTTTTGGTTGTGTTCACATTGGTTCTCACGGTTCTCGCAATAAGAGATGGTTCTCGCATGATCTTCTCCCTATATATATATATATATATATATATATATATATATATATGGGAAGGTTCAAATGAAAACCACTAGTTATCGGGAAAACTCGAAAACTAACTAAAAACGCCTAAAAAACATACAATTTTTTTTGCATACCAATTTTCGCTATTTAAATTATATAAAAAAAACTTTTTTTTTTCAAAAAAAAAAATTAGTGCACATGTGTAATAATACACATGTGTATGTGTACTACACATGTGAGGACATGTGTATGTGTACTACACATGTGAATTATTACACATGTGCACTACAATTTTTCTTTTTGAAAAAAAGTTTTTTTATATAAAAAAACTAGCGATTTTAATAAAAAAACTGAAAAAAAAATTGTGTGTTTTTTCGGCTTTTTAAGTTAGTTTTCGAGTTTTGGCGATAAAAGTGATTTTCATTTGAACCATCCCCTGTGTGTATATATATATATATATATATATGGCAAAGTTCATTTCAGAAAAATTTAATGTGAGAAGAAAAAGATGAAAGGACATATGAGTAAAATACTATTTCATTTATAACTCATATCATTAATTTTTCTCTCTTTAATTAATTAGTCAACTAATCATTAATTATCCTACATATAATCTACAAAACCTACACATATCAAAATTTTCCTACATATACCTACACATTATAGAATTTTATCCAACACAGTCGAAATTTATCCTACACACGTCGAAATATATCTTACATAACTCGTAATTTATCCTACACAACTACTAATTTATTCTATACTTTAAATTAAGTTATTTTTTTTAATTTGGAAAAAGTATATATTTTGAAAAGGAGTTACAAATTTAATTTAGTTAGTTATTGAAGAAGAAGAATACAAATTAATGATTTATGTAAGTTTACCAATATACCCTTATATTAAAACTAAATGCAAATATTAAATGAAGTTAAATGAAGTATTCTTATTGGTTGAAACATAAATGAAGTTAAATGAAGTATTCTTATTGGTTGAAACTTCTTTTTTTTTTCTTCTTACAAAAAAATTCATCTCATTTGAACCCTCCACTATATATATATATATATATATATATATATATATATATATATACTAGCAGGGTGCCCGTGCGATGCGGCGGGGGCGACACTTTGCATTGCGACACTCGTTTCTGGTAGTTTTCTTATTCGTATAATATTTATGATAACATTATTGTGGTGGATATATGTCATAAGTTTACACATATGTAAAAGTTTTGTTCTTTTATAAAAATTAATAATCAAAAGACAAAAAATATTGTTTTTTTGTATAAAAATTAATAATCAAAAGACAAAAAATAAAAGATAAGTTGTTATAATTGTAAAGTTTGTTTATTTTATTGGTTAAATTATAAAGTATAATTTTATTCTTTAAAGTTCATAACTTTTTCTAAATATCCACATAGTACTCATCTAATAAACTTTAAGTTTATAATTTTCGTTTTTATAAAAATAAAAAATAGTATTTGACTCATAAGTACGTTTTAGAGCTTTAACTCATAAGTATGTCTTAATGATTTATGTAAGTTTACCAATATACCCTTATATTAAAATTAAATGCAAATATTAAATGAAGTATTCTTATTGGTTGAAACATAAAGTATTCTTATTGGTTGAAACTTTTTTTTTCTTCTTACAAAAAAATTCATCTCATTTGAACCCTCCACTATATATATATATATATATATATATATATATATATATACTAGCAGGGTGCCCGCGCGATGCGGCGGGGGCGACACTTTGCATTGCGACACTCGTTTCTGGTAGTTTTCTTATTCGCATTTATGATAACATTATCGTGGTGGATATATATGTCATAAGTTTACACATATGTAAAAGTTTTGTTCTTTTATAAAAATTAATAATCAAAAGACAAAAAATATTGTTTTTTGTATAAAAATTAATAATCAAAAGACAAAAAATAAAAGATAAGTTGTTATAATTGTAAAGTTTGTTTATTTTATTGGTTAAATTATAAAGTATAATTTTATTCTTTAAAGTTCACAACTTTTTCTAAATATCCACATAGTACTCATCTAATAAACTTTAAGTTTATAATTTTCGTTTTTATAAAAATAAAAAATAGTATTTGACTCATAAGTACGTTTTAGAGCTTTAACTTAAATTGTTAAATTTCGGTTTTCTTACAAATATAAAAAATGTATATTTTTATAAGATTTCAATAACTCTTTTTATAAAAAAATAGGATGATAAGAGTTTATATCTTTATTAACTTTATATCATACTAAGTTCAAATTTTTAGTTCCTAACTAATCTTATCTATATGAGTCTACTTTTAACTAATAATCCTTAAAAATATGCAACACAATCTACTACTATGTATCTAGTCAAGTTGGTAAATAATTATTTTAGAAGTGACTAATATTATCTATAACAATATAGTTGAACTTATAATTCCTAAAAATTTGCAACCCAATTTAGAATTTATCTAGTAAAGATTGTAAATTTCTGGAGTATTTTATTTATATTACTTGTTATAAAAATGTTTATAAAATAATTATTTTTTTATTAACTTTATATCATAGTAAGTTCAGTTTTTTAGTTTAGCTTTAAAGTTTATTATTTTATTACTTTTTAATTAAAAAATGGAAATTATTAGATTAATATCCAAGAATAACTGCAATATTTTATAGTTTCAGCTTTACTATATCTAACTACAATATCTATTTATTGCAACTTTAGGATATTAACTTAAATAAGTTCAGTTGACTTATAAAGTTAGGATATTCACTTATATAAGTTCAGTTGACTTACAAAGTTAGGATATTAGCTTTATTTTGAACTTTATTAATATGGTTAATAACTGCATTATATTAACACCAAAGATAAAGTTCAAATATAAAATAAACTTTATTCATACATCTAGGTCAAACATAACAACTGAAAATGAAAAAAAAAACTATACAAAAACACTTGATAGATTTCATATTAGACTGTAGGAAATCTGTCCGTTTCTGAATTGACACTCAACGTATTTTTAATCGGGTTTTCTAGTTTGTGCTTGAATCGACAGTATCTTCTAATTCCTCTTTTTTGTCATTGTCCTTAGAATCGTCTAAATTAATAACCTCACTCCATTTCCATTAAGAGAGTCTTTAGGATCGCTTACTTTGAGTCTCAAACTCCCGATCCCTATAAATGACAAAAAATGAATACAAAAGTTAAAAAAAGATTAAATAAACCTTAAAATTACATCTTCACTAAATTCACATTGAAGATTAGACTTGTATGGTGTGACACCTGTGTCACTTCAACCATCAAACAAATACCAAACCAATGAAAAATTGCATTTCATACTTGGGATTTGTATAAATATGTGTATCGTTTGCACATATTAATTCTTGTTCGATTTCGGGCTTTAAATCGCTTTCTGGAAGGTTATACGCGATCTGATGCGTAAATATAACCAGTTTAATGCAACAAACACTCCGGAACAGTGACATAGGCTTAACATACCTTAAACAACCCTTACATAACTTAGAAATAAGTCTTGGATGGTTTGGTATGCCGAAATCAAGTTTATTCGCTTCCGGGCATCCAAAAATTTATGTAATCATTAAAATATTATGTTTTCATGATTGACTTGCCAAAAATCCATTCGTCGCGTAATTTGGACCGTTTTTGCGTCCGTTACGACTTCCGTCGTAATTAACCGAACAACGCAATCATACGGCCAAACGAACCGACATCCGGCATATTTTTGAGCATATTTCAAGTTCCCTACACTTTAACTTCATTTTAGAGCCTTAAAATGGGGTTAACGGGGCTTAAACGTGCCAAAATGCATCAAAAACCAAGTTTGGGAACTCAGGGGCCTGTTCTGCCAATTGCTGAAACTTTCTGCCAGCACATAAGGTCCTTACGGACCGTATGGAGTTGCTTACGGTCCGTAAGCCCCTCCCAGATCAGCAGAAAGTGTGTAACAGCTTGATACAGCTGTTTCCAAGTGTTGCAAATGGTTTTGGGCAATTCTAGGGGCTATTTTGGGTGCCAATGGTTTTGTAAATAAGTGGGTACGAGGTGTAAGGCTCAGATCAAAGCTCGGTATTCAAGAAACGATCCTAACGGTTCTTGTTTATCTATAAATACCCACCTTGCCTTGCTCATTTCCTCACATTTGAATCTGATTCAAGCTCTCTAAGTGGAAGTGTATGCTTCCTACCTGAGAGAGAATCGGATCAAATCTTGCGGGGACCTTCTGTAAGTATTCTTTCGTGTTTTTAGTTCGTTTTAGCGTTAAATTCAAACTGCGTTTGACTTTCTGCTTTGACCAGTTTATAGTCAACGCGAAGTTCGTTTGAACTTCATAACGTGAGCGTAATCACGATGGTTATAGTCTCTAGTGACTATACCTACTAAATGCTATAAACTAAAAACTAAAACCCCCAAAAAAAAAAAAATTAACCCCCCCAAGCTAAATGCTAAAAACTAAAACCCCCAAAAAACCTAACCCCCCCCCCCCCAAAAAAAAAAAAAAAAAAAACCTACCCCCCCCCCCCCAAGCTAAAATGCTAAAAACTAAAACCCCCCAAAAAAACCTAAAAAAATCTTAAAAAAATCAAAAAAAAATCTAATTTTTTTTTAAAATTTTTTATGCTCAAATCCCTACTTTTAGTGGCTAATAATTTTTTTTTTTAAAAAAAATTAATTTTTTTGTCTTCGAAAAGTAGCGATTTTTATATAAAAAATATTAAAAAAAAATTTGTGCGATTTTTAGCAAGTTTTAGGCATTTTTGGTTGTGTTCACATTGGTTCTCGCGGTTCTCGCAATAAGAGATGGTTCTCGCATGATCTTCTCCCTATATATATATATATATATATATATATATATATGGGAAGGTTCAAATGAAAACCACTAGTTATCGGGAAAACTCGAAAACTAACTAAAAACGCCTAAAACACATACAAATTTTTTTTTTTTTGCATACCAATTTTCGCTATTTAAATTATATAATAAAAACTTTTTTTTTCAAAAAAAAAATTAGTGCACATGTGTAATAATACACATGTGTATGTGTACTACACATGTGAGGACATGTGTATGTGTACTACACATGTGAATTATTACACATGTGCACTACAATTTTTCTTTTTGAAAAAAAGTTTTTTTTTATATAAAAAAACTAGCGATTTTAATAAAAAAACTGGAAAAAAAATTTGTGTGTTTTTTCGGCTTTTTAAGTTAGTTTTTGAGTTTTGGCGATAAAAGTGATTTTCATTTAAACCATCCCCTGTGTATATATATATATATATATATGGCAAAGTTCATTTGAGAAGAAATTTAATGTGAGAAGAAAAAGATGAAAGGACATATGAGTAAAATACTATTTCATTTATAACTCATATCATTAATTTTTCTCTCTTTAATTAATTAGTCAACTAATCATTAATTATCCTACATATAATCTACAAAACCTACACATATCAAAATTTTCCTACATATACCTACACATTATAGAATTTTATCCAACACAGTCGAAATTTATCATACACACGTCGAAATATATCTTACATAATTCGTAATTTATCCTACACAACTACTAATTTATTCTATACTTTAAATTAAGTTATTTTTTTTTTAATTTGGAAAAAGTATATATTTTGAAAGGAGTTACAAATTTAATTTAGTTAGTTATTGAAGAAGAAGAATACAAATTAATGATTTATGTAAGTTTACCAATATACCCTTATATTAAAATTAAATGCAAATATTAAATGAAGTTAGGTAAATGATCCTATAAAAAGTGCCCAAAGTGTGAGAAGGGTAAGAAATAATGTGGTGATGACAAGTGTCCTATATCTAAATTAATTCAAAAGGGTGAATTAGTAATTTTCTATTTTCTTTCAATTAATTGATTTAAAGATAACTGTCCAAAATAACTTCCACCCTTTATTATAGGAATTCGATTTTAGGATTTAATCTACGAATCTGTGTAGTGTTATATAATTTTGTAGTGCAACAACCATTCAGAACTGCATAGTGTTATATATTTTTTATATAGTGTTATATAGTGTTACTTGGTGTTATATGGTGTTATAATATGGTTTTTGGTGTTATATAGTTCTGTAGTGTTATATAACTCTGTAGCGCAACCATCAAAAAACACTATATAACACCATCAATTATTAATTCTGTAGTGCAACCACCATTTAGAACTGTATAGTGTTATATATTTTTTATATAGTATTATATAGTGTTACATGGTGTTATATAGTGTTATATGATGGATGCATAGCGTTATATAGTGTTATATTTTTCTGGTAGCATGCCTATGATGGATATATAGTGTTATATATTGTTATATAGTGTTATATGATAGATGTATAGTGCTATATGATGGATGTATAGTGTTATACGTTTCTTTGCAGCAGTTACATATTTTTCTATTTTTAGAATTTAGGATCGAGATAATTTAGCAATTAAATTTGAATAGCTAGTTTTTTAGGAGATTGATGGCGGTTACCATATTTGAAACATTGGAAAAGACATTATTGCCCTTTAATTTTACATAAGGTCCTTCTAATTAAAACACAATTTACATTTTATACCCTATTGATCTCAACCATTAGATCAAATATCCAATGGTTTAAAACACTTCTTACCCTTCTCACATTTTAGACACTTTTTACCATATCCCTACCCAATGAAGTTAAATGAAGTATTCTTATTGGTTGAAACATAAATGAAGTATTCTTATTCGTTGAAACTTCTTTTTTTTTCTTCTTACAAAAAAATTCATCTCATTTGAACCCTCCACTATATATATATATATATATATATATATATATACTAGCAGGGTGCACGCGCGATGCGGCGGGGGCGACACTTTGCATTGCGACACTCGTTTCTGGTAGTTTTCTTATTGTAAAAGTTTACACATATGTAAAAGTTTTGTTCTTTTATAAAAATTAATAATCAAAAGACAAAAAATATTGTTTTTTTGTATAAAAATTAATAATCAAAAGACAAAAATAAAAGATAAGTTGTTATAATTGTAAAGTTTGTTTATTTTATTGGTTAAATTATAAAGTATAATTTTATTCTTTAAAGTTCATAACTTTTTCTAAATATCCACATAGTACTCATCTAATAAACTTTAAGTTTATAATTTTCGTTTTTATAAAAATAAAAAATAGTATTTGACTCTTAAGTACGTTTTAGAGCTTTAACTTAAATTGTTAAATTTCGGTTTTCTTACAAATATAAAAAATGTCTATTTTTATATGATTTCAGTAACTCTTTTTATAAAAAAATAGGATGATAAGAGTTTATATCTTTATTAACTTTATATCATACTAAGTTCAAATTTTTAGTTCCTAACTAATCTTATCTATATGAGTCTACTTTTAACTAATAATCCTTAAAAATATGCAACACAATCTACTACTATGTATCTAGTCAAGTTGGTAAATAATTATTTTAGAAGTGACTAATATTATCTATAACAATATAGTTGAACTTATAATTCCTAAAAATTTGCAACCCAATTTAGAATTTATCTAGTAAAGATTGTAAATTTATGGAGTATTTTATTTATATTACTTGTTATAAGAATGTTTATAAAATAATTATTTTTTATTAACTTTATATCATAGTAAGTTCAGTCTTTTAGTTTAGCTTTAAAGTTTATTATTTTATTACTTTTTAATTAAAAAATGGAAATTATTAGATTAATATCCAAGAATAACTGCAATATTTTATAGTTTCAGCTTTACTATATCTAACTACAATATCTATTTATTGCAACTTTAGGATATTAACTTATATAAGTTCAGTTGACTTATAAAGTTAGGATATTAACTTATATAAGTTCAGTTGACTTATAAAGTTAGGATATTAACTTTATTTTGAACTTTATTAATATGGTTAATAACTGCATTATATTAACACCAAAGATAAAGTTCAAATATAAAATAAACTTTATTCATACATCTAGGTCAAACATAACAACTGAAAATGAAAAAAAACTATACAAAAACACTTGATAGATTTCATATTAGACTGCAGGAAATCTGTCCGTTTCTGAATTGACACTCAACGTATTTTTAATCGGGTTTTCTAGTTTGTGCTTGAATCGATGGTATCTTCTAATTCCTCTTTTTGTCATTGTCCTTAGAATCGTCTAAATTAATAACCTCACTCCATTTCCATTAAGAGAGTCTTTTGGATCGCTTACTTTGAGTCTCAAACTCCCGATCCCTATAAATGACAAAAAATGAATACAAAAGTTAAAAAAAGATTAAATAAACCTTAAAATTACATCTTCACTAAATTCACATTGAAGATTAGACTTGTATGGTGTGACACCTGTGTCACTTCAACCATCAAACAAATACCAAACCAATGAAATATTGCATTTCATACTTGGGATTTGTATAAATATGTGTATCGTTTGCACATATTAATTCTTGTTCGATTTCGGGCTTTAAATCGCTTTCTGGAAGGTTATACGCGATCTGATGCGTAAATATAACCAGTTTAATGCAACAAACACTCCGGAACAGTGACATAGGCTTAACATACCTTAAACAACCCTTACATAACTTAGAAATAAGTCTTGGATGGTTTGGTATGCCGAAATCAAGTTTATTCGCTTCCGGGCATCCAAAAATTTATGTAATCAATAAAATATTATGTTTTAATGATTGACTTGCCAAAAATCCATTCGTCGCGCAATTTGGACCGTTTTTGCGTCCGTTACAACTTCCGTCGTAATTAACCGAACAACGCAATCATACGGCCAAACGAACCGACATCCGGCATATTTTTGAGCATATTTCAAGTTCCCTACACTTTAACTTCATTTTAGAGCCTTAAAATGGGGTTAACGGGGCTTAAACGTGCCAAAATGCATCAAAAACCAAGTTTGGGAACTCGGGGGCATGTTATGCCAATTGCTGAAACTTTCTGCCAGCACATAAGGTCCTTACGGACCGTATGGAGTTGCTTACGGTCCGTAAGCCCCTCCCAGATCAGCAGAAAGTGTGTAACAGCTTGATACAGCTGTTTCCAAGTGTTGCAAATGGTTTTGGGCAATTCTAGGGGCTATTTTGGGTGCCAATGGTTTTGTAAATCAGTGGGTACGAGGTGTAAGGTTCAGATCAAAGCTCGGTATTCAAGAAACGATCCTAACGGTTCTTGTTTATCTATAAATACCCACCTTGCCTTGCTCATTTCCTCACATTTGAATCTGATTCAAGCTCTCTAAGTGGAAGTGTATGCTTCCTACCTGAGAGAGAATCGGATCAAATCTTGCGGGGACCTTCTGTAAGTATTCTTTCGTGTTTTTTGTTCGTTTTAGCATTAAAGTCAAACTGCGTTTGACTTTCTGCTTTGACCAGTTTATGGTCAACGCGAAGTTCGTTTGAACTTTATAACGTGAGCGTAATCACGATGGTTATAGTCTCTAGTGACTATACCTACTAAATGCTATAAACTAAAAACTAAAACCCCCAAAAAAAAAATAACCCCCCCCCAAGCTAAATGCTAAAAACTAAAACCCCCAAAAAACCTAACCCCCCCCCCCCAAAAAAAAACCTAAACCCCCCCCCCCCAAAGCTAAAATGCTAAAAACTAAACCCCCCAAAAAACCTAAAAAAATCTTAAAAAAATAAAAAAAAATCAAAAAAAATCTAAATTTATTTTTAATATTTTTTATGCTCAAATCGCTACTTTTAGTGGCCAATAAAATTTTAAAGTAGCGATTTTTATATAAAAAATATTAAAAAAAAATTGTGCGATTTTTAGCTAGGTTTAGGCATTTTTGGTTGTGTTCACATTGTTTCTCGCGGTTCTCGCAATAAGAGATGGTTCTCGCATGATCTTCTCCCAATATATATATATATATATATATATATATATATATATATATATATATATATATATATGGGAAGGTTCAAATGAAAACCACTAGTTATCGGGAAAACTCGAAAACTAACTAAAAACGCCTAAAAAACATACAAATTTTTTTTTGCATACCAATTTTCGCTATTTAAATTATATAAAAAAAACTTTTTTTTTCAATAAAAAAATTAGTGCACATGTGTAATAATACACATGTGTATGTGTACTACACATGTGAGGACATGTGTATGTGTACTACACATGTGAATTATTACACATGTGCACTACAATTTTTCTTTTTGAAAAAAAAGTTTTTATTTATATAAAAAAACTAGCGATTTTAATAAAAAAACTGAAAAAAAAATTGTGTGTTTTTTCGGCTTTTTAAGTTAGTTTTTGAGTTTTGGCGATAAAAGTGATTTTCATTTAAACCATCCCCTGTGTATATATATATATATATATATATATATATATATATATGACAAAGTTCATTTGAGAAGAAATTTAATGTGAGAAGAAAAAGATGAAAGGACATATGAGTAAAATACTATTTCATTTATAACTCATATTATTAATTTTTCTCTCTTTTTTTAATTAGTCAACTAATCATTAATTATCCTACATATAATCTATAAAACCTACACATATCAAAATTTTCCTACATATACCTACACATTATAGAATTTTATCCAACACAGTCGAAATTTATCCTACACACGTCGAAATATATCTTACATAATTCGTAATTTATCCTACACAACTACTAATTTATTCTATACTTTAAATTAAGTTATTTTTTTAATTTGGAAAAAGTATATATTTTGAAAATGAGTTACAAATTTAATTTATTTAGTTATTGAAGAAGAAGAATACAAATTAATGATTTATGTAAGTTTACCAATATACCCTTATATTAAAACTAAATGCAAATATTAAATGAAGTTAAATGAAATATTCTTATTGGTTGAAACATAAATGAAGTTAAATGAAGTATTTTTATTGGTTGAAACTTCTTTTTTTTTCTTCTTACAAAAAAATTCATCTCATTTGAACCCTCCACTATATATATATATATATATATATATATATATATATATATATATATATATATACTAGCAGGGTGCCCGCGCGATGCGGCGGGGGCGACACTTTGCATTGCGACACTCGTTTCTGGTAGTTTTCTTATTCGTATAATATTTATGATAACATTATTGTGGTGGATATATGTCATAAGTTTACACATATGTAAAAGTTTTGTTCTTTTATAAAAATTAATAATCAAAAGACAAAAAATATTGTTTTTTTGTATAAAAATTAATAATCAAAAGACAAAAAATAAAAGATAAGTTGTTATAATTGTAAAGTTTGTTTATTTTATTGGTTAAATTATAAAGTATAATTTTATTCTTTAAAGTTCATAACTTTTTCTAAATATCCACATAGTACTCATCTAATAAACTTTAAGTTTATAATTTTCGTTTTTATAAAAATAAAAAATAGTATTTGACTCTTAAGTACGTTTTAGAGCTTTAACTTAAATTGTTAAATTTCGGTTTTCTTACAAATATAAAAAATGTATATTTTTATAAGATTTCAATAACTCTTTTTATAAAAAAATAGGATGATAAGAGTTTATATCTTTATTAACTTTATATCATACTAAGTTCAAATTTTTAGTTCCTAACTAATCTTATCTATATGAGTCTACTTTTAACTAATAATCCTTAAAAATATGCAACACAATCTACTACTATGTATCTAGTCAAGTTGGTAAATAATTATTTTAGAAGTGACTAATATTATCTATAACAATATAGTTGAACTTATAATTCCTAAAAATTTGCAACCCAATTTAGAATTTATCTAGTAAAGATTGTAAATTTCTGGAGTATTTTATTTATATTACTTGTTATAAAAATGTTTATAAAATAATTATTTTTTTATTAACTTTATATCATAGTAAGTTCAGTTTTTTAGTTTAGCTTTAAAGTTTATTATTTTATTACTTTTTAATTAAAAAATGGAAATTATTAGATTAATATCCAAGAATAACTGCAATATTTTATAGTTTCAGCTTTACTATATCTAACTACAATATCTATTTATTGCAACTTTAGGATATTAACTTAAATAAGTTCAGTTGACTTATAAAGTTAGGATATTAACTTATATAAGTTCAGTTGACTTATAAAGTTAGGATATTAACTTTATTTTGAACTTTATTAATATGGTTAATAACTGCATTATATTAACACCAAAGATAAAGTTCAAATATAAAATAAACTTTATTCATACATCTAGGTCAAACATAACAACTGAAAATGAAAAAAAAAACTATATAAAAACACTTGATAGATTTCATATTAGACTGCAGGAAATCTGTCCGTTTCTGAATTGACACTCAACGTATTTTTAATCGGGTTTTCTAGTTTGTGCTTGAATCGACGGTATCTTCTAATTCCTCTTTTTTGTCATTGTCCTTAGAATCGTCTAAATTAATAACCTCACTCCATTTCTATTAAGAGAGTCTTTTGGATCGCTTACTTTGAGTCTCAAACTCCCGATCCCTATAAATGACAAAAAATGAATACAAAAGTTAAAAAAAGATTAAATAAACCTTAAAATTACATCTTCACTAAATTCACATTGAAGATTAGACTTGTATGGTGTGACACCTGTGTCACTTCAACCATCAAACAAATACCAAACCAATGAAATATTGCATTTCATACTTGGGATTTGTCTAAATATGTGTGTCGTTTGCACATATTAATTCTTGTTCAATTTCGGACTTTAAATCGCTTTCTGGAAGGTTATACGCGATCTGATGCGTAAATATAACCAGTTTAATGCAACAAACACTCCGGAACAGTGACATAGGCTTAACATACCTTAAACAACCCTTACATAACTTAGAAATAAGTCTTGGATGGTTTGGTATGCCGAAATCAAGTTTATTCGCTTCCGGGCATCCAAAAATTTATGTAATCATTAAAATATTATGTTTTAATGATTGACTTGCCAAAAATCCATTCGTCGCGCAATTTGGACCGTTTTTGCGTCCGTTACGACTTCCGTCGTAATTAACCGAACAACGCAATCATACGGCCAAACGAACCGACATCCGGCATATTTTTGAGCATATTTCAAGTTCCCTACACTTTAACTTCATTTTAGAGCCTTAAAATGGGGTTAACGGGGCTTAAACGTGCCAAAATGCATCAAAAACCAAGCTAAAATGCTAAAATGCTAACCCCCCCCCCCCAAGCTAAAATGCTAAAAACTAAACCCCCCAAAAAACCTAAAAAAACCTTAAAAATAAAAAAAAATCAAAAAAAAAAAATGTTTAGCTCGTCGCTTTTAGATTTGTGCTTGTTTAGGGTCGTAAAGATAAGCGATCTAATCAATCGCTTATACTTTCGAACCCGATAAAACATTTTAGGTGACCATAGTTGTATAGGGAATAACCTTCCGAGGTTATACCTTATGGTCATGTCGTTTAAATAGTTGTATGATAAGTAATTCTTATGCCTTAGGAATATTACCAAAATACCCTTTTTGCACTAAAATTCATTTCAAGCCTATGTAACGTAATTTTTGACATCTAAACTGATTAGGTAACTATATTAGACATGTTAAGGCATATCTTACTTGTTATGGGGCTAGTTAGGCATTCCGAACGCGTTTTACGCGAACGACGCGTTAAAGTAGCATAAGCTACCTAAACGGGTCGTAATGGGTCGTAAGCACTTAGGTTAGGTTTCATTTTAGTATGTGGGCTTTGTTAAACCATATCATATGAGTTCAAATCCTCATTTGGTTTACGAAACCTCATACTATTCAATCTCCCGATTTAGGTCTGGTTATTTATGTAGTTATCTACATAGGGTGCCGTTTGATTTCCGTGATCCCTCTAGCTTTGCTTGGTTGTTATTCAAGACTTCTAAGCACCCTCAAGTGAGTACATAGTCCCCTCTTTTACTGTTTTTCAAACATTTTGGGGTGACACATGTGCCTACTTGTTACTTTCATGATTTCCATTGTTTTTACATCATATACTTGCTATGTTCATTAGTACACAATTAGTACGTGATTTCATTGTGTTTTTGTAATGTATGTTTACTTAGCATGCTAGCACATTGTTTTACATTACCTTTTCATGCTATGTATGTTCATCATACCTAGTACATTTTACATCGCATGCTATGTATGTCCATTGTCGCATACTTAGTACATTGTTGTGCATTTTTACCTATGGTTTAGTTGATACATATTTCACTTGCCATACATGACATTTTGTTTACACATTACTCGATTGACATTTGACATAAACATTTATGACATGGTTTTTACGAAGACATTTGATAATTGGTTTAGACATGGGCAATTTACATTGGTGGTTTGTTTGGGTAAGTGATTTAAGTAACGAGACGTGTGTAATGTGATACAAGCATGGTGGATACGCCGCTGGTACTTCCTATATATGAGTGCTTGTATTATATTACATGTCGTAGCGTTATTTAAATCATTCAAGTTGGATCTACACATTTTTACACAAATAACATATTTTTCACAAGACATTGTTTTACAAAACAGTTTGTTTTATACAAATTCATTTTACTTGGTTATTCATTTAACCTTACATCATTTTCCTTTTTTTACTATACATATTTATCATCGCTTTTCAAACGATCTATAAAACAAAACGTTTTACAAGGATCATGACTGACTTTTGTTAAACAACTTTTTCTCAACTTCTAAGTCATGAATCCTAATTCAATAAAACTATGTACTCGTCGGCATTTTTATGTTGACGTATTTTCACATGTGTTTCAGGTACAGTAGTTGGTGTTATATGATGACGATATTGGTGTATGCTCACATAGGAATGGACGAGGCCTTAGTGACATTAAAAGATGCAAGACTAGTTAATTATATTATGTTTCTTTGTTGTTAAGACATTGTAACTCAATTAATCAATAAAACAAAATTTCAATTTTTCCATGTGTGATGAAACAATGATTCTGTTACAACACTCCCCGACGTTTCCGCCACGTTTTGTTGTTTTACGTGGTCGGGGTGTGACAGAACAGTTGGTATCAGAGCCAATGGTTATAGGGAATTAGGTTATTAGTAATGCTTTGACCTAGTCTATAACCTTCCTAGGACCCTAACACGAGTTTACTTGCGTTTAGTCATAAAACAATACCGTCACTTATCCTTAAGTGACAACCACAATAAGAACGTAAATTTGATCTGCTTTGAAAACTAATCATCTGTTCTAGGATGATTTATTAGAAGGTTTTGAACCTTCAAAGTTTTCAAAATCTCGTCAGAGTTTGGGTCTAAATAATGTGAACACGTGCAAACTGGAAGGGTGGGTGCCTGTACCCTGAGTTTTCTGTCTAAGGCTAGAGTGTTCGTACAAATCCGCAGTATCGGACCAGTCACTCTTACCTGGGAACTCTTGGGGTGAGTGTCCACTTATAGGCGAGCATGTCTTCGCGATACATCATGAGGACCTATTTACTTTGATTCAGCCTTTGTATGTCGTTTGTTTGCTTCGTGGTTCAAACAAATGACCATCGCCCATGCTTTTGATCGGTAATTTCCTATTCTTACCCAATGCCGTTTCACTTGTTTCTCTCTCTTGTTTCCCATTTAGAATGCCTCCACGACGCGACAATCAGATACCTAATGAAGAACTGGCAGCTATCATTACGTAGCAAATGACTGCTGCAATCCCGAACATCGTTGCTCAATGCAACCAAGCTCTCAACAACAATAATGCCCCCTGCAACTTCAAGACGTTCAACTCAGCTAAGCCATCAAAGTTTTCTGGGTCTCAAGGAGCGACTGCACTTCTGCAATGGTTCGAGAGTCTAAAAAGAGCACCTTCAGACATGTTCAATGCCCAAACGAGCGAAAGGTAGATTTCGCATCTAGTGTCTTTGAAAAGCGGGCTTTGACATGGTGGAATGGTGTAATGAGACATAGGGGTGCCGATGTGGCACTAGCTCAAACATGGGAAGAGCTTCGAGCTCTGATGATGAAGGAATTCTGTCCTCGTCATGAGATCAGGGCCTTGGAAAGGGAATTCAACGATCTTAAGCAAGACAGCGGTGAACATCGAGCCTACACTGATCGATATGAGGAGCTGAGCCTGTTATGTCCTTCCATGGTTACGCCTTTGGATAAGGCGATCGAGAAATACATTGATGGTCTCCCTGACTCAGTTCAGGACATTGTTATTGGTAGTAATCCTACCACAGTTAGACAGGCCATTGAATTATCTGCTACCCTAACCGAATCTCAGATCAGAAAGCGCAAACTTTTTTGGAAAGGTGACAAGAAACAAGTAGCTAATGTTCAGGAGGAAACCAAGGAAAGCAAAACCGAACCCTCTAAGAAGCTTAAGGCTTCGCAAAATTGTGCAATTGCTGCACAACCCAACCAAAACACCCTCAACCAACCAGCTCAACCTCCTGCAAGGAAACCTTATGCCGGTGATGCACCGATATGCAACAAATGTAATGCACACCACTTAGCTCACCTACAGTGTCGTTTGTGTGCATCATGTGGGCGACTCGGTCACCTGCAAATGCTTGTCGATTTACCCCAAGACAAGGTAGTCCAAACCAACCTCAAGTAAATCCTGCTCAAGCTCGTTTTCCCCCAGGTTCTTGCTTCAACTGTGGCGAAATGGGCCATTTCCGAAGAAATTGCCCAAAGCTTGCTAATGCGAATCCAGCACAGGGATGAGCATCGGACCGACTAAAAGACAATGTTGTTTAGAAATAATCAAGCCTTATGTATTATTTTCTTTTATTGTCAAGGTCCATAAAACAGTTGTTGTTGTTTATAAATAAATCTTTTTATTTTACATTGCAATGTACAAATGTGATGGCATGTATAAACAACGTATCCCCTGCAATACCGACAATCAAGGAGCCGTATTCCTTGAAAAATATACTACCCCCAAAATCCTTCCATTTTATAATCTCTTGTGTTTTCCACAAAAAAAAAAAAACCCTAAGTACCCGTTTCTTCCAAGGAAACGAAGTACAAGACGCAAGTTATAACTCTGTACGAATACCCAAAGTACCACTATAAATTCTTAATAGGGTACCCAAGGGTATTTTCGTATATCCTAAAATTTTTTGTACCTTAATTCGAATATTGCGTTTTCTTGAAAACGAAATCGAATTTTTGGTAGATCATTCTATCTTTATAGATAGAATCTTGAAAATAATAAAAGTACCAAATGGAATCCACGGATTGGATTCCTGGTGTGCTTTAAGTATCCGCGTCCAAAGATAACAAAATTAAAAGTCAAATTAAACAATTATGTGATTATGTGCTTATGTGCTCCCTTTTATGTTTTTGGTGTGATCCAAAATTTTGTTATCCAAATCCTCGTAGAATCTCCCATATCTTCGTATAAGGGATCCATAGTAGGATATCTAAAGGTACTACCTCAAATCCTTAATGGGCTTTAACGTTATAGTTAAAACCCTTGGATTATAAAGTACTATTCCAAAGTTTAAAGACATCCTCCGTTGATGTAGTTAAAGATTTCCTCTTGGGTAGTTTAGTTAAAGAGATCATTCGTTGATCTAGTTAAAGAGATTGGTTCGGCAATCTAGTTAAAGATATCATGCGTTGATATAGTTAAAGAGGCCCTCTGTTGTCTAGTTAAAGAGATCATTCGTTGATCTAGTTAAAGAGATTGGTTCGGCAATCTAGTTAAAGATATCATACGTTGATATAGTTAAAGAGGCCCTCTGGTGGTCTAGTTAAAGATATCATTCGTTGATCTAGTTAAAGAGATTGGTTCGACAATCTAGTTAAAGATATCATGTGTTGATATAGTTAAAGAGGCCCTCTGGTGGTCTAGTTAAAGAGATCGTTCGTTGATCTAGTTAAACAGATTGGTTCGACAATCTAGTTAAAGATATCATGTGTTGATATAGTTAAAGAGACCCTTGGGTGGTCTAGTTCAAGAGATTGTTCGTTGCTCTAGTTAAAAAGATCCTTTGGTGACCTAGTTAAAGAGACTCTATTGAAGTCTAGTTAAATCACCACAGGATTATTCGTTTGATCTTTTCAACTCCATGTTTCAAGCCCTCACAAGTTTCCTCTAAATAAATTTCGGGACAAAATTCCTGAAGTAGGGGAGACTGTGACACCTGTGTCACTTCAACCATCAAACAAATACCAAACCAATGAAATATTTCATTTCATACTTGGGATTTGTATAAATATGTGTATCGTTTGCACATATTAATTCTTGTTCGATTTCAGGCTTTAAATCGCTTTCTAGAAGGTTATACGCGATCTGATGCGTAAATATAACCAGTTTAATGCAACAAACACTTCGGAACAGTGACATAGGCTTAACATACCTTAAACAACCCTTACATAACTTAGAAATAAGTCTTGGATGGTTTAGTATGCCGAAATCAAGTTTATTCGCTTACAGGGACTAAATTCGACAAACTGCGAAAGTATGTCAATTCGTACTGTAACAGACCCTCCGGAACATGATCATAAGTTAAACACACCCTAAATATCCTTTACATAGCTTAGAAATAGGCTTTGAGGGGTTCGGTGTGCTAAAATAAACTTTTTGGTCATTCAGGGATTAAAAGTGTCAAAAAGTGCATAAGTTTGCATTTTCGCGTATATTTTACGTTCTGAATACTTCCGGACATCCAAAAATTTATGTAATCATTAAAATATTATGTTTTAATGATTGGCTTGCCAAAAATCCATTCGTCGCGCAATTTGGACCGTTTTTGCGTCCGTTACGACTTCCGTCGTAATTAACCGAACAACGCAATCATACAGCCAAACGAACCGACATCCGGCATATTGTTGAGCATATTTCAAGTTCCCTACACTTTAACTTCATTTTAGAGCCTTAAAATGGGGTTAACGGGGCTTAAACGTGCCAAAATGCATCAAAAACCAAGTTTGGGAACTCAGGGGCCTGTTCTGCCAATTGCTGAAACTTTCTGCCAGCACATAAGGTCCTTACGGACCGTATGGAGTTGCTTATGGTCCGTAAGCCCCTCCCAGATCAGCAGAAAGTGTGTAACATCTTGATACAGCTGTTTCCAAGTGTTGCAAATGGTTTTGGGCAATTCTAGGGGCTATTTTGGGTGCCAATGGTTTTGTAAATCAGTGGGTACGAGGTGTAAGGCTCAGATCAAAGCTCGGTATTCAAGAAACGATCCTAACGGTTCTGGTTTATCTATAAATACCCACCTTGCCTTGCTCATTTCCTCACATTTGAATCTGATTCAAGCTCTCTAAGTGGAAGTGTATGCTTCCTACCTGAGAGAGAATCGGATCAAATCTTGCGGGGACCTTCTGTAAGTATTCTTTCGTGTTTTTCGTTCGTTTTAGCGTTAAAGTCAAACTGCGTTTGACTTTCTGCTTTGACCAGTTTATGGTCAACGCGAAGTTCGTTTGAACTTCATAACGTGAGCGTAATCACGATGGTTATAGTCTCTAGTGACTATACCTACTGATTTCCACGTTATCTAGGCTCAGTGACGAGTCGTAGTTTCGGCCAAAATGCGTTTCCTCGCGTATTTTGTAACCAAACTACTCTAGGGTGTTAAAACCGTTTGTTTTAATACCAAACCTATTTTCTAACTTTACTAAACATGTTCTAGCATGTTTAGCTTGTCGCTTTTAGATTTGTGCTTGTTTAGGGTCGTAAAGGTAAGCGATCTAATCAATCGCTTATACTTTCGAACCCGACCCATTTGGTCGATCTTTAGGATCCGACCAAACATTTTAGGTGACCATAGTTGTATAGGGAATAACCTTCCAAGGTTATACCTTATGGTCACATCGTTTAAATAGTTGTATGATAAGTAATTCTTATGCCTTAGGAATATTACCAAAATACCCTTTTTGCACTAAAATTCATCTCAAGCCTATGTAACGTAATTTTTGACATCTAAACTGATTAGGTAACTATATTAGACACGTTAAGGCATATCTTACTTGTCATGGGGCTAGTTAGGCATTCCGAACGCGTTTTACGCGAACGGCGCGTTAAAGTAGCATAAGCTACCTAAACGGGTCGTAATGGGTCGTAAGCACTTAGGTTAGGTTTCATTTTAGTATGTGGGCTTTGTTAAACCATATCATATGAGTTCCAATACTCATTTGGTTTACGAAACCTCGTACTATCCAATCTCCCGATTTAGGTCCGGTTATTTATGTAGTTATCTATATAGGGTGCTGTTTGATTTCCGTGATCCCTCTAGCTTTGCTTGGTTGTTATTCAAGACTTCTAAGCACCCTCAAGTGAGTACATAGTCCCCTCTTTTACTGTTTTTCAAACATTTTGGGGTGAAACACATGGGCCTACTTGTTACTTTCGTGATTTCCATTGTTTTTACATCATATACTTGCTATGTTCATTAGTACACTATTAGTACATGATTTCATTGTGTTTTTTGTCTATGTATGTTTACTTAGCATGCTAGCACATTGTTTTACATTACCTTTTCAAGCTATGTATGTTCATCATACCTAGTACATTTTACATCGCATGCTATGTATGTCCATTGTCGCATACTTAGTACATTGTTGTGCATTTTTACCTATGGTTTAGTTGATACATATTTCACTTGCCATACATGACATTTTGTTTACACATTACTCGATTGACATTTGACATAAACATTTATGACATGGTTTTTATGAAGACATTTGAGAATTGGTTTAGACATGGGCAATTTACATTGGTGGTTTGTTTGGGTAAGTGATTTAAGTAACGAGACGTGTGTAATGTGATACAAGCATGGTGGATACGCCGCTGGTACTTCCTACATATGAGTGCTTGTATTATATTACATGTCGTAGCGTTATTTAAATCATTCAAGTTGGATTTACACATGTTTACACAAATAACATATTTTTCACAAGACATTGTTTTACAAAACACTTTGTTTTATACAAATTCATTTTACTTGGTTATTCATTTAACCTTACATCATTTTCTTTTTTTTACTATACATATTTATCATCGCTTTTCAAACGATCTATAAAACAAAACATTTTACAAGGATCATGACTGACTTTTGTTAAAAAACTTTTTCTCAACTTTTAAGTCATGAATCCTAATTCAATAAAACTATGTACTCGTCGGCATTTTTATGCTGACGTATTTTCACATGTGTTTCAGGTACAGTAGTTGGTGTTATATGATGACGATATTGGTGTATGCTCACATAGGAATGGACGAGGCCTTAGTGCCATTAAAAGATGCAAGACTAGTTAATTATGTTATGTTTCTTTGTTGTTAAGACATTGTAACTCAATTAATCAATAAAACAAAATTTCAATTTTTCCATGTGTGATGAAACAATGATTCTGTTACAACACTCCCCGACGTTTCCGCCACGTTTTGTTGTTTTACGTGGTCGGGGTGTGACAGAAAAGTTGGTATCAGAGCCAATGGTTATAGGGAATTAGGTTATTAGTAATGCTTTGACCTAGTCTATAACCTTCCTAGGACCCTAACGCGAGTTTACTTGCGTTTAGTCATAAAACAATACCGTCACTTATCCTTAAGTGACAACCACAATAAGAACGTAAATTTGATCTGCTTTGAAAACTAATCATCTGTTCTAGAATGATTTTTTATAAGGTTTCGAACCTTCAAAGTTTTCAAAATCTCGTCAGAGTTTGGGTCTAAATAATGTGAACACGTGCAAACTGGAAGGGTGGGTGCCTGTACCCTGAGTTTTCTGTCTAAGGCTAGAGTGTTCGTACAAATCCGCAGTATCGGACCAGTCACTCTTACCTGGGAACTCTTGGGGTGAGTGTCCACTTATAGGCGAGCATGTCTTCGCGATACATCATGAGGACCTATTTACTTTGATTCAGCCTTTGTATGTCGTTTGTTTGCTTCGTGGTTCAAACAAATGACCATCGCCCATGCTTTTGGTCGGTAATCTCCTTTTCTTACCCAATGTCGTTTCACTTGTTTCTTTCTCTTGTTTCCCATTTAGAATGCCTCCACGACGCGACAATCAGATACCTAAACCCCCCACCCCACCCCCCCCCCAAAAAAAAAAAAAAAAACTAACCCCCCCTAAAGCTAAAATGCTAAAAACTAAACCACCAAAAAACCTAAAAAAAAATCAAAAAAAAAAAAAACACACACACACACAATTTTTTTTTTAATATTTTGTACATTAAAATCGCTACTTTTAGTATTTTTGGGGTACTAAAAGTAGCGATTTTTTATAAAAGAAGATTGTGTGTTTTTTAGCTATTTTTAGGTATTTTGGTTGTGTTCACATTGGTTCTCGCGGTTCTCGCAATAAAGGGTCGTTCTTAACGGATCCTTCTCCTATATATATATATATATATAAAGTGTAACGTACAATAGGGCTTATCGTATGATACGTACGCGATCATCCCAGCCATACGATCTGGTGCGAATTCAATCTTCGCATGTTATAAAAAGGCAAATGAAATCGCATGGCTTGAAAATGCAATGAAATCGCATGTTTTGAAATCCCATACAAATGAAATCGCATGTGAAAAAATGGCTAGGATGGGGGAATGTGAAAAATGGCATGGGGTGTGTAGATGGACAAAATCAATGGCTTGCACGAAATCACATGTTTTGAAATCTCATGTAAATGAAATCGCATGTGAAAAAGTGGCTAGCATGGGGTAATGTGAAAAATGGCATGGGGTGTGTAGATGGACAAAATTTCATGTGGAAGATTGAATATCGCATGTGAAAAAATGGCTAGCATGGGGTAATGTGAAAAATGGCATGGGGTGTGTAGATGGACAAAATCGCATGTGGAAGATTGAATTCGCACCAGATCGTACGACTGGGATGATCGCGTACATATCGTACGATAAGCCCCATTGTACATTAACTGACCTCTCCATATATATATATATATATATATATATATATATATATATATATATATATATATATATATATATATATATATATATATATATATATATATATCCAAACCGTGTAGCCTATATGGTTTAATAATTCCATGGTCAATGAAATTTTCAAGTCATCAATTTCGATGACCAATTATTATATTGCAACTGAGAAATTATCTATTTTGGTTTTTAGACCAAGCATACAAACATGGCAAATTCACATTTTGATGAAGCCAATAGCGGACGCAACAATAATGATAATGCGAATGTTAACTGCGACGGTGAGGGAGTTGATCTCCAAGCCATGATAGCCGCTAAGGTCGGCAAGGCTATGAATGATTTCATAGCAAATTTTAAGGAATCGAGTGCAACTTGTTCCAGGTCCCAATCAATTCCACATTCCTCAACTCGTATGGAGAGCTCACATCACTCTTCAACAGCGAAGAGTGAGCCCAAGAAACAAGTGTTTCAGACTTTCAGGATAAGCCCCGTTCTTCTAAGAACGGTTATACGTATAAGTATTTCGTCTCGTGCAAGCCTCGGGACTTCAATGGAGAAAGGGGGGCAATAGATGCCATGAGATGGCTGGACGAGATGGAGACTGCTGTGGATATCAGCGATTGTGCTGATAAGGACGCTGTGAAGTACGTCTCTCAATCCTTCAAGGGCGATGCCCTAACTTGGTGGAAGGCTATGATACAATTGACAGGGAAAATACCCCTGTACAATCTGGAGTGGTCCAAGTTTGTAGACCTCATCAAAGAGACGTACTGTCCACCGCATGAGGTGGAGAAAGTGAAGTCAGATTTTCTGTAACACCCCGTGTTTCGAAAGTCAAAGTCAACGTCAAGATTGAAGTCAAAGGAAGAAAAGATTGCTAATTGCGATCTGTTACTCTTTGCTTAACTGCTGTTTTGACTTCTTTGACTTGTAGATAATCTATTTATTTTATCACATTAGTTGTATTATGTGGAGTACTTGTTAATAATCGAGGTTTAAACGCTATTTAATCGCTCGTTTTATCACTTTATCGCTTATCGCATCGCAATCACATTCGTAACTCGAATTACACGTTCTGGATATTGTTTTACGTGTGTGTGTTACTTATGTGTTACTTGTGCATGTTTATTTATTATTTGTTTGTGGTGATTATCGAAACGCAATCGCAACCCTATCGCAATCGAATCGCAAACGCTAAACGCAAGTTATTTATGATGATTGTATGTTAGATATAGTATTTGTGTGTTTATCATCAATCTATCACATCACTTAATCGAAACTCGCATCGCAAAACCCAACGCACGAAACGAAGCACCGAAACTTGAATCGTCGGAGCCACTCGATCGAGTGACTACTCGATCGGTGACCCACTTGAACCATTGCACTTTCCTTTTTGGGAAACCCTATAAATACCCTCCTATCACATCATTTGTGATGTGAAAGCACCTCTGCTCGACCAGCTCGGTTCAGCCCTTCTTTCCCTCGATTTCTCGCGATTCTTGTAAGTTTTCAACCTAAATCTTGTACTTCTATGATCTACACGCACTCCTTCATCTTTTTCACCTTTGAATCTCAACTTTTAACCGTGAAATCACTGGATTTGAGGTGTTCTAGGATGATTTCATCATGGAGTTCTTATAAACTTCAAGTTTTAGCGTCATTCCACCTTGAATCACTCAGATCTGAAGGATTTCTGTCACACCCTGGCTTTTGCGGAAGCGTGGGTTTATTTGGTGTGACTTCTTAATACCATAGCAACAATCGCAACATGCTATATGATAAAAACAAGTGATGTTCATCCATTAAAATAGTTCAGAAATATGCATAACAACAATTGTCTTAACACATCAACCACAAAAGAAACGTTACAAAACATGACTTGTTCAAAAAAAAATGAGTTCATAAGACTCGACAAAAAGCTACCAACGACACAAGGACTTGAGACATGCAACTCGTCCAGGAAAGAGTTACACTTCCCAAGCCTACGACTCCGGATGACATCCTTATTAAGTACGCAGCTAATCATGCATCACTTGCCAGATCCAAATTAATTACCTGAAATACATGTAGTTTAAAAAGTCAACAAAAAAGTTGAGCGAGTTCATGTGTAAGTCTGTGTATATAAAACCGTTTTAATATGTCTGTAAATAAAATAGTCCCTGGTATGTAGCAATAAGGAAAAATGATCACCACTGGGTTGCAAATCCAATAGTATATGTGAATGATGCAGGAAGACTCAGACCTAGCAAATTTGTCTCCGGTATGAAGACATAGTCACCACTATGGGCCCCCGGCCTCATGGGTGTGGGCTCGCTACACCCAAATATATCTATCACTCATGTCCCGTGGTCCTACGATGAGGATTAATGGCCTTAAGTGTCATGCCCACTATGACACCTCGTATTTTCGATCTTTCCATTTTTGGCAAGTCTACTTGTACTTTCTATTTTTGTAAGTTGTACCTTTGTGGTATTTGGTTTTATTCCCAAATTGTACCTCGAGACTTGAAATCATAATGAAAGTGCATTATTTTATTCATATTTGTGTTTGAATACTATGTATTGTCAAAACAATTGATAACATGTTAAACTATGTTAAACACGTAAAAACAGTGAAAATACATCTTAATCTCAGCTCTCAAATTCATCACTGCCAAGAGATTACCCTAAACCGTACAAAAACCGGGAATTTATACGTTAATTTGGTAAAAATATCAAAATTTGGGTTAAAATAATTTTTTTATTATTTTATTAATATTTTAAATAAGTAAACTAATAATTAAAATTAAATAAATAAATATTTTAAAACTGAATTTTTAATGATTTTTGTTAGTTAAACTAACTCAGTTAGTGAAAACCCAGTTAAATCAGCTAACTGGGTTAATTTTATCAAAGGGCAGCAATAACTGAGTTAGAAAACTCAGTTAGTGGCTAACCCAGTTAGTCAGACTAACTAATGGCAAAAAGGGGGTCTCCTGGGTGAGAACCGGCCCTTGTGCGGTTCGAACCCGGGTCTCTCGCCTCACACACACGCGTACTTACCACTCGGCCGGGCATGCCTCATCCGACAGATATCGCAATTTAATTGCATTTAACAACAAATTAATTACGAGAATTTAAACTTAAACCGCCAAATGATTCATCTTCTTCGACGGTTGATACGTTTTACCGGAAACCTGACCCTTCATGCTCGTAACTGAAGGAGACCGATCGATGTCCTGCATCTCCCTTATAAAACCCTGCCAAATCTCAAACACAAACGGTTCCTTTCACGTCCGATCACCGAAACGAACATCGAACAATCCCTCACTATCGAAACCATAACCAACCCGTTCGCTATCGATACCGCACCGACCCGCACCTTCGTTTACACCTTCGCCGGAGGTTGCCGGGAATCGTCAGCCACCACCGCCTGCCGTCGCCGGTACCGATTTCGTTTCTTTCTTTTCCTGCTCCTTTTATATTTTCGGTTTCTGTAATATTTGTTATTATTATTATTATTATTATTATTATTATTATTATTATTATTATTAATATTATTAATCAGATTTATCAATATTATTATTATTATTGTTAATAATCAGAATTTTATTTAATATTAGTATCAGAATTATTTATATAAATATCAAAATTTTTATTTTATAATTAATCAGATTTACTATTTTATTTAAATCAGAATTATTATGTTATATAATAATCAGACTTATTATTATTATGTTATATAATAACCAGATTTTATCAGAATTATTATTTATTTTATTTAAATCAGAATTTATATTATATAATCAGAATTATTATTTTATATAATAAACAAACTTATTAGTTTATTTAAATCAGAATTATCATTTTATATATGTAAATCAGAATTATTATTATATAATAATCAGATTTATTATTTCATTTTAAATCAGAATTTTTATATAATAAACAGAATTATTATTTTATACAAATCAGAAATTATTATTTTTAAATATATAATAATCAGGAATTATTATTATTTATAATCCAGAATTTTAGAAATGATAGTTATAATATATTGGTAAAATCAGAAATATTATATCATATAAAAATCAGTATTATTATATTCACTTATTTATAAAAATAAATTTGACATTATTAAATACAAACTATAAAAATGAGACATATGATTATTATTTTAAAAAATGTTAATATTAATTTATAAATGCCTTGTTATTTAAATGACCTTTAAATTCCCAATATTTAACAAATCCTCAAAATTAATAGGATAAATCTCTTGTGCGCATTCTCTTGGACAATTCCTTGATTCTTAATCTTTTCCAAGAAAAACGCAACGCAACCTAAGGTAAGTATACATGACCCAATTTTATCACATTTTGGGTGTTGTATGCATTTCTATATAAAACACACTATGTTAAACATTTTTGCACCCTCAATCCACATTTCATGTGAATCTATTTGACTCATGTTAATCACGTTCTGCTACTGTTAAACAATTATGATTGTGTGTTCATTAACTTTGCAAGCCTCCCCTAACAATGGCAGCGCTGTAGGTTGAGAAACGCCCCTCCCATAATATTATGGGTATTGTAAGGTTTATTCTATGTTACTCATTTACCACCCTTCTAGGGTTAGGCTATGTTAATTGCGTTAAACTTTGGTTTGAACACATAGATATCATCGTTACGAGTATAACTGTTAATATGAAATCATGTAGTCACGTGGATTTGAGCATGCTAAACTATTTCAAACATATTATACTATATTTAAACTTGTATACTCACCAACATGTTTTGTTGACTTTATTATAAATGCATACTGCAGGGTGAGGAAGTCAAGATTTGAAGGAATGAATAGGATGGCTTAGAAACCCACTTTTGAAATAAACTATGTTTAATGTTTGTTATTTCCTTTTATGACAATGTATGAAGCTTTGCAATTTTAATAAATGAAATTTAATTATATTGTCACATGTAGTGTTATGATGTTTTGAGCAATTTGTTCGTCTCATCCCGATGTTTCCGCCATCGGTTGGGGTGTGACAGATTGGTATCAGAGCCATAACTATAGGGAATTAGGAAAAGTAGGAATGCTTTTACCTAGTCTATAGTTTAGGAGCTTTCTCATTTATTTGCTGTTTAAGACAATATTCCCTTCTCTCTTCCTTGCTTCCCTCTATTCTTTTGGACTTCTAATATACAAGCCTTTCCTAAGGCTAACACAATACACACATGGAAGCTGTGAAGACACTCATGTAACACAATCGAAATGAGTCATCAAAACAGGGGCGATTCCCATATTTGGTGATGATTTTCATTCAGCTTAAATTTGATTTTTGCACGAAACCTACCCTCAAGTTAGGAGTGACATCCAAACCTTGATGGGAGTTTCCATTTCATATTCTAGTGGACCCTCATCTTTGGATGAGTACCAACCACGTCAGGGTACGATGTTATCAAGTTAGAGGTGAAACTCGCATCTTGTTAACTAGTCCCATTCCTTGATTTTCGATCTCGCCAAAGTTTCGATTTTCCCAATCGATTAAGGACGTGTAGTAACTGGAAGGACAAATATCGTTAGTCGCTCCTCGATGAGAGTATTTGTCTATTAGGCCAAAGCACGTCTCCTTAATTCGAAAAGGATTTCGATTCACTTTGGAATAGTCTTATGTTACGTTCCGTGACAATCCATGTTTTTATGATAAATCTCTTTTTATGTTATCTCAATTATCATGTGATTTACATTTGAGCGTTATCTTCATTTCAAGTTTGGGAACACGAATCACGTTATTATCGCAATCTAAAACAATTAATAATTACTCCTTCGTGAACAAACTAAATTTATCTTGCTTTCATTATACATGATATTCTATGTGTAACATTATGTTATTCTATGTGCAATACTATGTTATTCTATGTGAAACTATTTGACAATTTATGTGAAAAACAATGTGCTATGTGATGCATACATGAAATCAATTTTTCCTAAACAAAAACATTATGATTAAAAGTCTCATCCATTCCTTGTTTTGAATTTCTAGATGTCGTCATCTCGTCAGTACTCTCACTCTCCCAGAAAATCCAAGGCTAACTCCAAAAAGAAAATGCTGACGTTCATGGCAAATCAGATTGCCAGAATCGTGCCAAAGATAGTGTCTGAGATTCAAGCCTCCAGCACTCCCAATCATTCTGGCGATTCTCACGTAGTACAGCCTAAACCAGTCTCGTTTAACTACAAACACTTCACTGCCTGTAACCCCAAAACATTTGTGACATCTGTGTCACTTAAGCCATCAAACAAATACCAAACCAATGAAATATTGTATTTCATACTTGGGATTTGTATAAATATGTGTATCGTTTGCACATATTGATTCTTGTTCGATTTCGGGCTTTAAATCACTTTCTGGAAGGTTATACGCGATCTGATTCGTAAATATAACCAGTTTAATGCAACAAACATTCCGGAATAGTGACATTGGCTTAACATGCCTTAAATAACCCTTACATAACTTAGAAATAAGTTTTGGGTGGTTTGGTATGCCAAAATCAAGTTTATTCACTTACAGGGACTAAATATGACAAACTGCGAAAGTATGCCAATTTGAACTGTAACGAACATTCCGGAACTTGACCATAAGTTAAACATACCCTAAATATCCTTTGCATAGCCTAGAAATAGGCTTTGAGGTATTCGGTGTGCTAAAATAAACTTTTTGGTCATTCAGGGACTAAAAGCGTCAAAAAGTGCATAAGTTTGCACTTTCGCGCATAACTTACGTTCTGGATACTTCCGGACATCCAAAAATTTATGTAAGCATTAAAATATTATGTTTTAGTGTTTGGCATGAGAAAAATCCATTCGTCGCGAAATTTGGATCGTTTTTCGCGCTTATGCGCATTCCGTCGTAATTAAGCGAACATCGCGATCGTACGACCAAACAAACCGACATCCGAGATATTTTTGAGCATGTTTTGAGTTCCCTATACTTTAACTTCATTTTAGAGCCTTGAAATGAGGTTAACGGGGCTTAAACGTGTCAAAAATGGGCCGAAACGCATGTTTCTAAGCTGCAGGGACCAAAACTGACAAATCTGTCAAACTTTGCCCAGGCGGCCCGCGTGAACATTCATGCAATCCTTAGGCGGGCCGCGTGAGGTCCCCAGAACTGCAAAAACAGTTTTAACAGCTGCTAACAGCTGTTATGCACTCAAAAACCCATTGCAAATGGTATTTTCGAATCAGGGGACTGAAACAATGGGCTCAAATGGTTTTTAAAAACTATGGGTACACATGGATGGCCAAGATCGAAGCACGCTTTGCGAGGAACGATCTTAACGGCTCAACGAAATCTATAAATACCCCTCCATGCCTTGCCCATTTCCCTCACACTTGAATTCTGAGGTTGCTCTCTAAGTTGGGGTGCTTTGACACTTCATACCTGAGAGTACTCGGAATTCAATCTTGCGGGGACCCGTTGTAAGTATTCCTTCGTTCTTTTATTGCTTTTCGAGTCCGAAAGTCAAACTTTGTTTGACTTTCTGCATTGACCAGTTTATGGTCAATGCGAAGTTCGTTTGAACTTCATAACGTGAGCGTAATCACGATGGTTATAGTCCCCAGTGACTATACCTACTGATTACCACGTTATCTAGGCTCAGTGACGAGCCGTAGCTTCGGCCAGAATGCGCATTCTCGCGTATTTTGTAACCAAGCTACTTTTAGGTGTCAAAACCGTTTGTTTTGATACCAAACCTGTTTTCTAACTTTGTTAAACATGTTTCAACATGTTTAGCTCGTCACTTTTAGTTTAGTGCTTGTGTAGAGTCGTAAGTCAAGCGGACTAAACACCCGCTTAGACTTTCGGACACGACCCGTTTGGTCGATCATTAGGATCCGACCAAACATATTTAGGGACCATAGTTGCATAGGAAATAACCTTCCGAGGTTATATCTTATGGTAACCTAATTTAGGTAGTTGTATGATAAGTAGTTTATATGCCTTAGGTAAATTACCAAAATGCCCTTTTCATACATAATTGGTAATTAAGCATATGTAACCCAAACTTTTGTCACTTAACTGATTAAGCAACATAATTAAGCATGTTTAGGCATATAATACTTGTCATAGGACTAGTTAAACGGTCCGAACGCGTTTTACGCAAACGACGCGTTAAAGTAGCATAAGCTACCTAAACGGGTCGTAATAGGTCGAAAGCACTAAGGTTAGGTTTCCTTTTAGTATGTAGGCCTTGTTAAACCATATCATATGAGTTCCCATACTCATTTGGTTTACGAAACCTCATACCATCCAATTCCCCGATTTAGGTCCGGTTAATTATGTAGTTATCTATATAGGGTGCCGTTTGATTCCGTGATCTTCTAGCATTGCTTGGTGGTTATCCTACGACTTCTAAGCAATCTCAAGTGAGTACATAGTCCCCTCTTTTACTGTTTTCCAAACATTTTGGGGTGAAACACATGTGCCTACTTGTTACTTTCATTCTTTTCATGCTTTCATATCATATACTTGCTATGTTCATTAATACATTTGTTTTACATGACATTTTCACGCTATGTATGTTCATCATACTTAGTGCATTTGTTTTACATGACATTTTCATGCTTACATTTTGGGTATGACATTTGGTTTGTTTAAGTGGGACAATATACATTCATTAACATTGATCACGCCGCTCGTTAGTAGGTAATGGTACCATAGGAATTGACAACTCCCGTTCCTGAAATCCTGGGTATGTTTGGATTGGAAGGAATGACCGAATTCGATTAAACATTTAGACAGATAGACCTTTAATTTGTTTAAAGGTTTATCACCACAGTTGCAAGGCTTGGATGTATGCATTTTCACAATACCGCATAAATGTCTGTATTCATTATAGCATGCATTTTCCACAAAACATAACGTTGATTTAAACCACGTTTTACTTCAATACATTGTTTTGTGCATTTTTACCTATGGTTTAGTTGATACATATATCACTTGCCATACATGACATTTTGTTTACACATTACATGATTGACATTTGACATAGACATTTTGGTAATGACATATACATTTCATAAACATTTTGACATAAACATTTTGACATGGTTTTCACAATGACATTTGACAATTGGTTTAGACATGGGCAATTTACATTGGTGGTTTGTTTGGGTAAGTGATTTGGGTAACGAGGTGTGTGGGTAATGTGATACAAGCATGGTGGATACGCCGCTGGTACTTCCTATGTATAAGTGTTTGTATGATATTACATGTCGCAGCGTTGTTTAAATCATTCATTTTGGACCTATACATTTTATACAAATAACATACTTTTCACAAGATATTGTTTTACAAAACATTTTGATTTATACAAATTCATTTTACTTGGTTATTCATTTAACCTTACATTATTCTTTTAAATATACATATCTATCATCGCTTTTCAAATGATTTATAAAACAAAACATTTTATAAGGATCAATACTAACTTTTTGATAAACAAACTTTTTTCTAAACTTATAAGTCATGAATCCTAAATCAATAAAACCTATGTACTCGCCGGCATTTTTATGCTGACGTACTTTCACATGTGTTTCAGGTACAATAGTTGATGATATTTGCTGATGATATCGATGTCTGCTCACATAGAATTGGATGAGGCCTTAGTGACATTAAAAGATGCAAGACTAGTAAATTTTGTTATGTTTCTTTATTGTTAAGACATTGTAACTCATTTAATTCAATATAACGAAATTTGTTCAATCCATGGTTGTGAAACAATGATTCTATTACAACACTCCCCGACGTTTCCGCCACGTTTTGTTGTTTTACGTGGTCGGGGTGTGACAGAAAAGTTGGTATCAGAGCCCATGGTTATAGGGAATTAGGTTATTAGTAATGCTTTGACCTAGACTATAACCTTCCTAGGACCCTAACGCGAGTTTACTTGCGTTTAGTCATAAAACAATACCGTCACTTATCCTTAGGTGACAACCACAACAAGAACATAAATTTGATCCGCTTTGAAAACTAATCATTTGTTCTAGGATGATTGATTACTAGGTTTTGAACCCTTTGATGTAAGGTTTTGAACCCTCCCAGTTTAACTCATATTTGGCTTTGTGCCTTTCGAGTTTTCAAAATCCCGTCAAAGTTTGGGTCTAAATGATGTGAACACGTGCAAACTAGAAGAGTGAATGCCAGTACTCTGAGTTTTCTGTCTAAGGCTAGAGTGTTCGTACAAATCCGCAGTATCGGACCAGTCACTCTTACCTGGGAACTCTTGGGGTGAGTGTTCACTTATAGGCGAGCATGTCTTCAGCAATACATTATTATGACCCGCTTACTTTGATTCTTCACCATCTCATTTGTTTGCCTTAAGTAACAAACAAATGATCTCAATTTCTATGCGTTGTCATTTTGTTTTGATCAACCGATAACCTTTCAATCTTTTCTTCCTATGTCTTTCATTTTCTTCTAGAATGTCTCTTTATCTCAGCAACGGTCAGATGTCCAAGCAAGCAGCCAAACTTGCCCAGCAAATAGGCGAAGTAGTTCTGAAGACCGTGGACTTAGGTATTGCCATGTCCCGCCTCAAAAATGGAGCCACTCAAGAATCACTGAGGAAAGTAGAAGTCAAACCTGCACCAAAATCAAGGAAGCGTAAGGCTTCAAAGAAACCCGCAGCAGTTGCACCTAATCCAGCAGGACCTAGCCAAAAGGCAACACCACCTGCTAAGAAGCAATACAAGGGAACGGCACCATTATGCGACAAATGTAATGGGCATCACCAAGCTCACTTACAGTGTCGTCTATGTGAATCATGTGGGCGAGTTGGTCACCTGGCGAGTGTTTGTCGAACTAACCCAAACCAGGGTGGTCCAAATCAACCACAAGTCAATTCTGCTCAAGCTCGCTTTCCCCATGGATCGTGCTACAACTGTGGCGAGACAAGCCATTTCAGGAACAAATGCCCAAAGCTTGCTAAGGCAAATCCAACCCACGAATAAGCAGTTGGCTGATTAGAAGATATTGTTGTCTTATGCTTCTGTTTCTTTTGTTTTCTTGTAGTGTGAAACAATCCGTTTTGTTTACAAATGAAAGTTGTTATTTGCAATTCTGATTTACAAATGTAGTTACATGTGTGTATGGCATTTTCCTATGATACCTACATCAAGGAACTATGTTCCTTACGAACTACTCTTGTGATTCTCCCTTTCAAGTGATCGCTCATGATTTCCTCAAAAATTTTAAGTACTCGTTTCGTTCTATGAGACAAAGTGCAAGAAATAAAGCAAAATTTTGGGTAATCGTGCTTCTGCACATTGTGCCATTGAATCCTTGGTAAGATAACTAAGGGTATTTTCAAATCTCATACTCACTATGTTCTGATTTTTCAACATGCATAACATAAGTTTTCAAAACAACCTTCATGACTTCAAAAACATTTTATATATAGTTCAAAAAAAAAAAGTTTTTAATATAGTGTATTTACTTAACATATCATATGCATAATTTCAAAAACATTGTCTGTATTTTCAAAAACGACCTTCATGATTTCAAAATATTATTAATACAGTATAATTACTTATATCAAGTGCATGATTTCAAAAGCATCATTCATGTTTTCAAAAACCTTATACATAATTTCAAAATTCATCCCGCATGATTTTTAAACATTTTTATAAATATACCTACCTAATACACCTACTTTATGATTTCAAAAGTATTATATATAAGGTTTCCAAAAACATTAAACACATTTTAGAACCCCATGCATAGTTTTCAAAAATATTTTCTTCATTCATTGACTTAACCTTCAAATTCTACTTCATATGTCACCTTGACATATCCAGCATCCCATCTTCATAAGCATTTTTACTTCACGTTTTGACTTAAGCACATCCTGTGCAAGGTTTCAAAACATCTTCAACTTCTAAAATCCATATGGGATCTTTTTTATCTTTACAATTAGACCCTTGTGGTTAATTATCATTCAAATCAGAGTCCTTAATTGGATTCCTTGTGTATCTCAATTCGAACATTTTGGTTCCTTGCAATCGAAATCAAATTTTCTATTTAAGATCTTTCTATCTTCATAGTTGGATTCTTGATAATGTTTAAAGCCCCAATCAGAATCCACTGATTGGATACCTGGTGTGCTTTAAATGCATGTGCTCAGTTAACAGAACAAATTAAATCATGACAAATTTAAAATCAAGATAAACAATTTTGTGGTTATGTGACTATGTGTTTATGCATTTTGTGTTTCCTTTTATGCATTTTTGTGATTTTGTATACTCTGGATAATTCGTTATCCAAATCCTCATAGAACCTTTCGTATTTTTATATGAGAGATTCGTAGTAGGATATTCGAAGGTACTATCTCGAATCCTTAATTGGGCTTCTACGTGATAGTTAAGACCCATGGATTTTATAAGTGCCACTCCATCATTCATAGAGACCCCTTTTAGTGGTCTAGGTCAAAAGATTGATTCAAATTCTGGTTGAGAATGACATGCGATGATATAAGCTGAAAAGACTCCTTGGCGGTCTGGAGATCATTTATTGACTCAATTAAAAAGGACCCCATTATGGTCTAATCACAATCATCACAGGCTCGTTCATCGTTTTCCTCCCCTACACATTATAAGATGCACTACGTGACTATGCAAGGAATTACGTAATTATGGATGCATACATAATTATGAAGTTCAGTGCACGGAAACCGCGGTAAGACTTATTATGTGTAAGAACCAATAGTGGCAACCATAACAAAATGTGAACAATGTAATAGAGGTACGGTGGACGCACCAATAACGCTTTATATACTTGTATATAAGTGACCCTCTCACATTGCAAGCATGATGTTAATTAAAGTTACTAGAAGTTCAGGACTCTAACCAGTGATTGTTCGATCTTTTCAACTTCATGTCTCAAGCTCTCACAAGTTTCCTCTAAATAAATTTCGGGACGAAATTTCCTGAAGTAGGGGAGACTGTGACATCTGTGTCACTTAAGCCATCAAACAAATACCAAACCAATGAAATATTGTATTTCATACTTGGGATTTGTATAAATATGTGTATCGTTTGCACATATTGATTCTTGTTCGATTTCGGGCTTTAAATCACTTTCTGGAAGGTTATACGCGATCTGATTCGTAAATATAACCAGTTTAATGCAACAAACACTCCGGAATAGTGACATTGGCTTAACATGCCTTAAATAACCCTTACATAACTTAGAAATAAGTTTTGGGTGGTTTGGTATGCCAAAATCAAGTTTATTCACTTACAGGGACTAAATATGACAAACTGCGAAAGTATGCCAATTTGAAGTGTAACGAACATTCCGGAACTTGACCATAAGTTAAACATACCCTAAATATCCTTTGCATAGCCTAGAAATAGGCTTTGAGGTATTCGGTGTGCTAAAATAAACTTTTTGGTCATTCAGGGACTAAAAGCGTCAAAAAGTGCATAAGTTTGCACTTTCGCGCATAACTTACGTTCTGAATACTTCCGGACATCCAAAAATTTATGTAAGCATTAAAATATTATGTTTTAGTGTTTGGCATGAGAAAAATCCATTCGTCGCGAAATTTGGATCGTTTTTCGCGCTTATGCGCATTCCGTCGTAATTAAGCGAACATCGCGATCGTACGACCAAACAAACCGACATCCGAGATATTTTTGAGCATGTTTTGAGTTCCCTATACTTTAACTTCATTTTAGAGCCTTGAAATGAGGTTAACGGGGCTTAAACGTGTCAAAAATGGGCCGAAACGCATGTTTCTAAGCTGCAGGGACCAAAACTGACAAATCTGTCAAACTTTGCCCAGGCGGCCCGCGTGAACATTCATGCAATCCTTAGGCGGGCCGCGTGAGGTCCCCAGAACTGCAAAAACAGTTTTAACAGCTGCTAACAGCTGTTATGCACTCAAAAACCCATTGCAAATGGTATTTTCGAATCAGGGGACTGAAACAATGGGCTCAAATGGTTTTTAAAAACTATGGGTACACATGGATGGCCAAGATCGAAGCACGCTTTGCGAGGAACGATCTTAACGGCTCAACGAAATCTATAAATACCCCTCCATGCCTTGCCCATTTCCCTCACACTTGAATTCTGAGGTTGCTCTCTAAGTTGGGGTGCTTTGACACTTCATACCTGAGAGTACTCGGAATTCAATCTTGCGGGGACCCGTTGTAAGTATTCCTTCGTTCTTTTATTGCTTTTCGAGTCCGAAAGTCAAACTTTGTTTGACTTTCTGCATTGACCAGTTTATGGTCAATGCGAAGTTCGTTTGAACTTCATAACGTGAGCGTAATCACGATGGTTATAGTCCCCAGTGACTATACCTACTGATTACCACGTTATCTAGGCTCAGTGACGAGCCGTAGCTTCGGCCAGAATGCGCATTCTCGCGTATTTTGTAACCAAGCTACTTTTAGGTGTCAAAACCGTTTGTTTTGATACCAAACCTGTTTTCTAACTTTGTTAAACATGTTTCGACATGTTTAGCTCGTCACTTTTAGTTTAGTGCTTGTGTAGAGTCGTAAGTCAAGCGGACTAAACACCCGCTTAGACTTTCGGACACGACCCGTTTGGTCGATCATTAGGATCCGACCAAACATATTTAGGGACCATAGTTGCATAGGAAATAACCTTCCGAGGTTATATCTTATGGTAACCTAATTTAGGTAGTTGTATGATAAGTAGTTTATATGCCTTAGGTAAATTACCAAAATGCCCTTTTCATACATAATTGGTAATTAAGCATATGTAACCCAAACTTTTGTCACTTAACTGATTAAGCAACATAATTAAGCATGTTTAGGCATATAATACTTGTCATAGGACTAGTTAAACGGTCCGAACGCGTTTTACGCAAACGACGCGTTAAAGTAGCATAAGCTACCTAAACGGGTCGTAATAGGTCGAAAGCACTAAGGTTAGGTTTCCTTTTAGTATGTAGGCCTTGTTAAACCATATCATATGAGTTCCCATACTCATTTGGTTTACGAAACCTCATACTATCCAATTCCCCGATTTAGGTCCGGTTAATTATGTAGTTATCTATATAGGGTGCCGTTTGATTCCGTGATCTTCTAGCATTGCTTGGTGGTTATCCTACGACTTCTAAGCAATCTCAAGTGAGTACATAGTCCCCTCTTTTACTGTTTTCCAAACATTTTGGGGTGAAACACATGTGCCTACTTGTTACTTTCATTCTTTTCATGCTTTCATATCATATACTTGCTATGTTCATTAATACATTTGTTTTACATGACATTTTCACGCTATGTATGTTCATCATACTTAGTGCATTTGTTTTACATGACATTTTCATGCTTACATTTTGGGTATGACATTTGGTTTGTTTAAGTGGGACAATATACATTCATTAACATTGATCACGCCGCTCGTTAGTAGGTAATGGTACCATAGGAATTGACAACTCCCGTTCCTGAAATCCTGGGTATGTTTGGATTGGAAGGAATGACCGAATTCGATTAAACATTTAGACAGATAGACCTTTAATTTGTTTAAAGGTTTATCACCACAGTTGCAAGGCTTGGATGTATGCATTTTCACAATACCGCATAAATGTCTGTATTCATTATAGCATGCATTTTCCACAAAACATAACGTTGATTTAAACCACGTTTTACTTCAATACATTGTTTTGTGCATTTTTACCTATGGTTTAGTTGATACATATATCACTTGCCATACATGACATTTTGTTTACACATTACATGATTGACATTTGACATAGACATTTTGGTAATGACATATACATTTCATAAACATTTTGACATAAACATTTTGACATGGTTTTCACAATGACATTTGACAATTGGTTTAGACATGGGCAATTTACATTGGTGGTTTGTTTGGGTAAGTGATTTGGGTAACGAGGTGTGTGGGTAATGTGATACAAGCATGGTGGATACGCCGCTGGTACTTCCTATGTATAAGTGTTTGTATGATATTACATGTCGCAGCGTTGTTTAAATCATTCATTTTGGACCTATACATTTTATACAAATAACATACTTTTCACAAGATATTGTTTTACAAAACATTTTGATTTATACAAATTCATTTTACTTGGTTATTCATTTAACCTTACATTATTCTTTTAAATATACATATCTATCATCGCTTTTCAAATGATTTATAAAACAAAACATTTTATAAGGATCAATACTAACTTTTTGATAAACAAACTTTTTTCTAAACTTATAAGTCATGAATCCTAAATCAATAAAACCTATGTACTCGCCGGCATTTTTATGCTGACGTACTTTCACATGTGTTTCAGGTACAATAGTTGATGATATTTGCTGATGATATCGATGTCTGCTCACATAGAATTGGATGAGGCCTTAGTGACATTAAAAGATGCAAGACTAGTAAATTTTGTTATGTTTCTTTATTGTTAAGACATTGTAACTCATTTAATTCAATATAACGAAATTTGTTCAATCCATGGTTGTGAAACAATGATTCTGTTACAACACTCCCCGACGTTTCCGCCACGTTTTGTTGTTTTACGTGGTCGGGGTGTGACAGAAAAGTTGGTATCAGAGCCCATGGTTATAGGGAATTAGGTTATTAGTAATGCTTTGACCTAGACTATAACCTTCCTAGGACCCTAACGCGAGTTTACTTGCGTTTAGTCATAAAACAATACCGTCACTTATCCTTAGGTGACAACCACAACAAGAACATAAATTTGATCCGCTTTGAAAACTAATCATTTGTTCTAGGATGATTGATTACTAGGTTTTGAACCCTTTGATGTAAGGTTTTGAACCCTCCCAGTTTAACTCATATTTGGCTTTGTGCCTTTCGAGTTTTCAAAATCCCGTCAAAGTTTGGGTCTAAATGATGTGAACACGTGCAAACTAGAAGAGTGAATGCCAGTACTCTGAGTTTTCTGTCTAAGGCTAGAGTGTTCGTACAAATCCGCAGTATCGGACCAGTCACTCTTACCTGGGAACTCTTGGGGTGAGTGTTCACTTATAGGCGAGCATGTCTTCAGCAATACATTATTATGACCCGCTTACTTTGATTCTTCACCATCTCATTTGTTTGCCTTAAGTAACAAACAAATGATCTCAATTTCTATGCGTTGTCATTTTGTTTTGATCAACCGATAACCTTTCAATCTTTTCTTCCTATGTCTTTCATTTTCTTCTAGAATGTCTCTTTATCTCAGCAACGGTCAGATGTCCAAGCAAGCAGCCAAACTTGCCCAGCAAATAGGCGAAGTAGTTCTGAAGACCGTGGACTTAGGTATTGCCATGTCCCGCCTCAAAAATGGAGCCACTCAAGAATCACTGAGGAAAGTAGAAGTCAAACCTGCACCAAAATCAAGGAAGCGTAAGGCTTCAAAGAAACCCGCAGCAGTTGCACCTAATCCAGCAGGACCTAGCCAAAAGGCAACACCACCTGCTAAGAAGCAATACAAGGGAACGGCACCATTATGCGACAAATGTAATGGGCATCACCAAGCTCACTTACAGTGTCGTCTATGTGAATCATGTGGGCGAGTTGGTCACCTGGCGAGTGTTTGTCGAACTAACCCAAACCAGGGTGGTCCAAATCAACCACAAGTCAATTCTGCTCAAGCTCGCTTTCCCCATGGATCGTGCTACAACTGTGGCGAGACAAGCCATTTCAGGAACAAATGCCCAAAGCTTGCTAAGGCAAATCCAACCCACGAATAAGCAGTTGGCTGATTAGAAGATATTGTTGTCTTATGCTTCTGTTTCTTTTGTTTTCTTGTAGTGTGAAACAATCCGTTTTGTTTACAAATGAAAGTTGTTATTTGCAATTCTGATTTACAAATGTAGTTACATGTGTGTATGGCATTTTCCTATGATACCTACATCAAGGAACTATGTTCCTTACGAACTACTCTTGTGATTCTCCCTTTCAAGTGATCGCTCATGATTTCCTCAAAAATTTTAAGTACTCATTTCGTTCTATGAGACAAAGTGCAAGAAATAAAGAAAAATTTTGGGTAATCGTGCTTCTGCACATTGTGCCATTGAATCCTTGGTAAGATAACTAAGGGTATTTTCAAATCTCATACTCACTATGTTCTGATTTTTCAACATGCATAACATAAGTTTTCAAAACAACCTTCATGACTTCAAAAACATTTTATATATAGTTCAAAAAAAAAAGTTTTTAATATAGTGTATTTACTTAACATATCATATGCATAATTTCAAAAACATTGTCTGTATTTTCAAAAACGACCTTCATGATTTCAAAATATTATTAATACAGTATAATTACTTATATCAAGTGCATGATTTCAAAAGCATCATTCATGTTTTCAAAAACCTTATACATAATTTCAAAATTCATCCCGCATGATTTTTAAACATTTTTATAAATATACCTACCTAATACACCTACTTTATGATTTCAAAAGTATTATATATAAGGTTTCCAAAAACATTAAACACATTTTAGAACCCCATGCATAGTTTTCAAAAATATTTTCTTCATTCATTGACTTAACCTTCAAATTCTACTTCATATGTCACCTTGACATATCCAGCATCCCATCTTCATAAGCATTTTTACTTCACGTTTTGACTTAAGCACATCCTGTGCAAGGTTTCAAAACATCTTCAACTTCTAAAATCCATATGGGATCTTTTTTATCTTTACAATTAGACCCTTGTGGTTAATTATCATTCAAATCAGAGTCCTTAATTGGATTCCTTGTGTATCTCAATTCGAACATTTTGGTTCCTTGCAATCGAAATCAAATTTTCTATTTAAGATCTTTCTATCTTCATAGTTGGATTCTTGATAATGTTTAAAGCCCCAATCAGAATCCACTGATTGGATACCTGGTGTGCTTTAAATGCATGTGCTCAGTTAACAGAACAAATTAAATCATGACAAATTTAAAATCAAGATAAACAATTTTGTGGTTATGTGACTATGTGTTTATGCATTTTGTGTTTCCTTTTATGCATTTTTGTGATTTTGTATACTCTGGATAATTCGTTATCCAAATCCTCATAGAACCTTTCGTATTTTTATATGAGAGATTCGTAGTAGGATATTCGAAGGTACTATCTCGAATCCTTAATTGGGCTTCTACGTGATAGTTAAGACCCATGGATTTTATAAGTGCCACTCCATCATTCATAGAGACCCCTTTTAGTGGTCTAGGTCAAAAGATTGATTCAAATTCTGGTTGAGAATGACATGCGATGATATAAGCTGAAAAGACTCCTTGGCGGTCTGGAGATCATTTATTGACTCAATTAAAAAGGACCCCATTATGGTCTAATCACAATCATCACAGGCTCGTTCATCGTTTTCCTCCCCTACACATTATAAGATGCACTACGTGACTATGCAAGGAATTACGTAATTATGGATGCATACATAATTATGAAGTTCAGTGCACGGAAACCGCGGTAAGACTTATTATGTGTAAGAACCAATAGTGGCAACCATAACAAAATGTGAACAATGTAATAGAGGTACGGTGGACGCACCAATAACGCTTTATATACTTGTATATAAGTGACCCTCTCACATTGCAAGCATGATGTTAATTAAAGTTACTAGAAGTTCAGGACTCTAACCAGTGATTGTTCGATCTTTTCAACTTCATGTCTCAAGCTCTCACAAGTTTCCTCTAAATAAATTTCGGGACGAAATTTCCTGAAGTAGGGGAGACTGTGACATCTGTGTCACTTAAGCCATCAAACAAATACCAAACCAATGAAATATTGTATTTCATACTTGGGATTTGTATAAATATGTGTATCGTTTGCACATATTGATTCTTGTTCGATTTCGGGCTTTAAATCACTTTCTGGAAGGTTATACGCGATCTGATTCGTAAATATAACCAGTTTAATGCAACAAACACTCCGGAATAGTGACATTGGCTTAACATGCCTTAAATAACCCTTACATAACTTAGAAATAAGTTTTGGGTGGTTTGGTATGCCAAAATCAAGTTTATTCACTTACAGGGACTAAATATGACAAACTGCGAAAGTATGCCAATTTGAAGTGTAACGAACATTCCGGAACTTGACCATAAGTTAAACATACCCTAAATATCCTTTGCATAGCCTAGAAATAGGCTTTGAGGTATTCGGTGTGCTAAAATAAACTTTTTGGTCATTCAGGGACTAAAAGCGTCAAAAAGTGCATAAGTTTGCACTTTCGCGCATAACTTACGTTCTGAATACTTCCGGACATCCAAAAATTTATGTAAGCATTAAAATATTATGTTTTAGTGTTTGGCATGAGAAAAATCCATTCGTCGCGAAATTTGGATCGTTTTTCGCGCTTATGCGCATTCCGTCGTAATTAAGCGAACATCGCGATCGTACGACCAAACAAACCGACATCCGAGATATTTTTGAGCATGTTTTGAGTTCCCTATACTTTAACTTCATTTTAGAGCCTTGAAATGAGGTTAACGGGGCTTAAACGTGTCAAAAATGGGCCGAAACACATGTTTCTAAGCTGCAGGGACCAAAACTGACAAATCTGTCAAACTTTGCCCAGGCGGCCCGCGTGAACATTCATGCAATCCTTAGGCGGGCCGCGTGAGGTCCCCAGAACTGCAAAAACAGTTTTAACAGCTGCTAACAGCTGTTATGCACTCAAAAACCCATTGCAAATGGTATTTTCGAATCAGGGGACTGAAACAATGGGCTCAAATGGTTTTTAAAAACTATGGGTACACATGGATGGCCAAGATCGAAGCACGCTTTGCGAGGAACGATCTTAATGGCTCAACGAAATCTATAAATACCCCTCCATGCCTTGCCCATTTCCCTCACACTTGAATTCTGAGGTTGCTCTCTAAGTTGGGGTGCTTTGACACTTCATACCTGAGAGTACTCGGAATTCAATCTTGCGGGGACCCGTTGTAAGTATTCCTTCGTTCTTTTATTGCTTTTCGAGTCCGAAAGTCAAACTTTGTTTGACTTTCTGCATTGACCAGTTTATGGTCAATGCGAAGTTCGTTTGAACTTCATAACGTGAGCGTAATCACGATGGTTATAGTCCCCAGTGACTATACCTACTGATTACCACGTTATCTAGGCTCAGTGACGAGCCGTAGCTTCGGCCAGAATGCGCATTCTCGCGTATTTTGTAACCAAGCTACTTTTAGGTGTCAAAACCGTTTGTTTTGATACCAAACCTGTTTTCTAACTTTGTTAAACATGTTTCGACATGTTTAGCTCGTCACTTTTAGTTTAGTGCTTGTGTAGAGTCGTAAGTCAAGCGGACTAAACACCCGCTTAGACTTTCGGACACGACCCGTTTGGTCGATCATTAGGATCCGACCAAACATATTTAGGGACCATAGTTGCATAGGAAATAACCTTCCGAGGTTATATCTTATGGTAACCTAATTTAGGTAGTTGTATGATAAGTAGTTTATATGCCTTAGGTAAATTACCAAAATGCCCTTTTCATACATAATTGGTAATTAAGCATATGTAACCCAAACTTTTGTCACTTAACTGATTAAGCAACATAATTAAGCATGTTTAGGCATATAATACTTGTCATAGGACTAGTTAAACGGTCCGAACGCGTTTTACGCAAACGACGCGTTAAAGTAGCATAAGCTACCTAAACGGGTCGTAATAGGTCGAAAGCACTAAGGTTAGGTTTCCTTTTAGTATGTAGGCCTTGTTAAACCATATCATATGAGTTCCCATACTCATTTGGTTTACGAAACCTCATACTATCCAATTCCCCGATTTAGGTCCGGTTAATTATGTAGTTATCTATATAGGGTGCCGTTTGATTCCGTGATCTTCTAGCATTGCTTGGTGGTTATCCTACGACTTCTAAGCAATCTCAAGTGAGTACATAGTCCCCTCTTTTACTGTTTTCCAAACATTTTGGGGTGAAACACATGTGCCTACTTGTTACTTTCATTCTTTTCATGCTTTCATATCATATACTTGCTATGTTCATTAATACATTTGTTTTACATGACATTTTCACGCTATGTATGTTCATCATACTTAGTGCATTTGTTTTACATGACATTTTCATGCTTACATTTTGGGTATGACATTTGGTTTGTTTAAGTGGGACAATATACATTCATTAACATTGATCACGCCGCTCGTTAGTAGGTAATGGTACCATAGGAATTGACAACTCCCGTTCCTGAAATCCTGGGTATGTTTGGATTGGAAGGAATGACCGAATTCGATTAAACATTTAGACAGATAGACCTTTAATTTGTTTAAAGGTTTATCACCACAGTTGCAAGGCTTGGATGTATGCATTTTCACAATACCGCATAAATGTCTGTATTCATTATAGCATGCATTTTCCACAAAACATAACGTTGATTTAAACCACGTTTTACTTCAATACATTGTTTTGTGCATTTTTACCTATGGTTTAGTTGATACATATATCACTTGCCATACATGACATTTTGTTTACACATTACATGATTGACATTTGACATAGACATTTTGGTAATGACATATACATTTCATAAACATTTTGACATAAACATTTTGACATGGTTTTCACAATGACATTTGACAATTGGTTTAGACATGGGCAATTTACATTGGTGGTTTGTTTGGGTAAGTGATTTGGGTAACGAGGTGTGTGGGTAATGTGATACAAGCATGGTGGATACGCCGTTGGTACTTCCTATGTATAAGTGTTTGTATGATATTACATGTCGCAGCGTTGTTTAAATCATTCATTTTGGACCTATACATTTTATACAAATAACATACTTTTCACAAGATATTGTTTTACAAAACATTTTGATTTATACAAATTCATTTTACTTGGTTATTCATTTAACCTTACATTATTCTTTTAAATATACATATCTATCATCGCTTTTCAAATGATTTATAAAACAAAACATTTTATAAGGATCAATACTAACTTTTTGATAAACAAACTTTTTTCTAAACTTATAAGTCATGAATCCTAAATCAATAAAACCTATGTACTCGCCGGCATTTTTATGCTGATGTACTTTCACATGTGTTTCAGGTACAATAGTTGATGATATTTGCTGATGATATCGATGTCTGCTCACATAGAATTGGATGAGGCCTTAGTGACATTAAAAGATGCAAGACTAGTAAATTTTGTTATGTTTCTTTATTGTTAAGACATTGTAACTCATTTAATTCAATATAACGAAATTTGTTCAATCCATGGTTGTGAAACAATGATTCTGTTACAACACTCCCCGACGTTTCCGCCACGTTTTGTTGTTTTACGTGGTCGGGGTGTGACAACATTCACTGGGAAGGATGGAGTGACAGCTATGTTGGAATGGTTTGACAGCATGGAAGTCACGTTCATAAATAGTGAATGTCCAGAGGAACTCAAGGTGCGAAGTGCCACTGGTGTTTTCCAAGCCAGGGCACTAGACTGGTGGAATAACGAGAGAAACATTCGATCCAATGAGCTAGCTTACGCGTTGTCTTGGGAAGAGCTCAGGCAGCTTATGATGGAGGAATTATGCCCTCCTCATGAGCAGCAGAAGTTAGAAGAAGAGTTCTGGACCCTCAAACAAGTTGGGGATGAAAACCTTGCATACACTACTCGGTTCAAGCAGTTGTGTTTTATCGTGCCTCATTTGGTGTTGACCACAGAACGCACCATTCGGAAGTATATCAATGGGTTGCCTCCTACGATGCGTGATACCATCGAGGTGGCTAGGTTGGATAATATTGAGGATGTGTATCGCCTCGCGGCAAGTTTGAATAATAATCGAGTTCGTGATAAACAAATCGCAGCAGCATCTAAACCTACATCCTCCTCCAAACCCGCTCATCAAATCACCCACAACAATAGGGGAAAGAAGCGTGCTCACCAATCCTCAGTGTGCAACGCTGTTACACCAGTTGAAAATCCAAAACCTAACCCAGCAAACCCAGAAAAGAAGCAATACACAGGAACAAACCCTAAGTGCACCACTTGCCACTTTCATCACCCAACTACGGGCCCATGTAGACACTGTACCTCCTGCAATCGTTATGGACATTTGGCAGCATACTGTCGCAACAACCCTGTGACAGCCCAAAATCCAAAACCAGCAAATGTGGTCAGGGCATGTTTCAAATGTGGGGATCCAACTCACCTACGACCTCAGTGTCCTCAATTGAGGCAAGATCTACAGCAGAAGGCACCACAAGGCCGTGCTTTTGTTATCAATGCTCAGCAAGCGCGCAATGACAACGAGGTCGTGAACGGTACGTTCCTCATTAATAATTTGTATGCCTCTGTTTTATTTGATACTGGTGCAGATAAATGTTTTGTATCTGTAGAATTTGAACCATTGTTAAAATGCACACGCTCAAAACTACCTAAGTCATTCCCAGTCGAAGTTGCCAATGGCAAGTCTATTCGTATCGATTCTGTTCTTCGTAATTCTACTCTCACTTTGAATGATCATGCCTTTTCAATTGACCTCATACCCATGGAGTTAGGTAGTTTCGATATCATAGTAGGCATGGATTGGCTTCGAAAGAACCATGCTGAAATTGCCTGTTTCGAAAAATACGTTCGTTTGCCTCTTCCATCAGGCGATACCCTACATGTTTATGGGGATCGACCTTCCAATGGTCTAAAGCTAATGTCATGCACCCAAGCGAACAGATACTTATGTAAAAAGTACTTTGCCTTTTTAGCCCACGTAGTGGAAGAAAAGGGCAAGGGAAAATGCGTAAGCGATGTTCCAGTGGTGTGTGATTTCCCAGAAGTTTTCCCTGAGGATTTACCTGGTCCTCCTCCTCCTCGGTCAGTTGACTTTCGTATCGACCTTGTGCCTGGTGCAACTCCTGTTGCACGAGCTCCCTATCGCCTTGCACCATCTGAGATGCAAGAGCTTTCCAGCCAACTCCAGGAGCTTCTTGACAAGGGTTTCATTCGACCCAGTACCTCTCCTTGGGGTGCTCCTGTTCTATTCGTTAAAAAGAAAGATGGTTCATTTCAAATGTGTATCGATTATCGAGAACTCAACAAACTTACTATCAAAAATCGATATCCACTACCTCGCATTGACGACCTCTTTTGATCAACTCCAAGGTGCAAGTTATTTCTCCAAGATCGATCTTCGATCTAGCTATCATCAACTTCGTGTCCTCGAAGAGGATATCCCAAAAACCGCTTTTCGAACGCGCTATGGACACTACGAGTTCGTGGTCATGCCTTTTGGTCTGACTAACGCGCCTGCTGTGTTCATGGATTTGATGAATCGTGTTTGCAAACCTTATCTAGATCGATTCGTAATTGTCTTCATTGATGACATTCTAATTTATTCTAAATCTCGAGTCGATCACGAGCGTCATTTACGTCTCATACTCGAACTTTTGCGAAGTGAACGTTTATACGCAAAGTTCTCAAAGTGTGAATTCTGGATCAAGGAAGTCCAATTCCTTGGACATGTCGTCAGCGAAAAAGGTATTCATGTCGACCCTGCTAAAATTGAAGCAGTCAAAAGTTGGATCGCACCTAAAAACCCATCAGAAATTCGTTCATTCCTAGGATTGGCGGGTTACTACCGTCGATTCATCTCGAATTTTTCTAAGATAGCTGTTCCTCTCACTATGTTGACCCAAAAGGAAAAACCTTTCGTCTGGAGTCACGAGCAGGAAGAAGCTTTTCAAACCCTCAAGGACATGCTTTGCAATGCTCCTATCTTAACCCTACCTGACGGAAATGATGACTTCGTAGTATATTGCGATGCATCAAATCGTGGTCTTGGTTGCGTCCTTATGCAACGAGGCAAGGTCATTGCATACGCTTCTCGCCAATTAAAGATTCATGAGAAAAATTACACTACTCACGATCTTGAACTTGGTGCTGTCGTCTTCACATTAAAAATATGGCGTCACTATCTATATGGTACGAAATGTGTTGTATACACTGACCACAAAAGTCTACAACATATCTTCAATCAAAGAGAATTAAATATACATCAACGTCGTTGGGTGGAATTACTTAACGACTATGACTGCGAGATTTGCTACCATCCTGGAAAGGCGAATGTCGTAGCTGATGCCCTGAGTCGTAAGACTCATTCCTATCGTATGCGTTGTTTTCAAGTGTCAAGTGACCTTCACAATTGTATTCGTGAGGCACAGTTTGCGTCAGCTAACGAAGGAAGTCTGCTCGTCGAAATCCGTGGTGCCTCTATGGATCAACTTGTGACGAAATCAGACGGACTTCAATATTATCTTAATCGCATTTGGGTACCAAATCGCGACAATCTTCGTGAATTTATCATGAACGAGGCTCATAAGTCTAAATACTCAATACATCCTGGTGCTGATAAGATGTATCATGATCTTCGAACATCTTATTAGTGGCCTGGTATGAAGAATGATATAGCCTTGTATGTCTCAAAATGTCTTACCTACTCGAAGGTTAAAGCAGAGCATCAGCGTCCCTCTGGTTTGCTTGAACAACCAGAAATTCCTGTTTGGAAGTGGGATAGTATTGCAATGGATTTTATAACTAAACTTCCTCGAACCTCATCTGGTAATGATAGTATTTGGGTCATCGTTGATCGTTTGACCAAGTCAGCCCATTTCTTACCTATTCGGGAAGACTTCAAAGTTGAAAAACTTGCTCGAGTCAATACTGATGAAATCATCTGTCGTCATGGCATACCTCGTGACACCATTTCAGACCGTGATGGTCGTTTCACGTCTCGCCTATGGCAAACTTTTCAATCAGCCATGGGTATTCATTTAAATCTTAGTACAGCCTTCCATCCTCAAACAGATGGACAGACTGAGCGTACCATTCAAACTCTCGAAGATATGCTTCGATCCTGTGTCATTGACTTTGGTGGTAGTTGGGATGTGCATTTGCCTCTGGTCGAATTCTCGTACAATAACAGCTATCACTCCAGCATTCAAATGGCCCCATTCGAAGCATTATATGGGCGAAAATGTCGATCACCAATCAGTTGGCACGAAATTGGTGATAAGCAATTTACTGGTCCTGAGCTTATTCAAGAAACCACGGACAAGATTCTTCAAATCCGTGACAATTTACTCAAGGCCAGGAATCGACAAAAGAGTTACGCAGATAAAGGACGCAAACCCATGGAATTCAATGTTGGGGATCAAGTATTTCTTAAAGTATCTCCATGGAAAGGGGTTGTTCGATTCGGTAAAAAGGGTAAACTTGCCCCTCGTTACGTTGGACCTTTCAAAATCCTCGAACGAGTTGGCAAGGTAGCGTATTTGCTGGATCTACCACAGGAACTGAGTAATGTTCATCCGACATTTCACGTTTCAAATCTCAAGAAATGTCTAGCTGATGAAGGACTTCATGTCCCAATCGACGACTTGCAAATCAACGATACGCTTCATTTCGTGGAAAGACCAGTTGAAATTGTGGATCAAGGTACCAAGCAGCTCAGACGCAGCAAAATTCGCATTGTAAAAGTACGATGGGAAGGCAAGCGTGGTGCTGAGTTTACTTGGGAACTCAAAAGTGTCATGATGGCAAAGTATCCACATCTCTTCGATCAGTCTTCTTCTTAAGATTTCGAGGATGAAATCTCCTAAAGTAGGGGAGACTGTGACACCTCGTATTTTCGATCTTTCCATTTTTGGCAAGTCTACTTGTACTTTCTATTTTTGTAAGTTGTACCTTTGTGGTATTTGGTTTTATTCCCAAATTGTACCTCGAGACTTGAAATCATAATGAAAGTGCATTATTTTATTCATATTTGTGTTTGAATACTATGTATTGTCAAAACAATTGATAACATGTTAAACTATGTTAAACACGTAAAAACAGTGAAAATACATCTTAATCTCAGCTCTCAAATTCATCACTGCCAAGAGATTACCCTAAACCGTACAAAAACCGGGAATTTATACGTTAATTCGGTAAAAATATCAAAATTTGGGTTAAAATAATTTTTTATTATTTTATTAATATTTTAAATAAGTAAACTAATAATTAAAATTAAATAAATAAATATTTAAAACTGAATTTTTAATGATTTTTGTTAGTTAAACTAACTCAGTTAGTGAAAACCCAGTTAAATCAGCTAACTGGGTTAATTTTATCAAAGGGCAACACTAACTGAGTTAGAAAACTCAGTTAGTGGCTAACCCAGTTAGTCAGACTAACTAATGGCAAAAAGGGGGTCTCCTGGGTGAGAACCGGCCCTTGTGCGGTTCGAACCCGGGTCTTTCGCCTCACACACACGCGCACTTACCACTCGGCCGGGCATGCCTCATCCGACAGATATCGCAATTTAATTGCATTTAACAACAAATTAATTACGCGAATTTAAACTTAAACCGCCAAATGATTCATCTTCTTCGACGGTTGATACGTTTTACCGGAAACCTGACCCTTCATGCTCGTAACTGAAGGAGACCGATCGATGTCCTGCATCTCCCTTATAAAACCCGACCAAATCTCAAACACAAACGGTTCCTTTCACGTCCGATCACCGAAACGAACATCGAACAATCCCTCACTATCGAAACCATAACCAACCTGTTCGCTATCGATACCGCACCGACCCGCACCTTCGTTTACACCTTCGCCGGAGGTTGCCGGGAATCGTCAGCCACCACCGCCTGCCGTCGCCGGTACCGATTTCGTTTCTTTCTTTTCCTGCTCCTTTTATATTTTCGGTTTCTGTAATATTTTTTATTATTATTATTATTATTAGTATTATTATTATTATTATTATTAATATTATTAATCAGATTTATCAATATTATTATTATTATTGTTAATAATCAGAATTTTATTTAATATTAGTATCAGAATTATTTATATAAATATCAGAATTTTTATTTTATAATTAATCAGATTTACTATTTTATTTAAATCAGAATTATTATGTTATATAATAATCAGACTTATTATTATTATGTTATATAATAACCAGATTTTATCAGAATTATTATTTATTTTATTTAAATCAGAATTTATATTATATAATCAGAATTATTATTTTGTATAATAAACAGACTTATTAGTTTATTTAAATCAGAATTATCATTTTATATATGTAAATCAGAATTATTATTATATAATAATCAGATTTATTATTTCATTTTAAATCAGAATTTTTATATAATAAACAGAATTATTATTTTATACAAATCAGAAATTATTATTTTTAAATACATAATAATCAGGAATTATTATTATTTATAATCCAGAATTTTAGAAATGATAGTTATAATATATTGGTAAAATCAGAAATATTATATCATATAAAAATCAGTATTATTATATTCACTTATTTATAAAAATAAATTTGACATTATTAAATACAAACTATAAAAATGAGACATATGATTATTATTTTAAAAAATGTTAATATTAATTTATAAATGCCTTGTTATTTAAATGACCTTTAAATTCCCAATATTTAACAAATCCTCAAAATTAATAGGATAAATCTCTTGTGCGCATTCTCTTGGACAATTCCTTGATTCTTAATCTTTTCCAAGAAAAACGCAACGCAACCTAAGGTAAGTATACATGACCCATTTTCTATTTTATCACATTTTGGGTACTGTATGCATTTCTATATGAAACACACTATGTTAAACATTTTTGCACCCTCAATCCACATTTCATGTGAATCTATTTGACTCATGTTAATCACGTTATGCTACTGTTAAACATTTATGACTGTGTGTTCATTAACTTTGCAAGCCTCCCCTAACAATGGCAGCGCTGTAGGTTGAGAAACGCCCCTCCCATAATATTATGGGTATTGTTAGGTTTATTCTATGTTACTCATTTACCACCCTTCTAGGGTTAGGCTATGTTAATTGCGTTAAACTTTGGTTTGAACACATAGATATCATCGTTACGAGTATAATTGTTAATATGAAATCATGTAGTCACGTGGATTTGAGCATGTTAAACTATTTCAAACATATTATACTATATTTAAACTTGTATACTCGCCAACATGTTTTGTTGACTTTATTTTAAATGCATACTGCAGGGTGAGGAAGTCAAGATTTGAAGGAATGAATAGGATGGCTTAGAAACCCACTTTTGAAATAAACTATGTTTAATGTTTGTTATTTCCTTTTATGACAATGTATGAAGCTTTGCAATTTTAATAAATGAAATTTAATTATATTGTCACATGTAGTCTTATGATGTTTTGAGCAATTTGTTCGTCTCATCCCGATGTTTCCGCCATCGGTTGGGGTGTGACACCCACCACTCACTTGATCGCGTAATAAAAACCCCTCCTTAAGCTAATCATACCAATTATAAAATGTCTGAAATAATTTGTAAACATGTATTCCACCCCCGAATTATAAAACCGAAAACAGTAAAGGAATAGGGGGTCATGAACTCACCGTAGTGCGTCTTGACTCGAACTTAACTCTTTCCGCTACACGACAACCTACAACGTACTAATGTCTATTAGACGAACGGGCCGTGCCTTGGCTTAGAGTTTAGTGTTTTCATTTGCGTTACTTAGGTATTATTTTGTTAAAATAATAATAATTATTTTAACTTAACTATTGTCTTTAGAAAAATAGTTAGACAACTATTTCGTATCTATTTTCTCGAATATTTTACTAAGTGTTCAGATTTTCGGAAAATTTCGGCAGAGTCTCCTCTATAAATAGAGGTGTCCATGCTTAAATAGCATATCATTTTCTTTTACATAAATCCAATAGTTCATTTTCAATAACCAAACCGACATATCGACAAACAAAACGTTACATACTTCATTTCAGCTTTATTACTCGAAACCGGACTGTTTTCAAGGATTTTTATAAAATAGTTAACCTTTTCTAAAAATTCTCAAATTTTTACAGAATGTCACATATGTTCCAAAGTTTATTGTGTAAAAATATTAAAGTCCAATTCATTACCCATATTTTATAGAAAATCATTTTCTCGACTGCAATCAGATTTGTTACCGTCTGATTACAGTTTACGGAAATATTCACTAAAAATTAACCGTAAGTCTGTTTGACGAAATTCCAGTTGGAGGGTCGTCCTGATAATGGTGTCTATCTACTGTAAAAATTTCATGAGTTGATTTTACTCAGGTTTTAAGTTATGACTCCGAAAATAACACACTTTTTCTGCAGTAAAAATGCAGCTTGAGCTGCTGTCCAAAAATAGTCTTTTAAAAATAGTAAACGGTCTCGAAAAATTATGATTCTAGTGCCATTTGTTTAGTTATTCCAAAATACTCATTTTAGGCTTTAGAAAATCCGTTTTTCGACTTAAAATGATCCCATTACAGCCTGTTGAAGTTGGCTGGATATCCAACTCAGCAAGCTGTTTACATTGTAGAAGCGACTAAAAGTGCATAAACGAAGATCCTAACCATGGTTTATTGATGAACAAATGTTAAAACTTCAATCATGCTTTATCCAACCCTAAATCATTCAGATTTCAACCTCACACAACCTTTTTATATGTGGTTTTTAGGCAGAAACTTAGGTTCATATTTTAGTGTTTAAACTTTTGTGTGTGAAGAACATTCAACAAATCGTAACAAGAATCAAGGTGGAACAAGAGTATGAAGGGACTTACTACTAGCACAAGGCTAGGGTAGTAATCTTAGGATGAGATGATGGTGAAAAGTTGGTGACAAAGCTTGAATCAAACTTCCTCGAACACCTTCAATCTAGCACCTCTATGGATGAACTTCACAACTTGAAAGAGCTTGATGGAGAAGAAAATGGAGGATGTGAGAGTGATGGTGGTGATTTCGGCTATGGAGAGAGGGGGGGGGTATATGAGCCGAAAATTAAGAGAGAGGAAGGAGGAGATTGGTTGAAGTTTTTGTAATGATGGAGTTCCCTTGGAAACATGCATAACTAGAAGTTAGGGTAATCATACCCATCCTCTTGGCCAATGGAAGCAAGATCCTCTTTACAAAATCTAAACTAAAATATTGTTTAATTATTTGGGCAGATTTTCGGTTAGGGGGGGGGGGTAAAGTGTAATTTTTTGTTAATTAGTAGGTAATTATTAAAAGGTTAAGGGTATTTACAAGTATGGTGGGTGTATGTCATGTTTACATGGTGCATGGGGATTTTTGTGACCATAATTTATTTAAAATGATAAAATAATATTTCTAACAATATTTTCATGTCTCGGGTAATGTCTGGTTGTTCGGTTTCGCATCGTTCCGTTAAAGCGTTTAATTGTCCCGTAAAGCGTCTTTTGTGCATCTTTTTGTAACGAAATTAATTCCAACACTTAGGAAAGTGTACAGGACCATTTAGTCAATACTCTGTATAATATGAGTGTGTTAAAAACTGAATTGTTACTAAAAATGTGGAATTTTGTATATAAATTGCGTTTTAGGCACTTTCCGGCACTCAAACTATCACCTAGTAACCTAGTCTTATGGTCCTCACTTCCCTACACTCCATACTGGTGTAGTGTTTTATCCCTGGCCCATACTGACCTAAAAATAGTATCTGTCTAAGTGCTGGCATTGTCAGCATGTGTCTGAGTTATCCGCTTACTGTGCTAACTGTGCTTTGTGCATCAGGGTTGTCACTAAGAGTCTGTATGAAATAATTGGAGTGACTGTATGTAAAGAATGCACATCTATGTATATAACATGAATCAGTAAGCAGTTTAAAGTGTCAGATGTAGTCAAGCACAGTCATTAAGCACATAATTAGGGTTAATTAATTTGTACAGTACTTGTAATTGTACGGGTTGTCACATTCTCCCCCTGTTAAGAAAATTTCGTCCCGAAATTTTAGGTTCTACTTCTAGTTGCAGGGGTCTTGGGGAATAAATGTGGGTACTTAGCCTTCATACGATCCTCACGCTCCCACGTGAACTCCGGGCCGTTTCGTGCATTCCATCGAACTTTGACGAGTTTGACACTACTCCGGCGTGTCTTATTAATCTTCCAATCCGTAACCTCAACCGGTTCCTCAACAAAGTGGAGTGTGTCATCGATATGGACCTCGTCAGTAGGAATGACAACTGTCTCCTGAGTTGGACTCTTCTTCAGGTTCGATACATGGAATGTATCATGAACACCATTAAGTTCCGCAGGTAAGTCCAACTTGTATGCTACAAGTCCAATCCTTTGCAGAATTCTGAAAGGACCAATGTAACGCGGATTCAACTTCCCACGCTTTCCAAAGCGTGCCACACCCTTCCAGGGTGAAACCTTTAACAAAACCATATCCCCAACTTGAAATTCCAAAGGTTTCCTTCTTTGGTTTGCGTAGCCTCTCTGTCTTTAGCGGGCTGCCTCGATGCGTTTCCGAATTTGAAAGATCTTGTCTGTTGTTTCTTGAACCATTTCGGGGCCAACCAACTGTCTATCACCCGCATCAGCCCAGCATAGCGGTGATCGACACTTGCATCCATATAGAGCTTCAAATGGTGCTGCTCCAATGCTGGTGTGGTAGCTGTTGTTGTACGAAAATTCGACCAAGGGTAAGTGTTTGTCCCAGCTACCACCCAGGTCCATTACACATGCTCTCAGCATATCTTCCAATGTCTGAATCGTTCGTTCACTCTGGCCGTCAGTTTGTGGGTGAAACGCTGTACTCAGGTTCAATTGAGAACCAAATGCTTCTTGGAAGGACTGCCAAATCCTTGATACGAAGCGTCCATCTCTATCAGAGATAATCGAGAGAGGCACTCCATGACGTGCAACAATCTCCCTCATGTATATTTCAGCCAGTTTACTCGTATTGTCCTTTTCCTTGATCGAAAGGAAGTGCGCAGACTTTGTCAGTCGGTCTACAATTACCCAAATTGTATCATGGCCCTTGGGCGTCTTTGGCAATTTCGTTATGAAGTCCATGGAAATCGGTTCCCCTTTCCATTGGGGTATTACAGGTTGTTGCAGGAGACCTGAAGGCTTCTGGTACTCGGCTTTAACCTTGGCACACGTTAAACATCTGCCAACATATACTGCAACATCGCCTTTCATCCTAGGCCACCAATAGAAATCCTTAAGATCTTGGTACATTTTATCCGCTCCTGGATGAATAGAGTACCGTGACTTGTGAGCCTCATCGAATATAACCTTCCTCAATCCTCCAAACAGAGGAACCCAAATTCGATTCATGAAACGCAAGATTCCTTCCTTGTTTGGCACTAACTGTTTCTCCATTCCATGGAGATACTCATCCTCAATATTGCTTTCTTTCAAAGCTTCTCTCTGCGCGGCACGAATGCGCAACGAGAGGTCTGTCTGGACAATCATTTCTAAAGCCCTAACCCTTATGGGCTTAATCCTTTCTTTTCGACTTAGGGCGTCAGCAACTACATTCGCCTTTCCAGGGTGATACTTGATTTCACAGTCGTAGTCGTTCAACAGTTCAACCCAACGTCTCTGTCTCATGTTAAGTTCTTTTTGATCAAAGATGTGCTGTAAACTCTTGTGATTAGTGAAGATTATACATCTTGTTCCATACAAGTAGTGTCGCCAGATTTTCAATGCGAACACTACGGCGCCTAACTCTAAGTCATGCGTGGTGTAGTTCTTCTCGTGAACTTTCAGCTGGCGCGAAGCATAAGCTATAACCTTCTGTCGCTGCATCAACACGCAGCCTAAACCCTGACGCGAGGCGTCACAATACACCACGAAGTCCTCCGTGCCTTCGGGTAGAGCTAAAATCGGTGCGTCACAAAGCTTGTTTTTCAACAATTGAAACGCTTCTTCTTGCTTATCGCTCCAATCAAACTTCTTGTCCTTCTGAGTAAGTGCGGTGAGAGGTTGAGCGATTTTGGAAAAATCCTCAATGAATCTGCGATAATACCCAGCCAAACCTAAGAATTGCCGAATCTCGGTTGGCGTTTTCGGTGACTCCCAATTCTTGATCGCCTCGATCTTTGTGGGATCCACATGGATTCCACTTCCATTAACCACATGTCCAAGAAACTGGACTTCGCGTAACCAAAACTCACACTTCGAGAACTTAGCGTACAACTTCTCCTTCTTAAGCAGCTCTAGAATAGCTCTCAAGTGTTGCTCGTGCTCTTCCTTCGTCTTCGAGTAGATCAAAATATCGTCAATGAATACGATTACAAACTTGTCGAGGTACGGCTTGCAGACTCAATTCATCAAGTCCATGAAAACTGCTGGAGCGTTTGTCAACCCAAACGGCATAACCAGAAACTCGTAATGTCCATATCGAGTTCTAAAAGCAGTTTTTGGAATACTTTCCTCTTGTATTCTCAACTGGTGATAACCTGATCTTCGATCGATCTTTGAGTAAAAACTCGAACCTTGTAGTTGATCGAACAGGTCATCGATCCTTGGCAGAGGATATCTATTCTTGACAGTCAACTTGGTAAGCTCGCGGTAGTCTATACACATACGAAAGCTACCATCCTTCTTCTTAACGAACAAAACTGGAGCTTCCCAAGGCGAGAAGCTTGGTCTGATGAATCCTTTATCTAACAGCTCTTGGAGTTGTGTCGACAGCTCTTGCATCTCTGAAGGTGCAAGTCGATAAGGTGCCTTAGCCACAGGCGCGGTGCCTGGAACTAAGTCAATGCGGAATTCGACTTGTCTTGGAGGCGGCAATCCTGGTAAGTCTTCTGGAAAGACTTCAGGATATTCCTTCACGACAGGAATGTCTTCGATCTTTGGCTCGGCGGCTTCCTTATCCACGATGTGTGCCAGAAAGGCAACACATCCTTTCCTCAAACACTTCCTAGCTTTCAAGCAGCTAATGATCCTCAATGGCGTATCGCGCTTCTCTCCGTGAACTACAATCGTCTCTCCATCGGCCATTGGGATGCGGATGGTCTTTTCGTGACAAACCACTTCGGCTTTGTTTCTAGACAGCCAATCTATCCCTATTACCACGTCGAAGGTTCCCAACTCGACTGGCAGTAGGTCTAGCGTAAATTCGTGTCCTCCCAGTTCTATCATGCATCCCCTAATAACTTCACCCGTTTCCACTAGTTTTCCATTCGCCAATTCAATAGAGTACGGAACGTCTAACTTACTAGCGGTTAACCCAAGCATGTTCTTAAAGTCTAACGATACGAAACTATAATCGGCACCAGTATCAAAAGGAACAGACGCATAGCGTTGATTTATAGGGAACGTACCAGTGACAACATTCGGATCTTTGCGCGCTTCCCTCGCACCAATGTTAAAAACTCGTCCTTGCGCTTAGCTTTGGGCATTCCCTTTTGAAGTGCCCGACGTCCCCGCAGTTGAAGCATCCTGGCCCTCGGCCATTCCCATTACCATTTCCGTTTAGATTTCCGTTAGTTCCCCGGTTACCAGCTTGATTCGGGGCATTCCCACGATTTCCGTTTCCCCCATTATTTCCTTGCGGTCTGTTTCCATTACCGCGGTTGTTGTTATTGTAACCCCTTTGGCCACCTTGGCCTAATCCAACCCAACACGTCTCCTTTGAATGGCCCGTCTTCCCGCAAGATTCGCACTTTCTGAGTCGGCACGGGCCGGGATGGTGGAACTGACATGTACCACACTTGGGCAGAGTGCCCATGTATCCTCTTCCTCTGGTTTCGGCACCAGTTCCGGCCCTGGCTGGTGCACTTCCTTCTTCCCTCTTGCTAACACTGCTGTGCCCTTTTTGAAATTTGAGAACTTCCTCTTGTTCTCACTTGGCGACGATTCAACATGTGTTTCCTTCTCTTTCGGTTCAGAGATTGAAAATTTGTTCAATCTGATGGCTTCCTCTGTAAGTGCCACACTGAGATCAATGGCTTCGGTAATCTTTGGGGGTTTGGACGTCGTTACCATGCTCATGATTTGGGGTGCCAATCCCCAGATGAAACGCTCAATGCGTTTAAACTCAGGCTCAACCATATACGGCACAACGCGTGACAAGTCGTGAAACCTTTGCACATATTCAGCAATCTTTGGGCCGTCCATTTTGAGGTGCCAGAACTCAGTTTCCAGTTTCTGTATCTCGGCCCGAGAACAGTATTTCTTCCTCATGAGCTCCTTCAGCTCAGTCCATGTCATAGCATACGCCGCTGCTTCCCCCAGGGTCTGTACTTGAAGGTTCCACCATGATAGGGCACCATCAAGAAAGAGCCCTGAGATGTACGTAACTTGGTGCTCGAGAGCACACTTGCTCATCCTTATAACAGAATCCGTCTTCTCCGTCCACCTAACGAAAGCAACAGCACCCCCAGTGCCGTCATAGTTCAAGGGCTTACAATCCAGGAATTGCTTGTAGGTACAACCGTTGGGAGGGTTGTTGTTGCTGTTCGGAACGTTGCCGCTTGTTTCTCCTTGAGAAGCAGCATACTGCGCAATAGCGGCAGCGATGATTCCTTGTAGTTCTGCCTGGTTAGTCGGCATGCGTGCGTCACGTCGAGGAGGCATTTCCTAGAGGATGTCCCATATTGGTCAGGTCATAGTAAGTATAATAATCATACGTATATGTAGTAACATTCATCATTCACATAACATCTCATGTCATAATCATAACAAATAATCAACAATGCATGAAATTAAAGGACTTGCGATTAATGTTTCATAAACAAACCACCAATACAGTCTCACAATTTTACCATGTGTCAAAATATATGTCTGAGTACAATAACAAATAAACCAAAAACCAAAATCGTGGTCTCAAAAGATCTTCTTAATCTTGGCTCTAGCGCTGTCTTCCTCATTAAGAGTAGCCGGTCTGTGAAAAATCTGGAATCCCTGTTGCCCCGAGTATATCCCTAAGCTGACGGTGGAGGAGGAGGTGGAAAATGAGAGAAAATCAATCGGCGCAACTGCACCAAATCCTCCTCAAGTGCATAGGCAAAACGTAACACGAAAGCAACCTGTCGATCGAGAGGGAGGAAATGAACGTCTGAATCCTGAAATGAGGGAAAAGAAGTGTGCGATGCTGAAAACTGAGCCTGACAGGGACAGTGAGGATGTGGAGCTCTCTCCAACCGCTGGACACATTGCCGCAAGGCGTCCCGCCGTAACTGCAGCGACGTGAGCGTATCCTCCACAGAGAATCCGTCATAAAATGGATGATAAGTGTCAGATACAGGCATGACATAGGGTGCTGGCCATAGGGATGGTTCACCCATCGGGGCTGAAACCGGAAGTGTAATGTGTGGGGTAAATACAAACTGTGAAGTGACATGGGGTAACTGGGTCTCGAAAGGTGCAGAAAATGACACTGGTGGAACAAAATCTGAATAAGGGACCTGCGGTAAGAACTGGCAAACCTCTGGCATGAATGGGGTGTGCCCGAAAAGCTGACTCGACGATCCCTCCCCAGGTTGGGGCGGAGGAATGTCCTGAAGGACGGTGATAGGAAGGTCAGTGCGGTGAGTATCGGATGTGGATGGAGGAAACAAGGGAGCATCGAAGGGTACCGCGATAGGTGCGGGAGGGGGAGTGACTGGGACTACGTACGAAGGGTAGTCATCCTCCTCAATCCACCCATTGTTGGAGTGGGCATACCTCGGGTCCATGTAGGTAGCGAATGGTGCAAGATCATCAAAGATAGCCATGGGATCGGGTATCTCAACGGCTGGTGGTGCAACAACGGGTGTAACAGAGACAGTAACAGGGTCGATGGCAAGAACGGGCTCGGAAGTGACTGGAGCGAGCTGATAATCAACGAGCATGGCAGGAATCGGATCATTTGGATGAGCAGGAGCCTCAGCAGGCTGCTCCAACTCCATCTCCTCATCAGCGTCCATGCGAGGAATGGAACCGAGTCCCAACGGTGGGATATGTGAAGCTATCGACTCAAAGGAATCAGAAGCGGATGAATCGGACTGAACCTCCATATCAGGAAGCTCGACCATGGGAACAATAGGATCAACATCTGGGATATCATCAAGTGGAAAACCGTCCTCTTCCGGGGCCCCACCATCCTGGTCTCCCTCCGGGGGACCCTCGATGAGTAGGTCGATGTCACCATCGGGTAACGCATCGATAGGTTGTTCCTCAAAGGGAACTGCAGCGAAGGGGAGAGGGGCAGGGATTGGAACAAGAGGTAGGTCCTCTCCTGGTGGGCCGTCAGCTAAAGGTACGTCATCTCCGAAGTCTGGTAGGGCAAAAGGCTGAAAGTCATCTTCATCAGTGCTCGTGTAGTCTGAGGTGTAAACTCCCGAATCGGTAGCCATCTCGTCGTCAGAGGTAAAAGTCCTCGGGTTACTCGCATCGGATACTCCGCTACCGGATGATGCCATGGTGTCTGTAACACATCCACAACATATGCACACAAATAAGGTAAGCATGTAAACAAATAATAATGAAGTCATGTATGCATCCTAGTCTTCCCAGACTATCCCACCCAATCTCTAAGACTGAATTCCCTAGTCTCTCAGACTAACTCCCTGGCCTCTAAGACCAACCTCCCAGTTTCTAAGACTAATTCCCTGGCCTCTAAGACCAACCTCCAAGTCTCTAAGACTAATTCCCTGGCCTCTAAGACCAACCTCCCAGTCTCTAAGACTCGAATTTTTCCCAGCCTCTAAGGCTAAACATCCCCAATCTCTAAGATTGAATCCCTTAGTCTCTAAGACTGAACTCCCTCAGTCTCTAAGACTGATACAAAAATTTTGAAAAGTGTATTTGTGCCCTTTTTGTTTGTAAAAATGTTTGTGCCCTGGATCTGGACTTTTAGTGTATGCAAATGTAAAAACGTTTGAAAACATTTTCGTGAGAGCCCTACTGATCATAGTCTAGACTCGAGAAGGAATCCTAGTTCGCTATGATCGAGGCTCTGATACCAAGCTGTCATACCCTGGCTTTTGCGGAAGCGTGGGTTTATTTGGTGTGACTTCTTAATACCATAGCAACAATCACAACATGCTATATGATAAAAACAAGTGATGTTCATCCATTAAAATAGTTCAGAAATATGCATAACAACAATTGTCTTAACACATCAACCACAAAAGAAACGTTACAAAACATGACTTGTTCAAAAAAAAAATGAGTTCATAAGACTCGACGAAAAGCTACCAACGACACAAGGACTTGAGACATGTAACTCGTCCAGGAAAGAGTTACACTTCCCAAACCTACGACTCCGGATGACATCCTTATTAAGTACGCAGCTAATCATGCATCACTTGCCAGATCCAAATTAATTACCTGGAATACATGTAGTTTAAAAAGTCAACAAAAAAGTTGATCGAGTTCATGTGTAAGTCTGTGTATATAAAACCGTTTTAATATGTCTGTAAATAAAATAGTCCCTGGTATGTAGCAATAAGGAAAAATGATCACCACTGGGTTGCAAATCCAATAGTATATGTGAATGATGCAGGAAGACTCAAACCTAGCAAATTTGTCTCTGGTATGAAGACATAGTCACCACTATGGGCCCCCGGCCTCATGGGTGTGGGCTCGCTACACCCAAATAGATCTATCACTCATGTCCCGTGGTCCTACGATGAGGATTAATGGCCTTAAGTGTCATGCCCACCACTCACTTGATCGCCTAATAAAAACCCCTCCTTAAGCTAATCATACCAATTATAAAATGTCTGAAATAATTTGTAAACATGTATTCCACCCCCGAAGTATAAAACCGAAAACAGTAAAGGAATAGGGGGTCATGAACTCACCGTAGTGCGTCTTGACTCGAACTTAACTCTTTCCGCTACACGACAACCTACAACGTACTAATGTCTATTAGACGAACGGGCCGTGCCCTGGCTTAGAGTTTAGTGCTTTCATTTGCGTTACTTAGGTATTATTTTGTTAAAATAATAATAATTATTTTAACTTAACTATTGTCTTTAGAAAAATAGTTAGACAACTATTTCGTATCTGTTTTCTCGAATATTTTACTAAGTGTTCGGATTTTCGGAAAATTTCAGCGGAGTCTCCTCTGTAAATAGAGATGTCCATGCTTAAATAGCATATCATTTTCTTTTACATAAATCCAATAGTTCATTTTCAATAACCAAACCGACATATCGATAAACAAAACGTTACATACTTCATTTCAGCTTTATTACTCGAAACCGGACTGTTTTCAAGGATTTTTATAAAATAGTTAACCTTTTCTAAAAATTCTCAAATTTTTACAGAATGTCACATATGTTACAGAGTTTATTGTGTAAAAACATCAAAGTCCAATTCCTTACCCATATTTTATAGAAAATCATTTTATCGACTGCAATCAGATTTGTTACCTTCTGATTGCAGTTTACGGAAATATTCACTAAAAATTAACCGTAAGTCCGTTTGACGAAATTCCAGTTGGAGGGTCGTCCTGACAATGGTTTCTATCTACTGTAAAAATTTCATGAGTTGATTTTACTCAGGTTTTAAGTTATGACTCCGAAAATAACACACTCTTTCTGCAGTAAAAATGCAGCTTGAGCTGCTGTCCAAAAATAGTCTTTTAAAAATAGTAAACGGTCTCTAAAAATTATGATTCCAGTGCCATTTGTTTAGTTATTCCAAAATACTCATTTTAGGCTTTAGAAAATCCGTTTTTCGACTTAAAATGATCCTGTTACAGCCTGTTGAAGTTGGCTGGAAATCCAACTCAGTTAGCTGTTTACATTGTAGAAGCGACTAAAAGTGCATAAACGAAGATCCTAACCATGGTTTATTGATGAACAAATGTTAAAACTTCAATCATGCTTTATCCAACCCTAAATCATTCAGATTTCAACCTCACACAACCTTTTTATATGTGGTTTTTAGGCAGAAACTTAGGTTCATATTTTAGTGTTTAAACTTTTGTGTGTGAAGAACATTCAACAAATCGTAACAAGAATCAAGGTGGAACAAGAGTATGAAGGGACTTACTACTAGCACAAGGCTAGGGTAGTAATCTTAGGATGAGATGATGGTGAAAAGTTGGTGACAAAGCTTGAATCAAACTTCCTCGAACACCTTCAATCTAGCACCTCTATGGATGAACTTCACAACTTGAAAGAGCTTGATGGAGAAGAAAATGGAGGATGTGAGAGTGATGGTGGTGATTTCGGCTATGGAGAGAGGGGGGGGGTATATGAGTCGAAAATTAAGAGAGAGGAAGGAGGAGATTGGTTGAAGTTTTTGTAATGATGGAGTTCCCTTGGAAACATGCATAACTAGAAGTTAGGGTAATCATACCCATCCTCTTGGCCAATGGAAGCAAGATCCTCTTTACAAAATCTAAACTAAAATATTGTTTAATTATTTGGGCAGATTTTCGGTTAGGGGGGGGTAAAGTGTAAATTTTTGTTAATTAGTAGGTAATTATTAAAAGGTTAAGGGTATTTACAAGTATGGTGGGTGTATGTCATGTTTACATGGTGCATGGGGATTTTTGTGACCATAATTTATTTAAAATGATAAAATAATATTTCTAACAATATTTTCATGTCTCGGGTAATGTCTGGTTGTTCGGTTTCGCATCCTTCCGTTAAAGCGTTTAATTGTCCCGTAAAGCGTCTTTTGTGCATCTTTTTGTAACGAAATTAATTCCAACACTTAGGAAAGTGTACAGGACCATTTAGTCAATACTCTGTATAATATGAGTGTGTTAAAAAATGAATTGTTACAAAAAATGTGGAATTTTGTATTGAAATTGCGTTTTAGGCACTTTCCGGCACTCAAACTATCACCTAGTAACATAGTCTTATGGTCCTCACTTCCCTACACTCCATACTGGTGTAGTGTTTTATCCCTGGCCCATACTGACCTAAAAATAGTATCTGTCTAAGTGCTGGCATTGTCAGCATGTGTCTGAGTTATCCGCTTACTGTGCTAACTGTGCTTTGTGCATCAGGTTTGTCACTAAGAGTCTGTATGAAATAATTGGAGTGACTGTATGTAAAGAATGCACATGTATGTATATAACATGAATCAGTAAGCAGTTTAAAGTGTCAGATGTAGTCAAGCACAGTCATTAAGCACATAATTAGGGTTAATTAATTTGTACAGTACTTGTAATTGTACGGGTTATCACAATTTCCACATGATTAAACAATGTTTTCACATAGATTTGCACATATTCATGATGAAAATGATTGAAAGATGCTTTTCCAACTTTCTTTCAATTCTTTTACACTCAATGCACTCAAAACCGATAGAATCGGAGCTTGTTCTGATTTTCTACTCTTTCTTGGTGATGTGTTGGTTCAAGATCTGGTTTCTATCAAAGAGACAATCGATTCCGGGTTAAACATGAACAACCGTCACGAACCAGTGAACGGGTCGGATTTGGGTGATTCCTGTTCGATCGGGTCACTAGGGTCTTGACGAGGTTCTGTTGTTTAGTATGTTGTCAAACCATCTCGAACAAACTACAAAACTTTCAAAACAATCAAGTGTTAAAGGCGATCAGGCCGTTGGGACGGATTGCCATCCGATCGGACAACCATTCGATCGTCTTACACTTGGTTCCACACTTAAACTTTTGTTTCAATTTTCAAAGATTTGGACGTCGAATGGAATGCCGTCCGATCGGATAGCCATTCGATCGAACGACCATCCGACCATGTGATGTTTGGAACTTCAACACTTAACAATTTTCAACGTGTTCAATGCACTACTAGTTCTAGCGGATTGCCACCTGATCGGTAGACCATCTGATTGGATGACAACGCTGCTGTGAGCTTGTTCTCTTAGAGATGTCTCGCCGAACGGATCGTCATCCGATCTAGCAACCTAAAAGGTAGAGATACTTCTCTATTTTCAAAATGCTATAACGAAAACTTCAAAGGCAAACCATCATACACAAACACATCCTTACCAAACAAGGTGTCAATCTAATCGAATGGCCATCCGATCGGATGACCATCCGAACGGATTGACATCCGATCGACTGGCCATCCGATCGGATTGCCATCCGATTGGATTACCATCCGACACTTACCACCTTTGCAACGTTTTACGCGTCGCTTATCGTTTATGCTATCGTTAACTGTTCAGACTAATCTCTCTCAGCGCTCCCTTCAATCCAAGAGAGTGTTTACTTGTTAAACATAATCTGTGAGTATACTCGATCCCTTTTTGCTTTATGCACTTTTGGGTGTTACATACGTTACTTATTCTAAAACACAATCGACACACAACGCAAACACTATTTATACGCTAACCATTATTGCATGCTACGTGTAATTCGATGAATGCTTGTATGGTATGTTAACACAGTGATTGTTGCCTGACACCTTAGCAACGATAGTACTATAGTTTGGACTCAGCACCTGTCATGGACAGGGGTTGTTAAGGGCTTTACTTCACGTGTCCCAGTGGGGATATGTGTTGCGCATTCTACAACTCGCAGTCACGTCTGTGCATATTTCTCTGTCGATAACCTACTAGCTTTCACTTTGCTAGATGTTACATGCTGGTTATGCGTAAACTATTTCGAACCCTATATATTACTATCAAACTTGTATGCTCACCTTTACACTATGTGTATTGACCTTTATTTTAACGCATGTGACAGGTGTTTAGGATGCTTGCTAGGAATTGCTTTGCTTTACCTGCTTTTGTGGAATCAAGTAGGATGTAGTCTAGAAACAAACAAAGACAATTTATTTTACTTTATTAAATCTGGGTTGTTGGAACATATTTTGTTTTGAGAATATCTCTGTCTGTAATAATTAGATTACTTAATGGGTTATGGTATGGGACATAATATTAACTATTTAGTAATTTAGTCGTTATAGAATTTCTCTTGACAATCTGTTTCGCTTAGTGCCGCGCCCCGATGTTTCCGCCATCGGTTGGGGTGTGACATTTTCTGACTCTCACAATGAAGAACTTATATTGTTGGAAGTATGTGACCGACTTTAACTCTTTGTCGAGGTTAGTACCCTATCTGATTACTTCAGAATCAAAACACATTGCGTGTTTCATAGGTGGTTTGGCACCTGAGATTAAGGGCATGGTAAAGGCTTTCAAGCCTACCTCCTATAGGTCAGCAGTGGACCTATCATTGTCTCTCACTCTGGATGCAGAGAGACAAAATTTGGTTAAAACTGAGACCGATGGAAAGAGGAAGAAGGAGGAGGATAACACCCAAAAGTCCAAGAAAAAGGGTAAGTCCGGGTTCAATAAGAACCAGCAGAGGTTAGATGAGAGACCAGTCTGCAAGACCTGCAACAGAAGACATTAGGGACAATGTCATTCGGATCAGCAGGCAAAGCGTTGTGGTATTTGCAATAAAACGGGGCATAAGACCATAGATTGCAAGGATCTTAAGAATGCCGTCTGTTATGGCTGTGGCGAGAAGGGCCACATTAAGACTAACTGCCCTAAAGCTGCCAATGAAGGTGCAGCTAAGCCTGGAGAGGCAAAGAAAGGAAACACCTGAGCCTTCCAGAGGAATGCAAGGGAGGCAGTCAATGACACTAATGTCATAACAGGTACGTTCCTCATTAACGATATCTTTGCTAGAGTTCTTTTCGATTCAGGAGCTGATAAGTCTTTTGTAGACCATAAGTTTAGTAAACTACTAAACCTACCCATAAGAACTCTAGATATTGCTTATGAAGTAGAACTAGCCGATGGTACTTTAGAAACTGCATCTTCTATTCTCGATGGATGTTCTATATCCATTAAGAATCATTCTATCCCTATCTCTCTTCTGCCAACGAATTTGGCAGGGTGCGATGTAGTCTTAGGCATGGATTGGTTGTCACACAACTGACGTGACCGTGTCATCCCGATCAGTCAAAAACCCAATTAAACCTAGGTAGCTAGGGTAAGTCGGGTATCGAATCCACGAAGAGCATGTGGTCAGTATCGCACGACCTGTTCGACTAGTTAGACTATTTACAAAAATGTACAATGTGATTATGAAGATTCCTAATTTTTTTTATAAGTTTATTTGGTCGGAAAATAAATCGGAGTTACCCGACAATTGGTATTATCTAAAACACTTGTGATTAACTAAAATTGCAACTAAATTACTAAATGATTAAAACAAGAAATTAGAGACAAGTTCCACACCGGGTTCGATTATTGCAAGTCCTAGGGTTCCTACGTGTTTTGACTTGATTCAATTGCATATAGTGATTAACATATTACTATCACGAAGCTTAGGTGCCAATTGTTATCGACATCATAGACAACGGACCGTAATGTATTTCGTTACCTCGGACATGTAAATCCTAACCTACGATAAGGCATAAGTGCACAAATTCATTTCGCAAAGTCAAATTTTATAATCATTCGACAATTCACAAATTCAATTCAAATGCACGACAATTATCAAAGGTTTCAAATACTAAAAAATTTGTCGTAAAATAAAAAGAAAAGACAAATTCATAAACCCTAGAAATTCTTACAACAATCTATACCTGGGTGAAACCGAATAGACTAGCCGTTCATGGTCGAAGAGGCGTGATCACCGGAGGATGAATACGATCACCGAACCATAATCTTGAGTCTTGAAGGAGAGTTGAGGGTTAGGGTTTGGATGGTGGAGAATGGATGAAGATGAAGTGGTGGTGTGTTGTGGCTCCAAGATCACTTTTTTAAACTCCCAATAAAAGTGTTGCTGTTACGTTTTGTTCCTTTTTCTTTTAGTCAACATGTATCAATTAATTCCAATAAGATAAACTCTGTTGGTGCACTACGTTTGTCGACTACGTCTTACATCGAGTCTTAGTGTTGTATAGAATAGACATGGCATGAAAACCAAGAAATGTGTGTTAGAGATAGTTTCGCTTTTATGGTCAGGGTCATAGGTTCGCTTATTTGTTCATGGTAGGTTCGCTTATACGGACATGACCGTATAAGCGAAAGTCCCTCACCTATATATAGGCAGTCATTTCAAGCGAACCTAAGTAGTGTGTTGTTGGTGTGTTCTTCCGGTGAGCCAAAAAGTGCTGCCGAAGTGCTGTCAGAGTCTGTAAACGTTATCAAGATCAATAAAACAGCAATTATAAGTGAATCCGGCTGAAATCGCACCAAATCATTAGTTTTCGCCTCTTGATTTGGATAGGAATTCTTCTGATCGACTCAAACAGGGCCGAACGCGATCCTACAAGTGGTATCAGAGCTCAGGAGGAGGAGTTCTTGCCATTTCAACTGCATTTCTTCTGTTTTTCTACACTTTCTTCAAATTTTCAAAATTTTATCGGTTGAAATTGTCTCAAAATTTCACAGAGTGTGCGTAATTGAATATTAACAAACCCTGGAAAGTTTCAGACCAAAATACAGACAAAAAATGGACAAAATGACCTTCAAACTTAGTTCCGCTTTTACGGACCCTTGATAGTTTCGCTTCAGTGACAGTGTTGTTTCACTCCAAGGGACAGTAATGTTTCGCTTCAGTGACAGTTAGTTTCGCTTAAGTGTCATCTTAGTTGTAGTTCCGCTCAAGAGATCCGCTTGAAAAGACATCAGGTAGATCCGCTTGAACAGACAACTTGTAGTTCCACTCGAAAGGTCCGCTTATAGGGATTAATTGTTGAGGGTTCGCTCAAGAGTTCCGCTTATTTGACACTTTGGAGGTTTCGCTCTTTTGACCAATCAAAGGTTTCTCTTTTAAGACAGTTTGAAGGTTCCGCTTTTAGTAACATTGGAGGTTCGCTTTTAGTGACAAGTGAAGTTTCGCTTTTCTGTACAACCAAAGGATTCGCTTTTGTGAACAAGTTTGCCTAAGCTTGAAAATTTGTGATCTTTGAACCTTGAACAATGGACAGCGAATTCTATAACGCTTTTGCTAGCCCGATCTCTACTACTCAGAATGCTTTGATTGATAATGAAACCGGAACGTCTCAGAAACCACCTAAACTCATGGATATTGATTATTATAACGTGTGGTCTGAACGATTTGGAAACTGGGTCGAGGCTTATCACCTAGATGCGTGGGAACACACTGAAGAACCATATGTTAGACCCGTTACAAATGGTGTGTAGCAAACAATTCGAGAAATGAGTACTGAAAATAAAAAGAAATATCGAGATGAGAAACTGATGGTGAGTCTACTTCAGCAAGCGATAAAAGAAGACATCTTGATATTGCTTCAACATGATGTAACTGCTTATTCAATCTGGACAGAATTGGAAGCAAAATTTGTTGGAAGTGATGATATGCTCAAAAATAAGATGTCTCTCATGAAGAAAGAATTCGATTTATTCCGTGGTTTGAAAACTGAAAACACCAAGCAGATAATTGATAGATATTGTAACTTGGTGAGAAATATGACAAAACTTGGAATTAAGAAAGATACTGATGAATTGATTGAAAAACTTGCAGATGCGCTACCACATGAAACATGGGGAACGTTTCTGATGATGCTGAGATCCAACAGAAAAGATTATAAGAATATGACACTGGGAGATTTCATCAAACACCTGGAAGCTCAAGAGATGGAGCAAAGGAAGATAGCCAGGATGAAGAATTACGATGGAGAACAAGATATCAGCTTATACTACAAGAGTGGTGTTCCTGGAACGACAAGTCATTCTCCAAAAATTGAAACTGCATTCAGTGTGAAAGATTCTTCTGAAAAGAAGTCATCCCAAGGATCAAGCAGCACAAGATTTTCTTCATTCGATCCAAATATTTCTGTAACAAAGAATGGAAGAAAACTTCAGTGCAATATTGTTCTTAGTATTGAAAATGATCAAGATTACACTGAAGAGATTGCTAAAAATCAAATATCTTTGTTGGGAATCGTTCTTGAGTCTTATAGTAGTTTTGTAGCCGGAAAGATCGGTAATCCAATGCTTACGAAAGAGGATTACGATCAAATTGATGCTGAGGAAATGGAATTAATGGACATAAAATGGTGCATGGCTAGTGTGATGAGACGAGCTGAGAAGTTTAAACAAATTACGGGAAGAGATGATTTTCGTGATGCAAATGTTTCAACTTTAGGCTTTGATAAATCTAAATTTACGTGTTTTCGTTGCAGGGAAAAGAGGCATTTCAAGAGAGAGTGCAAAAATCGTGAAGCTACTGGAGCCCAAAATCCTTTTGGAAACAACGATTATCACAAAAAGGCAATTTATCATCAAGTCACACCACCAGCACAGCATCAGGCACAAACTGCACATGGGAGAGATGTGATTGACGGGTCAAAAATAGCATGTCTAAGCAAATATGAAAACTTTTCATGGGATAAATATATTCCAACAAACAGCAAAGTGTGTTTGGCAGAACAAGATGATGAGAAGTTGGCTGAAGGTTTTTGTTGGGATGATGTTTGCCCAGATAAAGAACTCATGACCAAAGAGATGTCCAAAAACACTTCAAATGTTAATGCTTTCATTGCTAATGCCTATGATTTGAAATGTGCAGAAAGAAGCAGAAAAGTCATAGAAGCTGCTGAAGCAAGACGGAGAAAGCTTGAAGAAGAGGAAGAGAGATTAAAAGCTGAAGCTGAAGCTGAGAGAAAAAGGAGAGCTGAATTTTTACGATCAAACAGAACAGTCAAAGAGGTTCCTGAATTTGTAGTAAAAGTTGATGCTGAACCAGTCAAAGTTCTCGAAAAATGCATGAACTGTGATTCTTTAATCAAGCAGAACAATGAGTTGCTGCATAACATAAACAGATTGAAAGAATCATATGATAGAATGAACAGAGAAATAAACAAGTATACTGATTCGAGTGGTGAACAAGCTGTGGCAATGAATACAGTGAAGATAGCGTACCTGAGACAGCTTGATGATGCTAATTTTCATATAAAGAAATGTGCTGATCTGGAGTTGGAGTTAGCAACACAAAAGATAGAAACTGAGAAAGTTAAAAAATTATTAGAAAGTTACTCATGTTCTACTTTTGTTGTTGACAGGATTTATCCGGTTGTGGAGAATTTGAAGACGTTTGGAGAAGAGAAGACGTCCGAAGAAAAGAAATCTGTGACAAAAGACGAAGAAAAAGTGAAGACTTCTGGTAAGAAATCAAGTGTGGTCTACAATAGATGTCCGCCCCCGGTCGAAAATGGATATTCACCTCGAAATCCAAATTCCGAGAGAGTCGAAAAAGCAATAAACTTAAAATGGGAGTCTGGGCCATCGGATAACTTGCCAGAAAATATTGATGTCACGTACACGTCATCCGACACTGATCATGAGTCAAAGTTGATAAAAAGTGTGGTCGATCAGGTGTTAGATAAAGATGACAGTGAGGAGTCCAAACCCGAGTCAAAGTCTGGGTCCAATGCGTCAAAGCCGACATTCAAAAAGGACAAACGGGTTTATGATAAAGAGCTTTTGATGTCAAAATCTAATTTGAATGATGAATCATTCAAAGTGGCTTATACTTTGAAAGATTCTGACAAATTATATTCTGATGATGCTTTTCCAATAAGAAGTGTCAGACTTGAAATGATTCAAAAGGTCTTCAAAATATCAGAAATTAATATTTCTGAAATAAAAGATTTAAATCTTATCGGAAAACCTAAACAATACACTTCAAGAGATCAACAAAGAATTAACAAGAAAATGGGTTACAATTGTGGTTATAGTTTCCAAAAGAAACCAAACCATAATTGTAATTTAAAAAAAAAGGATTAGGATTTGTACCACCGAAAAACTATAAAAATGAAAAAATGTATAAACCAAAAACTATGTTTGTTTCAGGGAAAACGACAGAAGCTGAAAAAGAACAATCATTCAGAAAGCAGACAAATCAGGAATTCCTTGCCAAGAAGCAAGAAGAATTGAAGAAGAATGATGTTCCAAAGAAGATTGAAAAGAGAACCTGTTTTCAGTGTAAAACTGTTGGTCATGTTGCTAGAAATTGTCCGAAGACATTCAAGCCAAAACAGGAAGTCTCTAGTAAAATGAAAGAAAAGGTTGTCGAGACGACTGAACTGTCAACCCGGAAGTTTACTGGCTTTGAAAATTCAATTTTTGAAAAAGGAGAATGTTCAAAGAGTGCTTCAAGAAGAAAAGAAAATGTAAAAAATAAAAAATGGGTTGTGAAAAGTTCAGGTAACAATTCTGGTGATGAATCTGATTCCACAAAATCAGAGGAGCCACGTGTTGAGAAAAAGGTTGATAGAAAAGTTCAAACTATGAACGATGAAAATTTTCCACCGTTGCGTGCTGAAAATTTTATGAAGAAAGTTGGAAAAGTTGAAATTTCAAATCAATTTTATTCTGATAAGAAAAAATTTGATGTTGAAAAGACTTTCAACGGAAATGTGAAACATATTGTTGGTGCAGTCATCTGTCGACTACGTCTAATGTCGAGTCCGGGTTGCGATGCGGATCTGATCAAGCATGATGTCATCATGGTTAATGATGACATCATGTGACATTAGCATAAAATGAATATCATCAACATATCAGTAAACGACAAAGTCTTGAAAGTGAATTGTGACAATTGATTGTGATTGGACCAAATGATGGTCCAATGAGGGATCACCATCACAAGAGCCAATGATGTGCTTCCATTTAGAGGTCAAATGAGATGAGTTCAAATGAAGACAAAAGATCAAGGTGAGTCGTTTATTTGGTCAACTTTTCAGATCGCTTTTATGGCAAGGTGGAATCGCTTTTAAGTCAAGTTGTCAGATCGCTTTTAAGGACACAAGGTGAATCGCTTTTAAGGAAAGCATGTAGAATCGCTTTTTCGGTTAATCATGAGGATCGCTTTTGTGTACACTGTCATTACGAGCGGTCCTAGACTACTATAAATAGGTTCAATGTTCATTTCATTTGTAACATAGTTCAGAATTGATACCGAGGTATTGCCGGTTTTTTCCTTGTAATCTAAACGTTGTGAAATCAATCTACAAGAGGTTTAAAGTGTGAATCTAGCTGTGTACGCATCCGTTTCTTTGTTTCCGCCTCTGAAACGGAGTTGAGCTCTTCCAAACGACTCGTTTAGGTCGGAAATCGATCCTACAATTGGTATCAGAGCCAAGGAGGAGGAGATCTCGCATATACAGCTCGTTTTTCATCATTTTTCTGCTTCTACACCTTTCTTTTTCGGAAAAACGCAACTTTTTACGGTCAAAATCGCTTCAAACTTTCACAGGGTCTGAGTAATCATGAATTAACAAAACCTGGAAGTTTTCAGAACTAAATTCGGCTTAAAATTGATTAAAATTGAAGTTTTGTTCAAAAGCGGTTCGTGTTTTGCTGACATCACATCGTGGACCGCTCCAATATACTGTCTTGGGTCGCTTATTTGGTAAAAGGCTTGATTCGCTCTTAGTGACATTACTGAACCGCTCATTGAGACAAGTCGTGGCTCGCTTTTAAAACATTTGAGGACCGCTCATTGTGCCAAAAATCGTGGCTCGCTTATAGGACATCATCAGGCCCATCTGGCTCGCTTTTATGTCATTGCTTTTAATAAGCATTTATGTTAACTGCCCAACAAATATTGTTTCCCAATATTAAAAACGGTCCACTAAAAAGCATTTGGTAAAAAAATTAGTGGAATTTTAATTCAGTTTTGTATAATCGAGGTCATTTGTGTTGATGCATATTTTGTCTATTGCCTTCGTCAATCCGGTTAATCCGAGTCATAGTGAAAAGCCGAGAAGAAATCAAGCGTATTATGTCATATCTAGTTAGAAATGGCAAGGTGGCAAACTTGTAATTAGTGGGAACTCTCACTAAGTTGCCTTGACCATATAAATAGGAGTTATGTCATATTTTGAGTTAGACTTTTGGAAGACTTTTGGAAGACTTTTAGAAGAGATTTAGAGAGGAGACTTGGAGAAGACTTTCTAGAGAGAGAAAGTAGAGAGAGAAAGCTGTAAAGTTGTGATTCTTGTATCAATCTTGTCAAAGTTAGCAATGGAATCACATTAAAAGTACGTTATCGTGTGTTCGGTCACGTTCGTTCACGGATTCCGCACGTGAAACGTTCGTTACGCAATCGAACGGTGCCAAAACCGGTCCTACAAGTGGTATCAGAGCTAGGAGCTCGATTGCTTGATCAAACACGTTGTTTTCGTACTGATTCAGAGCCGATTCAGATCCAATTTCGTCGATTTTTCATATTCTACTCGTTCTTTTCTGAAAAACGTCAAATTGAATAGGTAAATACGGTCCAAATCGTCTGATTTTTGGATATAAGGTGCGTTTAGACCCGATCTACAACCCTACCAAGTTTCAGCCCGAAACTCCAAGCCGTTTTGGAGAAATCTCGATTTTTAGGTCCGAATTCGCAGGTGTGGATCGCTTTTAGAACACCTGGATCGCTTTTGTGGATCGCTCATTGAATGATCCTGAACCGCTCGAAAATACATGTTAGGATCGCTCTTTTGGTAAAATATCCAGGATCGCTCCAAATTTTCTCTTAGGATCGCTCAAAATTGTACTGCATGGCTCGCTCATAAAGTCAATCGTTGAACCGCTTTTGTGAAAACATATGAACCGCTGATAAGACTTCTTATGAATCACTCATAAAGTCATCACAGTGAATCGCTTATATGTCAGATGACAGGAATCGCTTATATGTCAGATGACAGGACCGCTCAAAGTGATTGGGAACCGCTTATTGATCATTTACGTGGACCGTTTATGTGACAAGTGTGGATCGCTCAAACAGTTCAATTTTGGTCCGCCTATATGACCTGCTTTTGAGACATTGTCTGGATCGCCTTTATTGCACCGTCCAAAATTGCACATGATAGCAAATAGTCCACCGCCTTTTTGTCTTTAGTGAAGGCACAAATCCAAACACTGTCACCGTCCCATATTGCATGATTCACCGCCCCATTTATTTTCTTTTGCCCAATCAAAGCTATTCACCGCCCAATCCACTTATTCTTGTCACCCATTTCCTATAATTGTTCCACTGCCCATTACCTAAGCTTGACCCAATAAGAGCTTTTGATAACCGCCCAAAAATTGATAAAAGCCCATCATTGATTGTTGTCGGCCACTCAGTGTCAAGTATTAAAAAAAAGTATTATTTGTTGATTGCTGTTAGGTCACCGCCCACAAAGACATCGGCCCTATAAACTCTTGTTATCACCGTTCCACTTGTTACATGTATTAATTGTGCCGTCCACATTCATATAATTGTTTAGTGAATGGATTAGAAGTTGGTCAAATCATTTGGTTTGAATGTGAATGGATTTTTAATTGGCAAAATTTTGTCAGGTCGAGTGGTTTGAGTTTTTGGTGTCTATCAGTTCACACAAAAGACAATTCAAGTTTGCACGAATTCACAAAAATATTGTTTGTAAATATTTCATTTCTGCATTTCAGTTTCTCTTTCAGAAAAATTCAAAAATATTTTTGGTGTGTTTTAGCATAAATTTTTGAAAATTCAAAAAGATTTTCGACAACTGATGTTGAATAGCTGATTTTCAAAATTCCGAGTGCTAAACATGATGAGCAATACTTGAGGGGGGGTGTGTGTGTGAAATTGAAATGTTTTTCATAATCTAACCTTTTCAAGTGGTTCATCACAATCTGAGTTTGTTTTGAATGAGAATCTGGATTGGTTCAAATTCATATGTTTGAAATATATGTGAAAGAAATTTACTCTGAGGTAGAGTTTTTACAGGAAAACCAGACGTCGATCCTGAAGATGTTGCTGAAGATCAAAGGAATACCAGCAAATCGAGAGGGGGAGTCTGAAGATAGAGAGAAAGAAGTCCAAAGACTGATAAAGACTGAAGTCGTTGAAGACTCGACACTTAAGACTCGTCAACATCTGAGGGGGAGTCTGTTGGTGCAGTCATCTGTCGACTACGTCTTAATATCGAGTCTAGTTCTCGTTGCGGATCCAATCAGACATGACACCACGAGTGACATCACCCATATGACATCACAAGTGATGTCATGAATTAACAAAATGGATATTAGCCGTTTACCAATTCACATCAAGGTCTTGATAATTAATAATGTCAACATTTTGTGATTGGACCACTAAGTGATCAAATGAGAAGTCACCAATCAAAGGACCAATAAGGTGGTGCCTTTTGAAGGACCAATCACATGGGAGGTCCAATCGATGAAGATGATGCTGCTATTTGAAAGATCACAAGACGACAAAAGCTTTTTTAGGAAATCATGTGGAATCGATGATAAGGTCAAGAGAGGGGAACCGCCTTTATGGCATCTTGTGGGATCGCTCGTAGTGTAACATGCATGAACCGCCTTTGTGGCATGTCTCTATAGGCGGTTCACAACTAGTATATATAGGATCATTTGCCATTTCATTTGTAACGTGGTTCAGATTTGCTACCGAGGTGCTGCCGGTATTTCCTTGTACTGTAAACATTGTAAAATCAATCTACAAGAGGTTTAAAGTGTGAATCTAGCTGTGTACGCATCCGTTTTTTTGTTTCCGCCTCTGAAACGGAGTTGAGCTCTTCCGAACGACTCGTTTAGGTCGAAATCCGATCCTACAGTGCGAAGCAGGAATCGGCATCCTGATTGGTAAAATGGTGATGTAGACGTAACATTCCTACAAGTGGTATTGTTTGTTTACAAGTGGTTAGAAGATTTGTTTGTGCATAACTTGTGCATACGGTAAATCAAGGACATTAATTTGTACTTGATTTTCTACTGATGGTTTATGATCAAACTGGAAATGATAAATCTTTAAAATGTTTGAAGAAAACAAGATGAAGAGATAACCCCGAATCTACAAATGGTTTGAACACAAACTAATTTTTCCGGAAAAACCATTTTGATTGAAACAAACTTAAGTGTTTTGAAATCATTATGGGAAAATAGTTTGTTGTGAGGGGGAGTTCTGATTGTTTTTGCACAAGAATGGTGAATTGAGGTGATTCACATAATGTTGTCATATTTCTTGTATAGTTTGTTTTCAATTTTTTTTTCCTCGGAAAATCAAAATTGAAACATATTTTGATTTTAGGGGGAGTAATAAAATTTTGAAAAATTTAAAAAAATTGAAAAATGAAAATGAGTTTTGTTGCAAAAAGAGGAGATGATAGTACATCGGTGGACTATCACAGCATGCTAGAGATTTGTAAAGACAAAATTGTTTTTAAACAAGTCTTACTAATGATGTGTCAGTAGACTTCGCACAGTTAGTAAATTGTATTCGAGATATAAACATAAAATCAAAACTTACTTATTTTGTGGGGAACACTACTTGGATATATAGGTAACCCCTGAAATCTCGTTTGAAAGGTTTCTTATTCTGGAATACTAGGTTCTTGTACTCAATTGATGTCTGGGGTATTATTCCGGGACTTCTGCTGAACGGTAGTTCTGACCTAGTCCCTGGCTAATACTTTCTTCATATGCTTGAAACATAGCATAAAGCCCTCAGCTGATTAGACAATAAAATTGATGATCAGTTGTTGTAGCTGAAAAGATCCTCTAAAGGGGACCCACTGCTAAGTCGAAGCTGATATCTCTCTGCTGAACGGAAGTTCTGACCTGAGATCCCTCAGTTCTCGCATTTTTCCCCTAATTTATATACAGATATCATTTGTAGTTATACTTACCTGTAGATCAGAATATTGGGATCTGGATACGGGAGTATATTCAAGAGGTGGGACACTCAAATAAGTTTAAGTGCTAATACATTAAATACGTATCTTGAATCAATTGAAAATTTGTGTAGAGGTTTAAGTGGACAACAATACTGACAATCAGAAGTAAATTTGTTTTTAACATTTGCTGATTAATCAAGATCAACGGTGTTGGTGATATGTCTCAAAAACCGATATGATCCTCTTGCACAATCTCTCAAAAATAGTGTTCATTTCTGTATTGTTCAAAATTCAAAAATCCAAAAATATTGTATTTTTGTTTGATATTTGAAAACTACAAAAAGATTTTCGACAACAGAGTGTGAAGAACTGATATTTGACATTTCAAGTGCTAAACATGTTGAACTTGTGGTTTGAGAGAGAGTGTAAAACTGTGAAGATTTGAAATGCAAATTTGGTTCATTAACTTGATGAATAAGTTGAATGGTAACCTACAGTTTGATCTTCATAATTCTTCTTTTATGATTTGTTGATTCATTAAGTTGAATTGAAAATTGTATTAGTTTGTAATAGTATGGTTGAGTTTTGCAGGTTTCTGATCCTGTTGCTACGAATAGCCAGGAGACACATCAGAACCAGAGAAGAGCTTAAACAGAGAAAGCCAGGAGTTGATTTCAATGGTGATAACGATTTCCAGACAGAGATCCCAGCATGATGATAGGGGGAGTCTGATGAAAGTTAGAGCCAGAGAATGATCCAGGCATGTGATTCCAAGAAGAAATTCTTGAAGAAAATTTGATTCCAGGCAGAGTTCCTGAAGAAGACCGAACAAGAGTGAAGAGCTGGAAATGATTGAAGACTCTCACTAAAGATTTCGTCAACATCCAAGGGGGAGTTTGTTAGTGCAGTTGTCTGTTGACTACATCTTAGTTCGAGTCTTAGAGAGAGAGAGAAAGACAAGTCGTTACGAGTTTCACTACGAGATTGACTACGGCAATATCCAAGGGGGAGATTGTTGATGCATATTTTGTCTATTGCCTTCGTCAATCCGGTTAATCCGAGTCATAGTGAAAAGCCGAGAAGAAATCAAGCGTATTATGTCATATCTAGTTAGAAATGGCAAGGTGGCAAACTTGTAATTAGTGGGAACTCTCACTAAGTTGCCTTGACCATATAAATAGGAGTTATGTCATATTTTGAGTTAGACTTTTGGAAGACTTTTGGAAGACTTTTAGAAGAGATTTAGAGAGGAGACTTGGAGAAGACTTTCTAGAGAGAGAAAGTAGAGAGAGAAAGCTGTAAAGTTGTGATTCTTGTATCAATCTTGTCAAAGTTAGCAATGGAATCACATTAAAAGTACGTTATCGTGTGTTCGGTCACGTTCGTTCACGGATTCCGCACGTGAAACGTTCGTTACGCAATCGAACGGTTCCAAAACCGGTCCTACATCCTTAGTTTATCTTTTAAATTCAGCTTCAAATTCTTTGGAACTTAGATCATCTTCATCCCTATACAGTGTAAGTTCAAGGAGATCCTGCAAATCTTCAACACTAAGGCCTAGTGCTTCTTTCCTTGATATGTACTTCACTTCACCATTGGTTCTGACCAGAGTCAATACGTGGGTCTTTTGATCAGATATCCACTTTAGTATTTTTAAACCAAATGGGTTTCTTGGGAGAGATTTATTCTTTGATGAGTTAGGAGATAATGGCCTTGTGAACACTTGCAGACTTTCAGACATTCTTTTGAAGGCTTCTTCAATGACCTTGTTTGCTGCAGCTATGTCTTATGCAGTTTCTTTCTCAATTTGCTCTTGCCTTTCAATTTCTGACATGTCTGTTGCCGTGTTTGGTGATGCAGGTTTGTTTAATACCTTCTTAACATGGTTTTGAAGCTTTGTTGAGCTGTCTTCTTTTAGACCCATTTTCATGATGGTGTCCTTGAAGTACTCTGCTTCCTTTTCTTTGACCTCTTCTTCAGTCAGTTGTTTACCTTCTTCTTGGTTTGACACAAAAATAGGTTTGTCTGCTGTTTTGAACAATGTTCTGAGGTTTTCAATCTGCTGTTCAAGCTTCATCATTTCTCACGTTTCTTTGAAGCACTTGAAACAGTTATCTTTCTTTTCTTTAGCCTTTCATAGGCTTCATCAGTCTGCTGCCTGGACCATTTTGATATGGCTTCAGCAGTATCCATTTTTGCATCCACCAGCTCCTTTTGCTTTCCTTTATACTCTGTAGTTAGGTCAGCAAAGAGCTTTTTGTATTTACTCCAGTTCGGAGCATTCTTCTTCTTTGTAGGATCATTCTTGATTTTCTCAATCCTTTCAGCCTCATGCTTTAGAGCAACTAATGGCCATTCTTTGAACTGTTGTTCTTCAGCAGGATAGAATTTCTCTTTCATGATGTAGGCTAGATATTGTTTTCTTAACCTTTTCTTTTGATCAGCCTTTTCTTTGTTTAGCTCTTGTGCAAATTCTTCTATCTGCTTTACTTTTGTGAAGTAGAACTCCAGTCTTTTAGCAATGCCTTCGTCGCTTAGACCTTCACTTTCACTATCAACCTTAGCTTTTACTTTAGCTTGCCTTGCCTTGATCTTGAGGTAATCATCCATATCTTCTGGTGCCATGTAGCCTATGAGTGAGGAGAATCTTCTTTTTGAAGGATCTTCTTCTGTATAGAATTGCCTCATCTCATTTTTGATAGCTTCAAGTTCTAGTGGATATTGTGAAGCATTAGGATCGTGTATACCCTCATTGGCAGAGATTGGCTTTCTTTTTCTACTGAAGAGCTTTGGTTGTGATGTAGAAAAGGTGAGAGCAGTGGTGGATGGTTGACTAATAGCTATTGAAACAACTGGTGCTTCAACCGCTGTTGTCATTACAACTACTGATGTATCAGCAGATGTCTTCTGCTTTTGAGCAGGGGTTATGATGGCAGATGTTTGAGTGGTGATAAGTGGCTGACTAACAGTAGTTGAAACAACTGGTGTTTCAACCACTGTTGCCATTACAACAGATGTTATAACATCTGTTGTCTTCTGCTTTTTGGCAGGGGGTGATGATGGTTTGGCTGTTTTTGATGGTGATGGTGGTTTTTGTGCTGTAGACACAGATGGTGGTGGAACAGTAGTTGTGGTGGTGTGTGGTGATGTGGTGTGTGTTGATACTGTAGTTTTAGTTTGGCTACTTTCTGGCTCAACATATATACCATCATCAATTCCCTTTTTCTTCCACTTGATCTTCTCCCCCTTTTTGGCATTATCTGAGAAGGGTTCACTCATGAAGAGAACAGTGGAGGGAACCTTTCCAGAGGCACTTTGAATGTGAGCCTTTATAGCTTTTATATCCGCTTGAGTATCCTTGAATCTTGATTCCACCATATTTGTCAGCTTTTGAACATGTATGGCATGCTACTGATCTGCCATCTGCTTTTGTCTTTCCAGCAGTGGTTGAAAAAGATTCCATAACTCATTTGCAGCAGGTGCTTGTTGAGCAGGTGCTTGAGCAGGAGGAGTAGTGGATTGGGCTTTCTGAGCTTTTAATAGCTGCTGCACCATATCTTTTATTTCAGCAACTGAGGTTTCAAGGTTTTCGACCCTGCCCGTCAATTCCTGATATCTTGAATCGTCACCTGAGTTAACAGGATCACCTGAATCCCCACCAGCAGTATTGGTTTTACCAATGAATGACTTAGGAACAGAGTCCCAAAGTCATCCACTGATGCCCCTTGTTCTCGGTACTGGGGACTTCTTTCTTCAGCACTTGATAACCTTTTGATGTTGCCAGTAGTCAAAACAAACTCACTGGTGGTTCTCAGTGGTGCTATAGAAGAAATTGCCTTCAAGGGAGTCTTACTAATGAAACCACTGTCCAAGTGTAAACCTGTAGATTCAACACTTGTAGTGGCTGCTCCACTTGAACTACTGATAGGAATTACTTGTAATTCCTGCAGTGTAACCTCCTCAATTGTTGCTGGGATAGCAGAAATGTCAACATCAGACCCAGTCACCTATTGAAGTATACTCTCAGTGATAGGTGGTTGAGAGGAACTGGTTTGTGTCTGAGTAACATCAGCTGCATGCAACAAGGTTATGGTGGATGGTGGTATTATGTGGGGTGAGGGTAAAGGAGTTGAAAGTGACATGTCCTTGTGATCAGGACTGTGGAAGATGGATCCGAGTGGGTCAAGAGCTTCATATTGTGGTGTCCCTGTGCTTACAACCTGATCCTTTTGTGAGGATGCAGGAGGAGTTTGAGGCAAGGGTTGAGATCTTTCTTCCACCTGCTGTGAGGAAATAGCAGCAGTGGTTATTGGTGACTTTTGTGCTGTCACTGGCATTGTCTCTGGGATATCATCTTCCAGAGATGCCTTTGTTTTGGGTTTGGTGGGCTTGCTGGATATTTTTCTTTTTGTCTTTTTAGTGGTGGCAGGTGTGGGTTTCAAAACAGTGGGTGTGCTGCTTTGATCACCTGGAGCAGTGGGCTCAGCAGCAGATACCTGAGGAGCAGTTTCATCTGCTGAATTCTGCTCAGGCACCTCTGCTTTTGTTTTTATTGGTGCCAACATTCTAGAGAATGTTTCAGGTGTTAAGCAGTTTATTTTAAAAGAGGCACCTTGTTTGGGCAAATCTGCTTCTTTCTCTACAAATTTTTGTTCAAAATAGTAGCTTAAAAATCTTGGAAAGAGCAGAAATGCCTTATTATCAACGTTTTTTTTTACCAAATCATCAAATATTTCCTGGGAGTAATTAAAGTTTTTATTATTTAAAATCGCATACCCCAGGCATTGAATTTTTGTTGGTATTTCATTAAAAGACGTTGTTTTATTAGAAACACACATTAACAGTGTGTGAAATAAAAATCTGGGTGCAGAAGGAAAATAACCTTTTTGTAAGGTATCCCTTTTCGGTTGCTCTGCATAGCCCCTGTTTATGAAATCCTTTTTCAACTCGTCTTTAGAAAATGAGGTTTTTCCTTTCAAATCATCGTGTTTAAAGATTTCAGAAATAGATTGTGGAGAGATTTGAACCTTCTTACCCTGTATCGAGGAGTTGATGGCTGTGATGATGTCTCCTTGTTTTTCAAGGGTGGCTTTTTTCCAGAACTCTCTCTGGGTTTGAAGATAAATGGGAGCGTCTGCTGTTATCAAAGTTTTGTACTTTGATGCAGATAAGATGTCAATGATGGAGTCGAAAGTGTTGTCAGTTGTGGGTTTTGTGAGTATACCCACATAGTTGTGAGGGGATTTGTAGCGAATCTCCGTAGTTTCAGCGGCCATTTGAGTGGCGTCTGATGGGGTGGAGGAAGAAGATGTTTTGATTTTGACTTCGATTTTGGTTTCGTCATTTTTGATGAAGAAGATCGAAGAAAGTTTTTGGAGTTATGAGAGGGAAACTGCTTTGTGAAGAGAATGTTTGGAATTCAATTCGACAGTGAAACCCTTTTTGGATTTAATCAGGGTTTTATTCAGGGAAAAAATGAATGCTAATGTGGCAGCGGTTATAATGATCTGATGGCTAAAAACTGACCAAGTGCCAACCCCTGATGAAATGGTAAATAATGCAGGACAGTTGTTTTGACAACCACTGATGGATCAATCATCAGTAGTTACAACGGTAATGAAATGAAGCAGTGGGTGTATCAGTGGATAAAACAATGATTTTAAACATCAGTGTTTTTGAAAGAGCAGGGGTTGACTATTAGCAGTGGACATACTTTAGAGAACAGATGTTGAGGCACAACAGCATTTAAGGTACAGCAGTGGTTGAAAACAATAATGAGGATCATTTGTGTAACAACTATTTGTGCAGCAGTGTTTTGACTTTCGACAAATAATTTTAGCATCTGCTTGTTCAGATGTAGGAATTGATTTTGTCTTGTCTTGTGAGAGCACAATATCTTATCTAACATCTGTTTAGCACCAGAAATGCTATTCTTAACAAAATACATTTTAGATGTATATTATCAAGATTAAATTGCCAGCAGTTATCTACAGAATTTTTGTTCAAGGTTTTGCCAAATGTCCATTATTCCAGACAGTGGTTTAGCATCCCAGATGATGAAGACAATTCTACTAAAGCTACTCATTTTGTGTCTAATTACTTGAACTAGAACATGAGTATCTCAGTAGTTCAAAATCAATTTGCAATCAATTTTTGATCTGTGACAACCAAACTTGAGCTTAACATGACCTTGATATGTGTGCCATTTTCTTTTGATCAGATTTAAGGATAGTAATTTCACACAAAAATAAGGAAATTGCATCCTGACCAGAGATGAACTTTTACTAACAAAAATGAGTAAAAGTACAAAATATATTTTACAAGAAGTAATATATATATCTGGTTTTATTTGAGAAAAACACCTTAAAAAAATTAAAGGATGTTTTGAAAATTATCAAAAGGATCTGACAGCTTTTCAATAAGTTCATGATCATATCATTCTCAAGTTATTTTGACCATTGTTTGGGGTCATTTTCTTGTCAATCGATTGTAAATTCTTCTTTTAAGGTCAATCACTGGGAATGTCATTGTTACCTGAACAATTCCTGTATTGATGAATGCACATAGTTGCATGATTCCATTGTTTTACCCAACTTTAACCTCAAGAGTGTTTTATGCTTATACTCTTTTCTTTTGATTTCAAAAGTTTTGAGATAACCACACTTTGAGATTTGTTCATTTCCCTTTTCCCTTTTTACCCTTTCCATTCACATGTTCAGAAATACTCACTGGGAGATTTTATTTTGAACAAGCTTAGTCCAGAATCATTTTGAAGTAATGTTTTGAGAGATCTGGCCACATTTGTGCATGTTTTATTACCAGATCTCACATTACGTATGATTAGGACTGTTTTGACTCCTTATTTTCTTAATATGTTTTGACAAAGTTGATTTGGTCCTTTTTAGGATTCTCAACCTGCCTTTGAGCACATAAGAAATTTTGACTAAAGCTTTATTTCCCTCTTTCTATGTCAGCAGAACACTAGTGTTTAGATGAACATAGGTTTTGCTGATCTGAGGTGCATACTTTAGTGTAAAATATGAAAACATCACAAATTTCATAACAACAGTTGAAATCAATTTTGAATGAAGATGAACACACCATAGTTTTCAGATAAGTTTCCAGATCAGGAAACTATGAGTGATTTGTGCATGACATCACCAGTTGTATGAGATTTGTGAATCTTATGACATCTTGGTTGTTTTACAGAGCTTTTGAGTCATCATTTTGAACATGATTTCTCGTTACTCTGTTTTTCAACTGAAATACGACCAACCTTAGTATCAATGAATTGTGAGCTGAACTGTTATGCCAAATTGATTGTTAGATCGAATTTGACTGTCCAAGCTCTGATACCAATTGTTAGGATCGGAGGCTCTCATGATTGTGTTTGTTTGTATAAATTGAACAGTCAGAATATAAGAAATGATATAAAGTGCAGCGGAAATGGATACAAACTTTGTAAACACAATCAAAGAGGAAAATAGTTTGATAAACAAATGCTTTTCATTAAGTTGAATGATTGAAATACAAAGCAAATGATTACAGCATGTTTACAGAACTAAGCTCCCCCTCAGCCTGATACCCCAAGGTTGGTTGCACAAGATGAAAGGGTTGGACTGAAGAAGAAGAATCCACTCAGTCAATCAAATGTAACAGTATAGGGTACTGCTCCATTTATAGGCAAACCAAACCACTGAAGCATCTCAGCTGACGTCACCATGATAGTGACATCTAACAAACTAACAACCTATATACACTGTTCTAAACAAACTACTGATATGCAACATTTGATTATCAGTACAATAAGAGATAACAACTGCTTCACGTTCCACTGTTGTAGCCTGAGCACTGATGTTGAACTTCAGTGCTTTCTTCAAAGGTGATCAGTCTTTGAGTGGGCAGTGCTTGTGTCTTCAGCAGTACTTAGGAAACAGCAGTAGATAGAGCAACAGTGTTTGTCTTCAGCAGTTCTTTAGAGTTTCGTCAGTGTTTGGTTCATCAGTTGTTGTAGTGAGCAGTACTTAAGATTCATCAGCTGTTAGAATACCACTGTCAAGGGGAAAGCAAAGTGTAGGCTGCTGCTTATTGTTAGTCCACTGATGTGATCCGGTTTTGGCTTTACATTATCTGTTCCTCTGGTAGGGTTCAATCCCAACAACATATCATTTAATCATTCTAGAATATTCAGGGATTCCCACCCTACTTTGATTGGTAAATAATTAATTTCCTTGGATGGTGAGCATTTCACCAGATGGGGTTTTAACTTCGATGAGTTTCTTATCACATGCAATACGGACTTGGATGTTGATCGGTGTATTTTTGTATACTCTAGTTTATTTTAATTATAAAAAAAAATCATCGATATTGTTATAAAAATACCACTTTGATCGGTTTTGTTGTTTTGTAGGTTGTGAAGAGAACTAGTTTAAAATGATGAATTTATAATTAATATAACATAAATAATAAACTTTGAAAAATCAAATAAGAAATACTAATTGCAATTGATATTCAAATTGTTTTCTTTGTTTTTGGAGTCAACGAGAAAACAAAACAGAATACTAAACAATTAACTTAATTAAAATTGCAATTAACGTATTTGTAATTAATGTGTTTGTTGTTTTGGAATTGTGTACAGAATGAAATATAAATGGAGTTCAAAAAGTGTGTTGAAGAATGGTTATACAGAAGTGAAATGGAGCATGTGCAACTAATTGGGTTTTCTATAACTCTTGCCATAAACAATCATGCATAACCCACCATAGAGTTTATCTTATTGGAATTAATTGATACATGTTGACTAAAAGAAAAAGGAACAAAACGTAACAGCAACACTTTTATTGGGAGTTTAAAAAAGTGATCTTGGAGCCACAACACACCACCACTTCATCTTCATCCATTCTCCACCATCCAAACCCTAACCCCTAACCCTCAACTCTCCTTCAAGACTCAAGATTATGGTTCGGTGCTCGTATTCATCCTCCGGTGATCGCGCCTCTTCGACCATGAACGGCTAGTCTCTTCGGTTTCACCCCGGTATAGATTGTTGTAAGAATTTCTAGGGTTTATGCATTTGTCTTTTCATTTGATTTTATGATAAATTGTTTAGTATTTGAAACCTTTGATAATTGTCATGCATTTGAATTGAATTTTTGAATTGTCGAATGATTATAAAATTTGACTTTGCGAAATGAATTTGTGCACTTATGCCTTATCGTAGGTTAGGATTTACATGTCCGAGGTAACGAAGTGCATTACGGTCCGTTGTCTATGACGTCGATAGCAATTGGCACCTAAGCTTCGTGATAGTAATCTGTTAATCACTATATGGAATTGAATCAAGTTAAAACATGTAGGAACCCTAGGTCTTGCAATAATCGAACCGGGTGTGGAACTTGTCTCTAATTTCTTGTTTTAATCATTTAGTAATTTAGTTGCAATTTTAGTTAATCACAAGTGTTTTAGATACTACCAATTTTCGGGTCACTCCGATTTATTTTCCAACCAAATAAACTTATAAAAAAATTAGGAATCTTCATAATCACATTGTACATTTTTGTAAATAGTCTAACTAGTCGAACAGGTCGTGTGATACTGACCACATGCTATTCGTGGATTCGATACCCGACTTACCCTAGCTACCTAGGTTTAATTGGGTTTTTGACTGATCGGGACGATACGGTCACACCAAAATGGCGTCGTTGCCTGGGAGCTAGTGCGCTTAGTATTGTATTATTCGTTTGATTTGTTTTATTGGGTAGTTTTAAATCTTAAAAAAAACTCAAAAAAAAATTAGTTTTTAGTATGCTTTCTTTTTTTTTCTATTTGATTTTACTTTGGGTAGTCGAGTTTTTCCTGTACAGGTATATGTTTTGCCAGCACCTTATTTCACCATGAATTGGGTAGATGATGACCCATGTATATGTTGTGGGAGCAACTGTCACTGGGTTGAGGATTGTCTGATGTTTGAAGTTAAATACGGAAATCGCGGGAGGTATTGCTCTGAATATAGGCGAGAAAAAGGATATATGAGGATTTGCTATGATGATGACGGGATACCCTTTTATTATCCCAACTTTGAACCACCTCCACCACCAGAGCAAGAAAGCGAAGCTTATCAGTCATGCCCTTGTTGTGGAAAAGTTCACATACATGAAGATTGCCCAGTGTTTTGGAAAGATCCAGTGTTTTGGAAAGGAAAAATAAAGTCCGGTTACAAGCCACCTTCATATCAAGGATACTATCAGGCAAATGTCAACAACAATTATGAGCCAAAGTGGGATTATGATAGTTATGAACCCGAGATGTCACGTTTCCCAAGTTACCAGGAGGAGTATGATGACTATTATTATGAATACCCTCAACCGGCATACGAGGAACCTCAAGATTCAATAATTTCAAAGCTTGATACGATTCTGAATGTAATAGAAGATTCAAGGCAAGAAATTAAAATGGAATTGAAAAAGGAACTTGAGGTGAGAGATAAAGCTCACGAGGCATTGGCAAAGCAAGTGGGTCAACTCGCCGAAGAACTGGCTCAACTTAGACGGGACCAAGAGATGTTGACTAGTGGTACCGTGGTAGATGGTGATGTGGTGGAAGAGGTTATGGATCTTCCAAAGCAAGAAAACGAGTGTTTAAATTTAAATGAAGACATAACACCTTTCAAAGAAGTAGTAACTGAGGTAATCATAGTGTATCCTAACTATGATAAAGTTGGGGAAAAGAGCGTGAGATTGAAGGAAAGAAAGGTGAGATGGCAAGACCTCGCTCAAACTATCATGAAGTGGCCCCGCATAAGTGTTTCAATTTTCATACCAATCGTTTGGATGGAAATGTGGAACTGGCAAGTCAACTACCGAGCGTATGTTGGAAACTCGGTAGGCAAATGTTCACTTCGACCACCATGAGAGGCAAATCAGGTATGATTGTTGTAGAGTTTGTATTATTATTCGTTTTATTTTTTTTCTTAGATAAATGAACTTTGTGGGTGTGTTCCCTATATAACCCTCAAGAGACCTTTCTCGTCCTCCCGAGCTATCGGGAGGTTTAAAGGGCTTGTTGCATACACTAAATGCAACCGTGATTCCTATGAAAGTGAGTTAGGTTTGTTGTTGTAAATTATTTTTTTCCACTAATCAAAGCAATTAATAGATTACTTGGTAAATGTTTTTGTGAAATGGTAAAATGAACAATCTTATGGATTTTAATTGTTGTGATAAGCTTGCTTCTACACATATTTGAGGTTTGTAGGTACCTTCATGCTTTGCTTTGGCAACCATTTCGCTTGGAAACAAGGACTATCATGAAATGTGAAGAAATCATGTGTATCTATTTTTAATTCTCTAAGCTTTGATTTTTGTATATATATTTTTTAATAGTGGATTGTAATTGTATATTATTGGGGTGAGGTCATTGTAGTTGTAACATTTGTGCCTGTAATCATCATGAACAGTTCAATTATCAATAAAATAATGTTATTTGATCCCAATGTTTGTTTGGTTGTGTTTTGCATTTTTCATGTTTTGACTTTTGTTCAAATTCAAACTCTACATCGCTTTCTGGAGAATTATACGCAAACTGGTGCGTAAACGTACTCAGTTTAATGCGACAAATACTCCGGAACATCAACATATACTCAACATACCTTAAATAACCTTTACATAACTTAGAAATAAGTTTTGAAGGCTTTGGTATAGCAAAAACAAGTTAATTCGCTTACAGGGACTAAACTTGACAAACTGCGAAAGTATGCCAATTTGAACTGTAACGAACATTCCGGAACATGTCCATAAGTTAAACATACCATAAATATCCCTTACATAGCTTAGAAATAGGCTTTGAGGGGTTTGGTATGCTAAAATAAACTTTTGGGTCATTCAGGGACTAAAAGTGTCAAAAAGTGCACAAGTTTGCACTTTCACGCATAACTTACGTTCTGAATACATCCGGACATCCAAAAATTTATGTAAGCATCCTAATATTATGCCTTAGTGTTTGGCATAAGAAAAATCCATTCGTCGCGTCATTTGGATCATTTTTCGCGCTTATGCGCATTCCGTCGTAATTAAGCGAACATCGCGTTCGTACGACCAAACGAGCCAACATCCGGAACATTTTTGAGCATGTTTCATGTCCACAATGTTTAGGCATCATTTTAGGGCCTTAAAGTTGGCTTTACGGGCCTTAGAAGTGTCGGAAATGGCTTAAACACGCAACAGGGACCAAAACTGTCATTTTTCAAAGTATGTGCAGATCAGACGGGCTCAGGCGGCCCGCCTGAGTTTTTGCATATCCTGATGCGGGCCGCGTGGGACTGTCAGACAGATTCAATGCATCTATTTAATGCAGTTGGCCTTTCGTTCGATCAAGGGGCGATGCCCTTTCACCCAATCAAGAGCAAAGGGGCATTTTCTGACTTACCACAAGAATTTGACAAGTGTACGCTCGAGATCGCGGCACGATATTCGATAAACGATCCTAACGGTTCCACTTTTCCTATAAATACCCCCCCCCTTTTGTGTAAAAACCCACAAGAATCAGATCTAAAGCTCTAAGTTGGAACCATTGTTTCATACCTGAGCTATTTGATCTAGATTAGCACTCGGGGACCCTCCGTAAGTCTTCTTTCGCTCTTTTATTCGCTTTTCGAGTCCGAAAGTCAACGTTTTGTTGACTTTCTGCATTGACCAGCTTATGGTCGATGCGAAGTTCATGGAACTTCATAACGTGAGCGTGATCACGATGGTTATAGTCCGTAGTGACTATACCTACTGATCACCACGTTATCTAGGCTCAGTGACGAGTCGTAGTTTCGGCCAAAATGTGCATTCTTGCATATTTTGTAACCAAACTACTCGTGGGCATCAAAGCCGTTTGTTTTGATGTCAAAACTATTTTCAAACTTAGTTAAGCATGTTCTAACATGCTTAGCTCGTCACTTTTAGTTTAGTGCTTATATAGGGTCGTAAGGTAAGCGATCTAAACCATCGCTTATACTTTCGAACCCGACCCATTTGGTCGATCATTAGGATCCGACCAAACACTTTAGGTGGCCATAGTTGTAACCTTCCGGGGTTATACCTAGTGGTCACGATGTTAGGCGTTCCAGACACGTTCTACGCAAACGACGCGTAAGGTAGCATAAGCTACCTAAACGGGTCGTGATGGACCGTAAGCACTTAGGTTAAGTTTCATTTTAGTATGTAGGCTTTGTTAAACCATATTACACGAGTCTCCATACTCGTTTGGTTTACGAACCCGCGTACTATCCGATCCTTCCGATTTGGTCCGGTATATTAACATAGCTACCTATTAGGTGCCGTTTGATATCCCGTGACCTCTAGCATTATCTGGTTATTATACAAGAACTCCAAAGCAATCTCAGGTGAGTACATAGAACCCCATCTTTTACTGTTTTCCAAACTGTTTTGGGGTGAAACACATGTGCCTATCTGTTACATTCATGCTTTCCATGTTTTCACATCATATGCCTGCTATGTTGTTAGTACATTATAGTACACGATTTCATTACATTTTATGCTATGTATGCCCATTGTGTGCGTACTTAGTGCATTGATTTACATGAACATTTCTGTTGCATATGTTTACTCAGCATATGGACACATCGATTTACATGAACATTTCAGTTGCATATGTTTACTCAGCATATGGACACATTGATTTACATGAACATTTCTGCTTCGTATGTTTACTTAGCATACTTAGTACAATTGTTTACATCACATGCCTTCATTTTGTTATGACATTTGGTTTGTTTAACATGGGACAATACATTCATTAACATTAGCTACGCCGTTCGTTAGTAGGTAGTGGTACCATAGGAATTGACAACTCCCATTCCTGAAGTCCTGGGTTTGATAGGACTGGAAGGAATGACCGAATTCGATATACATAACTAAGATAAACCTTTAATTTGTTTAAGGGTTTATCGCCGCAGTCTCAAGGCTTGGATGTATGCATAGTTTACAATACCACATAAATGTTAATATCAATAGAGCATGCATTTTTCCACAGAACATAACGTTGATTTAAACCACGTGTTTCTTCAACGACTTGTTTTGTGCATTTTACAAATGGTTTAAGTTGATACATTTCGCTTACCATACATGATACATTTTGGGATGCACATTACATGATTTACATTGAACATAAACACGTCGACATTGACATACACATTTGGTGGTTTACATTTGAACATAAACATTTGACATGGTTTACAATAACACTTGACATTTGGTTTACACATGAACAATTTACATGGTGGATTGGTTTGGGTAAATGATTTAAGTAACGTGGCGTATGTAATATGATACAAACATGGTGGATACGCCGCTGGTACTTCCTATATATAAATGTTTGTATAATATTACATATCGTGGCGTTATCTAAGTCATTTCAGTTTAGACACATTACATTTTACATAAATAACATATTCTTCACAAGACATTATTTTCACAAACAACTTATCTTATTCAACTCATTTTACTTGGTTATTCGTTTAACCTTGCACTTATCTATACATATCATTTGATGTTATCGTTTTTCAAATGGTTTACAAAGCAAGACAAATTACAAGGTTCATGACTGACTGTTATTAAACATTCTTTAAACTCAAGTCATGAATCCCATTTTCACAAAACCTATGTATCTCACAGGCATTTTTATGCTGACGTACCTACTTTCACATGTGTTTTCAGGAGCTGTTCCATAGGACGATGAACACGACACTAGGGCGGACCTGTGCCTTAGAGACCAAAAACTGAAGATAGAACTAGAATAACTGTGTTCTGGATTCTGTACTTCCTTTTAAGACAATGTAACACCCTTGTTTAATAAATAAAATGTAACTTTAATTTCCATGGTTGTATAACAATTAATTCTGTCCACGACACTCCCCGGCGTTTCCGCCGCGGTTGCATGTTATACGCGGCCGGGGTGTGACAGAAGAGTTGGTATCAGAGCCAATGGTTATAGGGAATTAGGTTATTAGTAATGCTTTGACCTAGACTATAACTTTCTAGGACCCTAACACAAGCTATCTTGTGTTTAGAGTTTAAAACATGCACATCACCTATCCTTAGGTGATAACCACAACGGGAACTTCGGTTCCGAATCCGCTTTGAAAATTAATCATCTGTTCTAGGATGATTGATTACTAGGTTTTGAACCCTCTGTTATAAGGTTTTGAACCCTCTGTTATAAGGTTTTGAACCCTCTGTTATATGGTTTTGAACCTCTTTGGATTTCAAAAAAAAATCCCGTCAAAGTTTTGGGTTAATAGTGTGAACACGTGCGAACTGGAAGAGTGAATGCCTGTACCCTGGGTTTTCTGTCTAAGGCTAGAGTGTTCGTACAAATCCACATAATCGGACCAGTCACTCTTACCTGGGAACTCTTGGGGTGAGTGTTCACTTATAGGCGAGCATGTCTTCGCGATACACTAATCCTGACCCATTTACTTTGACTAGACATTTCATGTCGCTTAATTGCTTTGCGATGCATAACCGCCATCTTTGCTTTTGTTGATTTTGCTTCATCTCATTCTCTTCATCCAATCATCTCACTCGTTTCATTTCATGTTTTTCTCTTCTAGAATGCCTCCTCGACGCGACACCCAGATAGCTACTGCCGAGTTGGCGGAGATTATTGCGCAGCAGATGGCTGCTCAATTTCCGAATCTCTTTACTCAATGGAACCAGGCCAACAACAACAACAATGGTACATGCAAATACAAGGATTTTAGCTCGGCTAAGCCACTCAAGTTTAGTGGTTCGAGAGCATCGAGAACACTTTCCGTCATGTGCAGTGTCCGGATAATCGCAAGGTCAAGTTTTCTTCGAGCGTGTTTCAGAAGAGGGCTCTTACATGGTGGAATGGGGTTATGAGAGATCAAGGTGCAGAAGTTGCTCTAGCTCAAACATGGGCTGAATTGAGAGCTCTTATGATGAGGGAGTTTTGTCCTCGTCATGAGCAACGAGCGTTGGAGAAAGAATTTGATGTTTTGAAGCAAGATAGTGGCGAGCACAGGGCTTATACGGATAGGTTTGAGGAGTTGAGTCTTCTTTGCCCGACTATGGTTACCCCACTCGATAAGGCCATCGAAAGGTACATCGACGGCCTACCTGACTCAGTACAAGACATTCTCACTGGTAGCAACCCTACCACACTCCGTCAGGCAATCGAGTTATCAGCGACACTGACTGAGTCGCAGATTCGGAAGAATAAGCTACACAGGAAGGGTGACAAGGGCAAGAAACAGTCGGCTGACAAGGAAGATAGCAAGAAAGGTCAAAACATGAAGGGGAAGGATTCTGGTTTCTCAAGGGGGTCAAGGAAGCGTAAGGCTTCCCAAAACTATGCTGTCACTGCCCAAGCAAACCAGGCAGCTCCCAACCAGCCTCCAGCAAAGAAGCCCTATTCAGGGAGTGCACCTTTGTGCAATCAATGCAACAGTCACCATCAGCCACAACATCAGTGTTGTTTCTGTACAAACTGTGGGAAGTCGGGTCATCTTGCCGATGTTTGTCGGTTTGCTCAGAATCGCGCAGTTCAGAACCCTGCTCAACAAGTTGCTCAGCAACAGGGTCAGGCTGCACGACCAAACTACCCACCAGGTGCTTGTTATAACTGTGGGGATCTGACCCACTACAGAAATCGGTGTCCAAGGCTAGCCAACCTGAACCAGAATGCAAACCAGAATCAGGCACCGGCTCGAGGTCGAGTCTTTAACATGAATGCACAAGAAGCACAAGCAGACAACGAGGTGGTGAGCGGTACGTTCTTTATTAATAATCAGCCAGCATCTGTTCTTTTTGATTCGGGTGCCGACAAGAGCTTTGTGTCATTGTCTTTTGAGACAATGCTTCGCGTGTCTAGAACGAAACTAGGTAAACCTTTGACAGTAGAGGTTGCCAGTGGTGAACCCATTGTTCTTAATTCTGTTCTACGCAACTGCCAGTTGAACCTTAACGACCATATTTTTCCTATTGACCTCACGCCAATGCAACTTGGAAGCTTCGACGTTATTGTGGGAATGGATTAGTTATCTAAGCATCGCGCAGAGATAGTTTGTTCTGAGAAGATTGTTCGTGTGCCGCTGTCTACAGGCGAGATCCTACAGGTTCGTGGTGAGAAGCCTGCCGGTGGTCTCAAACTCATGTCTTGTTTTAAAGCTCGGAAGTATCTGCGAAAGCACTACGTGGCTTTCTTAGCACATGTTACAGCAGATAAAGGCAAGGGTAAGACTATTTCAGATATTCCTGTCGTTCGGGATTATTCTGAAGTTTTCCCTGAAGAGTTACCTGGTCTACCTCCAGCACGCCAAGTCGAGTTCCGTATTGATCTCCTACCTGGTGCAAATCCCATTGCCAGAGCTCCATACCGTCTTGCACCATCAGAGATGCAAGAGTTATCTAAGCAGCTTCAGGAGCTCTCCGACAAAGGTTTTATCCGTCCTAGCTTTTCACCTTGGGGTGCTCCCGTTCTCTTTGTAAAGAAGAAGGATGGATCTTTTAGGATGTGTATCGATTACCGTGAGCTTAACAAGCTTACCATCAAGAATCGGTATCCCCTACCTCGCGTTGATGATCTCTTTGATCAATTGCAAGGCGCTTCTTATTTTTCAAAGATTGATCTACGATCTAGATATCATCAGCTTCGTGTATATGAAGAAGACATTCCCAAGACGGCGTTCCGTACTCGTTATGGACATTATGAGTTCACAGTCATGCCATTCGGTTTGACTAATGCTCCTGCTGTTTTCATGGACTTGATGAATAGGGTCTGCAAGCCTTATTTAGATAAGTTCATCATCGTTTTCATTGATGATATTTTGATATATTCTAAGACGCGAGCTGATCATGAAGAACATCTTCGCCTTACGTTGGAACTCCTAAAGAAAGAGCAACTTTTCGCCAAATTCTCCAAGTGTGAATTCTGGCTTAAAGAAGTTCAATTCTTAGGACATATTGTCAACGAACAAGGTATTCATGTGGATCCCTCCAAGATCAGTGCGATTAAGGATTGGGATACACCTACTACTCCTACTGAAGTTCGTTCTTTTCTTGGTCTAGCGGGTTATTACCGCCGCTTCATTGAGAATTTCTCAAAGATTGCAGTTCCTCTAACTGCTCTAACTCAGAAGAACAAGCCCTTTGATTGGGGAGTCAAGCAAGAGGAAGCGTTTCTGACTTTGAAACAGAAACTTTGTGACGCGCCTGTCCTAACTTTGCCCGAGGGTAATGATGATTTCGTCGTTTATTGCGATGCATCTAAATTAGGTCTTGGCTGCGTCCTGATGCAAAGAAACAAAGTCATAGCATACACATCAAGACAGTTGAAGATACATGAGAAGAACTACACCACTCATGATCTTGAGTTGGGTGCAGTTGTCTTCGCTCTTAAGATTTGGAGACACTACTTGTACGGTACGAAATGTGTGGTTTTCACTGACCACAAGAGTCTTCAACACATCTTCAACCAGAAAGAACTCAACATGAGGCAAAGACGTTGGGTTGAACTCCTAAACGACTACGACTGCGAGATTCGCTACCATCCTGGTAAGGCGAATGTCGTAGCCGATGCATTGAGTCGCAAGGAACGTACTAAGCTTCATTGTGTTCGTGTCCAATCTGTTATTCAAACCGACATCCAAGCACGTATTTCTCAGGCTCAACAAGCTTGTGTTTCACAAGGTTTAATGGATAAGGAATTTCCTTATCACATAACACCTGCTCTTGAACTGAAGGACAATGGATCATATTACTTCATGGACCGTTTGTGGGTCCCGAGCCAAGATAATCTTCGTACCTTGCTTATGGATGAAGCCCATAAGTCTCGTTATTCTATTCATCCTGGCTCAGATAAGATGTATAAGGATCTTCGTATACAGTATTGGTGGCCTGGTATGAAGAAAGACATTGCCTTATATGTATCAAAATGCCTTACTTGTCTTAAGGTTAAGGCTGAACATCAGCGTCCTTCTGGTTTATTGGAGCAACCGGAGATCCCAGTTTGGAAATGGGAAAACATTACTATGGATCTCATTACTAAACTTCCGCGCACAAAGAAAGGTCACGATGCCATCTGGGTAGTCGTTGATCGTCTTACAAAGTCAGCGCATTTCTTGCCAATCCGTGAGGATTTTTCGGCTGACAAACTTGCTCAAATCTACGTGGATGAAATTGTAGCACGACATGGTGTTCCTTTGAACATCATTTCTGACAGGGATGCTCGTTTCACTTCTCATTTTTGGAGAACCATGCAATCTGCTATGGGGTCTCAACTTAATCTGAGCACAGCTTATCATCCGCAAACGGATGGTCAATCTGAAAGAACAATCCAGACACTGGAGCATATGCTTAGAGCTTGTGTGATAGATTTTGGTGGTAGTTGGGATTCACATCTTCCATTGATTGAATTCTCCTACAACAACAGTTATCACTCCAGCATCAACATGGCTCCTTTCGAGGCTCTCTATGGTCGAAAATGTCGTTCACCAGTCTGCTGGAATGAGATTGGCGAGGCTCAACTTACTGGACCTGCCCTCATTTTAGAGACAACAGAAAAGGTAAAGAAAGTTCGTGATAACCTTCAGACAGCTAGAAGCCGTCAAAAGAGTTACGCGGACCTAAAACGCAAGCCCTTGGATTTTCAAGTAGGTGATCGTGTATTACTCAAGGTCTCACCTTGGAAAGGTGTGATCAGATTTGGAAAGAAAGGAAAACTTGCACCTAGATACGTTGGACCATTTAAGTTCGTCGAAAGAATCGGCAAGGTAGCCTACAGACTTGAGTTACCTCCTGAACTTGGAAATGTTCATCCAACTTTTCACGTGTCCAATCTCAAGAGGTGTTTAGCTGATGAGAACCTCCACATACCGCTTGACGAAATTCGTGTTGATAAAACACTGAAATTTGTCGAGAAACCAGTGGAAATCATGGAACGTGAAGTCAAGTGGCTTAAACGCAAGCGCATTCCTTTGGTCAAGGTTCGTTGGGAATCTAAGCGTGGACCTGAGTTTACTTGGGAACGTGAAGATCAAATGAAGGCAAAATATCCGCATCTTTTTCCACGAGTTTCCTCTAAATAAATTTCGGGACGAAATTTCCACAAGTAGGGGAGACTGTAACATTTGTGCCTGTAATCATCATGAACAGTTCAATTATCAATAAAATAATGTTATTTGATCCCAGTGTTTGTTTGGTTGTGTTTTGCATTTTTCATGTTTTGACTTTTGTTCAAATTCAAACTCTACATCGCTTTCTGGAGAATTATACGCAAACTGGTGCGTAAACGTACTCAGTTTAATGCGACAAATACTCCGGAACATCAACATATACTCAACATACCTTAAATAACCTTTACATAACTTAGAAATAAGTTTTGAAGGCTTTGGTATAGCAAAAACAAGTTAATTCGCTTACAGGGACTAAACTTGACAAACTGCGAAAGTATGCCAATTTGAACTGTAACGAACATTCCGGAACATGTCCATAAGTTAAACATACCATAAATATCCCTTACATAGCTTAGAAATAGGCTTTGAGGGGTTTGGTATGCTAAAATAAACTTTTGGGTCATTCAGGGACTAAAAGTGGCAAAAAGTGCACAAGTTTGCACTTTCACGCATAACTTACGTTCTGAATACATCCGGACATCCAAAAATTTATGTAAGCATCCTAATATTATGCCTTAGTGTTTGGCATAAGAAAAATCCATTCGTCGCGTCATTTGGATCATTTTTCGCGCTTATGCGCATTCCGTCGTAATTAAGCGAACATCGCGTTCGTACGACCAAACGAGCCAACATCCGGAACATTTTTGAGCATGTTTCATGTCCACAATGTTTAGGCATCATTTTAGGGCCTTAAAGTTGGCTTTACGGGCCTTAGAAGTGTCGGAAATGGCTTAAACACGCAACAGGGACCAAAACTGTCATTTTTCAAAGTATGTGCAGATCAGACGGGCTCAGGCGGCCCGCCTGAGTTTTTGCATATCCTGATGCGGGCCGCGTGGGACTGTCAGACAGATTCAATGCATCTATTTAATGCAGTTGGCCTTTCGTTCGATCAAGGGGCGATGCCCTTTCACCCAATCAAGAGCCAAGGGGCATTTTCTGACTTACCACAAGAATTTGACAAGTGTACGCTCGAGATCGCGGCACGATATTCGATAAACGATCCTAACGGTTCCAGTTTTCCTATAACTACCCCCCCCCTTTTGTGTAAAAACCCACAAGAATCAGATCTAAAGCTCTAAGTTGGAACAATTGTTTCATACCTGAGCTATTTGATCTAGATTAGCACTCGGGGACCCTCCGTAAGTCTTCTTTCGCTCTTTTATTCGCTTTTCGAATCCGAAAGTCAACGTTTTGTTGACTTTCTGCATTGACCAGCTTATGGTCGATGCGAAGTTCATGGAACTTCATAACGTGAGCGTGATCACGATGGTTATAGTCCGTAGTGACTATACCTACTGATCACCATGTTATCTAGGCTCAGTGACGAGTCGTAGTTTCGGCCAAAATGTGCATTCTTGCATATTTTGTAACCAAACTACTCGTGGGCATCAAAGCCGTTTGTTTTGATGTCAAACCTGTTTTCAAACTTAGTTAAGCATGTTCTAACATGCTTAGCTCGTCACTTTTAGTTTAGTGCTTATATAGGGTCGTAAGGTAAGCGATCTAAACCATCGCTTATACTTTCGAACCCGACCCATTTGGTCGATCATTAGGATCCGACCAAACACTTTAGGTGGCCATAGTTGTAACCTTCCGGGGTTATACCTAGTGGTCACGATGTTAGGCGTTCCAGACACGTTCTACGCAAACGACACGTAAGGTAGCATAAGCTACCTAAACGGGTCGTGATGGACCGTAAGCACTTAGGTTAAGCTTCATTTTAGTATGTAGGCTTTGTTAAACCATATTACACGAGTCTCCATACTCGTTTGGTTTACGAACCCGCGTACTATCCGATCCTTCCGATTTGGTCTGGTATATTAACATAGCTACCTATTAGGTGTCGTTTGATATCCCGTGACCTCTAGCATTATCTGGTTATTATACAAGAACTCCAAAGCAATCTCAGGTGAGTACATAGAACCCCATCTTTTACTGTTTTCCAAACTGTTTTGGGGTGAAACACATGTGCCTATCTGTTACATTCATGCTTTCCATGTTTTCACATCATATGCCTGCTATGTTGTTAGTACATTATAGTACACGATTTCATTACATTTTATGCTATGTATGCCCATTGTGTGCGTACTTAGTGCATTGATTTACATGAACATTTCTGTTGCATATGTTTACTCTGCATATGGACACATCGATTTACATGAACATTTCAGTTGCATATGTTTACTCAGCACATGGACACATTGATTTACATGAACATTTCTGCTTCGTATGTTTACTTAGCATACTTAGTACAATTGTTTACATCACATGCCTTCATTTTGTTATGACATTTGGTTTGTTTAACATGGGACAATACATTCATTAACATTAGCTACGCCGTTCGTTAGTAGGTAGTGGTACCATAGGAATTGACAACTCTCATTCCTGAAGTCCTGGGTTTGATAGGACTGGAAGGAATGACCGAATTCGATATACATAACTAAGATAAACCTTTAGTTTGTTTAAAGGTTTATCGCCGCAGTCTCAAGGCTTGGATGTATGCATAGTTTACAATACCACATAAATGTTAATATCAATAGAGCATGCATTTTTCCACAGAACATAACGTTGATTTAAACCACGTGTTTCTTCAACGACTTGTTTTGTGCATTTTACAAATGGTTTAAGTTGATACATTTCGCTTACCATACATGATACATTTTGGGATGCACATTACATGATTTACATTGAACATAAACACGTCGACATTGACATACACATTTGGTGGTTTACATTTGAACATAAACATTTGACATGGTTTACAATAACACTTGACATTTGGTTTACACATGAACAATTTACATGGTGGATTGGTTTGGGTAAATGATTTAAGTAACGTGGCGTATGTAATATGATACAAACATGGTGGATACGCCGCTGGTACTTCCTATATATAAATGTTTGTATAATATTACATATCGTGGCGTTATCTAAGTCATTTCAGTTTAGACACATTACATTTTACATAAATAACATATTCTTCACAAGACATTATTTTCACAAACAACTTATCTTATTCAACACATTTTACTTGGTTATTCGTTTAACCTTGCACTTATCTATACATATCATTTGATGTTATCGTTTTTCAAATGGTTTACAAAGCAAGACAAATTACAAGGTTCATGACTGACTGTTATTAAACATTCTTTAAACTCAAGTCATGAATCCCATTTTCACAAAACCTATGTATCTCACAGGCATTTTTATGCTGGCGTACCTACTTTCACATGTGTTTTCAGGAGCTGTTCCATAGGACGATGAACACGACACTAGGGCGGACCTGTGCCTTTGAGACCAAAAACTGAAGATAGAACTAGAATAACTGTGTTCTGGATTCTGTACTTCCTTTTAAGACAATGTAACACCCTTGTTTAATAAATAAAATGTAACTTTAATTTCCATGGTTGTATAACAATTAATTCTGTCCACGACACTCCCCGGCGTTTCCGCCGCGGTTGCATGTTATACGCGGCCGGGGTGTGACAGTAGTGGTGGTTAAGTCTTGTGCATCCTGGTTACGCTTAAAAAGTTTTCAAAAGTTAAATTTAAATCTTACCCTTCATTAAAAACACTACACATTGAGGACAATGTCAATCTCAAGTGTGGGGATGGAGAAGAAAAATTGGAAATTTTGAAAACTTTTGCCTTTAAGTCGACTTGATCGTATTTGAAGACCGAATTTCTCAAAGTAAATCATCAACGGGTTCCGAACCAAACCACATGTATAGGTCCTTAGTCATGGTCATGTTCCATGTGATTGTAGTAGAAAAGGTAATTCTAGCAATTTTTTAAGAAAGAGGAAAAGAAATGCCTAGCTATAGCTAACAAGCTTTTGGTAAAATAAATGCATGCTTCACATCGGTAACCTTTCTCCCCTACTTGGTGAGATTTTGAGCCTACTTTAAAACAAAAAAAAAATCATTATCATATACATATATTTTTCATTTGTTTGAGAGTAGGCCATATGTTAGCTCTATGTTAGAACTTGTATGATTTGATACACACCGAGGCCATGGACTAGACATTCGCACATAGATGATAAAGGCAATTTAGGACCACCTTTTTGTTTTAACACCCTTATGTAGTTTTACCAACTTATCCACAAACCACCCATTAGAAGCCAAACTTGAACCCTTTTCCATTCGTTTGTTAACCCATATCATTACCCAAGTTAAACCTTAACCTCGTTTGAAAACCGTCTAGATAAGATCCATTTGTTTATAGTTTATAAAAGCCAACAAACGGGTCGAAAGACCACAATCGAGGCTAAAAAAGATATGAATAAGTTAGATACGGGTCAAAATTACCCAATATCTTAGTTTATTTGCTTAGAAGAAAATAAGGATTCTTTAACGGTTCGTGTTCACCATTTTTCATTTTAGCCACTTTTTAGCCAAAAAAATCCTAACCTTCGCCTAAGCCAAAAACCGTAAGACCTTTTAATATGTGCGATGTCTATGTGTTGTAGTGGAGGTGTAATTGTCATTCAAGCTTATAATTATAGAATAATATAGTTGGTCTTTGAGTGCTTATTACTAGTGTATTACATGCTAGTTCAGAAATGAAACCGAGAGGAGTGATCAATTGTGAGGGGTATGTTGCATGAGAATAAAAACCAAAGCACGTTAGATTTGGTTAGGCATTTCCTTGTTTTAAAAAGATTATCACTTTGATTTGCTATTTAATAACCAATAAACTATGATTAACATTGTGAATGGGGTATGACTATTGACCTTAACTAAGAATTCGTAAGGAATTTGTGAAATGTATTTGTTAAATAATGGTTGGATAATATCGAAAGAGTTTGCTTGAGGGCAAGCAAAAGATAAGTGTGGGGATGTGATCGGTGTATTTTTGTACACTCTAATTATAACCTTATTAAAAAACAACTAATTTATGCATATGGGAATTGTACAATTGGCTTTGGGAGCTTTTCAAAAAAAAATTGGAATTTCCCTTTTTGATCCTAAAGTTTTAAACTTTGACAATTTAAGTTTAAAGTTTTAATCTTTGTTTCATTTTTCACCTTAAAGTTTTAATCTTTGACAAATAAGTTTATAGTTTTAATCTTTGTTAATTTAACCTCTTTCATTAATTTGATATTTCACTTCTAATTCAAAAGTTTTCATCTTATATAATTTAACCCCTTTGATTAATTTGATTTTTCACTTCTAATTCAAAAGTTTCCATCTTTTGCGATTTAACCACTTTGATTTTTTTACTTATGTGTTGTAATCTTGGCTTTGCGAGTTTTTCAAAGAAAAAATGGTTATGCATATGGTTGTTGAAACCTTGGCTTTGAGGGTTTTTAAAAAAAATTGATTTTTTTTACTTTTCACTCAAATGTATTTCATAAATTACCTTTAATGCAAAACTATTTGTTTTTTTACTTTTAACATAAAACTTTTTATCTTTTGCAATCTATGCTAACAACTTTTTTACTTTCAACTTTGGCCCTTTATATTTTTCATTTTCCGCAAATTTTTCGCTTTATGCTTCGTTCTAAATTTTGTGACTAAACACATCGAAACGTGCGTTTTTGGTTTAAAGTTTTTATGTTTCGTTCTAAATTTTGCGAGTTAACACGACGCAACGTACGTGTGTGGGTGAACGTTTTTACATCGTCTATTTTTTTCCCGTTTGAAAGGTTCAACATAACGTGCGCGTCCTAAATCGACTTAGTTATAACTAAAGAATCCCCGCCGCATTGCGGCGGGTCGTAATTCTAGTTTATTTTAATTATAAAAAAAATTCATCGATATTGTTATAAAAATACCACTTTGATCGGTTTTGTTATTTTGTAGGTTGTGAAGAGAACTGGTTTAAAATGATGAATTTATAATTAATATAACATAAATAATAAACTTTGAAAAATCAAATAAGAAATACTAATTGCAATTGATATTCAAATTGTTTTCTTTGTTTTTGGAGTCAACGAGAAAACAAAACAGAATACTAAACAATTAACTTAATTAAAATTGCAATTAATGTATTTGTAATTAATGTGTTTGTTGTTTTGGAATTGTGTAGAGAATGAAATATAAATGGAGTTCAAAAAGTGTGTTGAAGAATGGTTATACAGAAGTTAAATGGAGCATGTGCAACTAATTGGGTTTTCTATAACTCTTGCCATAAACGATCATCCATAACCCACCATAGAGTTTGTAGGATCGCGTTCGGCCCTGTTTGAGTCGATCAGAAGAATTCCTATCCAAATCAAGAGGCGGAAACTAATGATTTGGTGCGATTTCAGCCGGATTCACTTATAATTGCTGTTTTATTGATCTTGATAACGTTTACAGAGTCTGACAGCACTTCGGCGGCACTTTGTGGCTCACCGGAAGAACACACCAACAACACACTACTTAGGTTCGCTTGAAATGACTGCTTATATATAGGTGAGGGACTTTCGCTTATACGGTCATGTCCGTATAAGCTAACCTACCATGAACAAATAAGCGAACCTATGACCCTGACCATAAAAGCGAAACTATCTCTAACACACATTTCTTGGTTTTCGTGCCATGTCTATTCTATACAACACTAAGACTCGATGTAAGACGTAGTCGACAGACGTAGTGCACCAACAGACTCCCCCTCGGATGTTGATGGAGTCTTCGAGTCTTCGATTGTCAACCTACAGTCTTTATCAGTCTTCAATCTTCCTCTGAAGAATTTGTTATTTCAAGAATCCGCAAACTCTATCTTCATCATCAACAAACTTCTCTCTCTAGGATGTTGACACGGTGTCTTCAGACTCCCCCTCTCAATCTGCTGGGATTGTAGTCTGGAATTCACAGCTTCAAAATTTATCTTCAAGATCGATACCTGGCTCTATTCCATCACAGAATAGTCACCTGGCACACATTTACCTGCACAATCTCTACCTTCACATAAGTTTCTTTAAAGATTAAACTTTCAAATTTAAGAAACTATGATGGTAAACTACAGTAATGATTTTGCATTCAGGATCTTTTACTGGCACTTTTCAAGCAAACTTAACAACATCACATACTCTCTCCCAAACCTGTTCTTCATGTTTAGCACTTTGAACTTCGAAAATCAGCTTCTTAACACCAGTTGTCGAAAATCTTTTTGGATTTAAAAAAAAACAAAGTAACTAACACCATTTGTAAAATACAAAACAATGCAGAAATGAAATATTTACAGACAATATTTTTGTGAGTTCATGCAAGAGGATCATATCAGTTTTAAGACATATCAACAACACCGTTAAGCTAGATTTCATTTTAAGTTCTAAACAATTTACCTAGATTGTCAGTATGTTTGTCCTCTTAAATTTTCACACAGTTTTCAACTGTTTCGAGATATGCAATTAGTGTCTTAGAAACTTAAACTTATCCGTGTGTCCCACTACTTGAATATACTCCTGTATCCAGATCCCAATATTCAGTCTTACAGGTGAGTATACCACAGATGATATCTGTAAAAGGGTTAAGTGCGAGGGCCGTGAGAGCTCAGGTCGATACTTCCGTATACGCAGAGAGATGACGGCTTCGACTTTCGGTGTGTTCCCTTTAGAGGATCTTTTGTTACAACAGCAACGACTATCAATTTTATTGTTTCATCAGCATGCTGAGGGTGAGCTTATATTTCAAAGCTTTTTTGCAGAAAGCATTATCCGGGGACTAGGTCAGTATTTCCATACATCAGAATTCCCGGGATAATACCCCAGATATCACTGAGTATAAAGACCTAGTATCTCAGAATAAGGAACCTTTCAAACAAGATTTCAGGGGTTACCTATATATCCAAGCAGTTTTGTTAACCCACAGAATAAGCAAGTTTGAAATTTAGGTTTATATCTCTTTACAGTTTACTAAATGTGCGAAAACCTACTGACACATCCACATTAAGATTGTTTATCACATTTTGACTTTACATTTCTTTAGCATGCTGTGATAATCCACTGATGTACTATCATTTCCTCTTTTATGCAACAAAAACTCATTTTTCAGTTTTATCATGTTTTTGGCTTTTTCAAATTTTCTGATGTTTTTGGATTTTCTAAAATTTCTTACTCCCCCTAAAATTCAAATATATCTAATGAAAATTTAAAACAAACTATACAGAACATGACAACTGATATCGAATCGCTTCAATTCTCCATCCGTTTGGCTTAAACAGTTAGAACTCCCCCTCACAACAAACTATTTTCCCATACTGATTTCAAAACACTCAAGTTTGTTTCAATCAAAATGGTTTTTCCGGAAAATAAGTTTGATGGATTTTACCACTTGTAAATTTGTCAATTAACAAATTCGGGGATGTGGTTCATCATATTATCTTTCAACCACTTGTAGGAAAAATTCAAGCACAAATTAATGTCCTTGATTTACCATATGCAGATATGCACAAACCAATCTTCAAACCTGTTTTTCAACCAATTACCATCTGTTGGTTGAATTCTCAAGGTGCCGATTCCTACTCCTCGCTTACAAACCTGGGAGTTCCGGCAAGTCCTGCAAAAACTTCTCAAACACATTATACAAAACATGATAAAGAATGATGCCGATTCATGATCCACGATTACCAACTTGGGATCTCCGGCAATTCAGGTTTTTACTCTTTGAAAAATATATCCACCCAAGCCTGACCTTCCTTGGGTGTAACTGTAGGATCGATTTCCGACCTAAACGAGTCGTTTGGAAGAGCTCAACTCCGTTTCAGAGGCGGAAACAAAGAAACGGATGCGTACACAGCTAGATTCACACTTTAAACCTCTTGTAGATTGATTTCACAACGTTTAGATTACAAGGAAAAAACCGGCAATACCTCGGTATCAATTCTGAACTATGTTACAAATGAAATGAACATTGAACCTATTTATTGTAGTCTAGGACCGCTCGTAATGACAGTGTACACAAAAGCGATCCACATGATTAACCGAAAAAGCGATTCCACATGCTTTCCTTAAAAGCGATTCACCTTGTCTCCTTAAAAGCGATCTGACAACTTGACTTAAAAGCAATTCCACCTTGCCATAAAAGCGATCTGAAAAGTTGACCAAATAAACGATTCACCTTGATCTTTTGTCTTCATTTGAACTCATCTCATTTGACCTCTAAATGGAAGCACATCATTGGCTCTTGTGATGGTGATCCCTCATTGGACCATCATTTGGTCCAATCACAATCAATTGTCACAATTCACTTTCAAGACTTTGTCGTTTACTGATATGTTGATGATATTCATTTTATGCTAATGTCACATGATGTCATCATTAACCATGATGACATCATGCTTGATCAGATCCGCATCGCAACCCGGACTCGACATTAGACGTAGTCGACAGATGACTGCACCAACAGACTCCCCCTCAGATGTTGACGAGTCTTAAGTGTCGAGTCTTCAACGACTTCAGTCTTTCTCACAGTCTTCGGGCTTCTTTCTCTCTATCTTCAGACTCCCCCTCTCGATTTGCTGGCATTCCTTTGATCTTCAGCAACATCTTCAGGATCGACATCTGGCTTTTCTACATAAACTCTACCTCAGAGTAAATTTCTTTCACATATATTTCAAACATATGAACTTGCACCAATTCACACTCTCTATCAAAACAAACACAGATTGTGATGAACCACTTGAAAAAGTTAGATTATGAAAACAATTAATTTCATACAAACACTCCCCCTCAAGTATTGCTCATCATGTTTAGCACTCGGAATTTTGAAAATCAGCTATTCAACATCAGTTGTCGAAAATCTTTTTGACTTTTTCAAAATTTATGCTAAAACACACCAAAAATCTTTTTGTATTTTGAAATAAAGAAGCTAAAATGCAGAAATAAACTATTTACAAACAATATTTTTGTGAGCTCGTGCAAGAGGATCATATCAGTTATGAGACAAATCACTAACACCGTTAAGCTTTAAACATACTCAGTTATAAACAATTTACCTAGATTGTCAGTATGTTTGTCCACTTAAACCTTCACACAAATTTCAATCGATTCGAGATACGATATTAATGTTTTAGAGACTTAAACTTAATTGTGTATCACTCCACTTGAATATACTCCCGTATCCAGATCCCAAATATTCAGTCTTACAGGTGAGTATACCACAGATGATATCTGTAAAGGGGTTAAATGCGAAACCGTGAGAGCTCAGGTCAGAACTTCCGTTCAGCAGAGAGATGACGGCTCGACTTTTGGTGGGTCCCCTTTAGAGGATCTTTTTGCATTTCATCAGCAGCGACTATCAATTTTATTGTTTCATCAGCATGCTGAGGGCGGCGCTTTTTCAAGCATTTGCAGAAAGTATTATCCGGGGACTAGGTCAGTACTTCCATACAGCAGAAGTCCCGGGATAATACCCCAGATATCACTAAGCATAAAGACCTAGTATCTCAGAATACGGGACCTTTCAAACAAGATTTCGGGGGTTACCCATATATCCAAGAATAGTTACCCACAAATCAAGCAAGTTTGATTTAGGTTTATATCTCGTTTCAATTTACTAAATGTGCAAAAATCTACTGACACATCCGCAGTAAGATCGTTTATCACATTTTGACTTTCCAATTCTTTAGCGTGTTGTGATAGTCCACTGATGTACTATCATTTCCTCTTTTATGCAACAAAAACTCATTTTTGATTTTATCATGTTTTTTGACTTTTTCAAATTTTCTGATGTTTTTGGATTTTCTCTAAAAATTCTTACTCCCCCTAAAATTCAAATACATCTAATGAAAATTGAAAACAAACTATACAGAACATGACAACTGATATCAAATCTCCTCAATTCGCCATTCACTAGGTATAAACAATCAGAACTCCCCCTATCAACAAACTATTTTCCCATTTAGATTTCAAAACACTTAAGTTTGTTTTAATCAAAATGGTTTTTCCGGAAAATAAGCTTGATTGATTTTACCAATTGTAGATTATCATTTGTAGAAATATCCAACAAATGTTCGGGGTTGTGGTTCATCATCTTGTCTTTCGACCAATGTAGGAAAATACAAGTACAACTTAATGTCCTTGATTTACCATTTGCATTTCAGAAACCTCTGTACCAGTTGTAAGAAATACACAAACAAACCTCTTTACCGTTTGAATGATTGACGTTACCGAATAAAATTCTGAGAAAGATGCCGATTCATGCTCCACGCTTACCAACCTGGGAGCTCCGGCAAGTCCTGAGACTTACTGTTCATAATATGTACCATCCCAGTCACAAACCAGGGATGGTTCAACCTTTTCTTTCTTTGTTTTCTTCTCATAAAATTCCTTAACCCCTTTGACTTTTCGATCAATCATTTTGCCAAAGATATGTTTTACCCTGGGGTTAAAGACCTTCTCAGCATCAAATTCATGTTCATCATGATAAAATTGGTTAGAAATTTCAACTTTACCAATTTTCTTTTTATAATTCTCAGCACTAAGTGATGGAAACTCATCATCACTAACACTCGGAACTGAGTTCTCAACTTTTTCATCAGCTTCACATTTTGAAATAACTTGTGGCTCAACTGACTTTGTGGAATCAGTTTCATCGCCTGAAGATAGCTCCTCTGATTTCGACCTATCAGAATCATCGCTAGAGCTTTCACTACCCTTCTTCACAACCCATTTCTGGTTTTTAGATTTGGCTCTCTTCTTGTAAAACCTGTTTGAACTCTCACCAATTTCAAAAATAGAATCTTTGAACAATTTTGTTCTATCATGTGGTGATTCGAACGCAAACACTTTTTCTGAGATTTTGCGAAAAACTCCCTGTTTTGATTGTATCGCCTGAGAACAATCTTTGGCGATATGTCCAACGTTGTTGCACTTGAAACAGGTTCTCGAGTCCTTCTTTTGTTCAGCTTGTTTCTTTTTCAGAAATTCACTGTTCTTTTCCCTCCAGAAACATGTCTTTTCTTCTTCATCAGTTGAAGTACCTGAAACAAATGACGTCTTGGATTGAAAATCACGAACATATTTTTCATTTTTCTGTTTTTCTGTAGGAGTAAAACCTAATCCTTTCTTTTTAAAATTACCGCTATGGTTTGATCTCTTTTGGAAACCAGAACCAGAACTGTAATTCTTTTTCTTGTTTAATCTCTGTTGTACTCTAGAAGTGTATTTTTTAGGTTTTTCATTAAAATATAAGCCTTTGAATTCAGAAATATTGATTTCCGAGAGTATAAAAACCTTTTTAATCAGTTCAGTTTTAACACCTCTTATAGGAAATTCCTCATCAGAATATAATTTGTCCGAATTATTCAAAGTATAAGCAACTTTAAACAATCCATCATCCAAATTAGATTTTGATAGAAGGAATTTTCTATCATAAACCAATTTTCCCTGTTTTTCTGTTTGCCCCGGAGTTTTTGACTCAGATTTTGACTCTGACGCTGACTCCGACTTTGACTCTTCACTGTCGTCACTATCTAACACATGATCCACAACTTTCTTCATCAATTGAGACTGTTGATCAGTGTCAGATGATGTGAACACAACATCAATACTTTCTGGAAGATTAACCGACGACTCTGACTCCCACTGTAGATTTGTGGCCTTTTTGACTCTTTCATCGTTAGGATGTCTAGGCAAATATCCGTTTTCCAGTGGAGGTGGACATCTGTTATAACTGACACCTTTCTTCTTACCAGATGAAGCCTTTTCAGTATCCTTTTTCTTGTCACTCTTCCTCTTGTCAGCAATCTTTTCTTCAATACTGACTTCAGCTGCTTTTTCTTCAGTTACCTCATCCTCTTCCCAGACCTTCATGCTCTCAACAGTCGGATAAATCCTGTCAATCACATAGGAAGTACATGAGTAACTTTTCAATAAATGATTTACTCTTTCAGTTTCTATTCGTTGCAGCTCAAGCTTCTGTTCTAAAGCAGCACATTTTTCAATGTAATTGTTTACAACTTTTTGTTTTGTCATAAATGCTCCCTGAAGAGTCTTCATTGCTACAGCTTGCTCTTCACTAGTTTGATTGTACTGATTCATTGCCTTGTTCAGCACATCATAAGACTCCTTCAGTCTGTTTAAGTTGTTAATCAACGTGCTGTTCTGCTTTTTCACAATCTCACAGTTTTCACACTTTACCGGAATCTCTTTCGCATCAACACTTCCATCAACTTTGAACTTAGGCACTTCTTTGACAGTTTGCCTTTTCATCACTGGCACTTCTTCATCATCACTACTCACCGGCGTTTTGATCTTCTTCTTTTTCTTTTCCTTCTTGACTTTTTCGTCTTCGCTATCACTCTCAGCAAGCAACTTCATATCTTCTCTATATTTTCTTGCCCAATACTCTGTATCATCATCACTATCATCTACAATCTTTGCTGTAAATGCAGTGTAAGCTGTAGTTTGATCAGGAACATAATCATCCCAAGTAAACTTTGCCCAGCTAAAATCTTCTGGTAATCTCTCATCATCTTGGTCAATTATCAAAGCACTACCATCTTTTCTTTTTCCACAATCATAACTGCTTACACAAGCTCTTTTTCCGGTATCTTCAATCACATCTCTTCCGTGTGCAGTCTGAGCTTGATGTTTCTGTTGTTGAGACGATTGACCAACTTGGTGATAGACGGCTTTGCGATAATAATCGTTGTTGTTGAACGGATTTTGAGCTCCACTTGCTTCTCGGTTTGTGCACTCCCTCTTGAAGTGTCCTTTTTCCCTGCACCGAAAACAAGTGACTTTAGATTTATCAAAACCTAAAGTAGAAACGTTCGCATCACGAAGATCATCTCTCCCCGTGATTTGTTTGAACTTCTCAGCTCTCCGTAAAACACTAGCCAGACACCACTTTATGTCCATCAACTCCATCTCTTCAGCATCTATCTGGTCGTAGTCTTCTTTGGTTAGCATTGGATTGCCGATACGACCTGCAACAAAACAAGTGTAAGATTCCAAAACCATTCCTAATAAAGACATTTGGTTTTTTGCAATATCCTCAGAATAATCTTGATCATTTTCAAGATTCAATACAATGTTGCACTGTAATTTTCTCCCGTTTTTAGTTGCAGAGATGTTCGGATCAAATGATGGAAATGAAGTAAAACTGGTTTTGCTGCTTGATCCAGATGATGGGCTTTCAGAGACACTTTTTGCACTCATACCAGTAACAATCTTTGGGGATGAATTCGACGATTTCTCATTTACCCCAGCTTTATAATATAACCCGATATCTTGTTCACCATCGAAATCTTTCATTCTAATCACTTTCCTCTGTTCCATTTCTTGAGCTTCAATCTTTTCGATGAACTTACTGAGTGTCAGGTTGCTAAAACCTTTCTTGTTTCTGAGCATCATCAAGTATGTGCCCCAACTCTCATATGGCAACGCATCAGCAAGTTTGTCAATCAACTCTTCATTACTCTTTTCAATACTCAATCTTTTCATATTTGCGAGCAAGTTACAGTATCGTTCAATAATCTCACGTGTACTCTCATTCTTTAACCCACGAAAGAGATCAAATTCTTTCTTTAGAAGCGACTTCTTACTTTTAACCATCTCCTCACTTCCCCTAAACTTCAATCGCAACGCTTTCCAAATCGAGTAAGACGTTCCGTTGTGTTGTAGAAGAACCATGATGTCTTCCTTCACTGCCTGCTGTAGAAGACTAAGCATCATTTTCTCATTTTTATACTTTTTCCTCTCATCATCTTTAAGATCTTTAATTGGAACTGGTTCTTCATCATCGTTCAATGGTCTAATATACTTTGTTTCTACGCATTCCCAAGCGTCAAGATAATTCGCTTGCACCCAATTCTCAAACCGACCTTCCCAACCTTTGTATTCTTCGATGTTCATTAACTTGGGAGGTTTTTGCATCGTTCCGGTTTCGTTTTCGAGCATTGTGGTTTGAACAGCAGTGATTGGGGTACTCGGAGTAGCGAATGCGTTGTAAAAATCAGAATCCATGCTTCAAGAATCAGATGATATTTCGGGAAATACCTGAAAGACAAACAAACAACACAATCAGTTTAAGAATTTATCAATTAATAGAATCGAAATGGTACTCGAACTGATGAATTTTCTGTGCGGACTGAAAATTGACACACTGAGCGAACTGCTTTGACTCGGATCAATGACCTGGCAAAATCACACGACTTGGAACGAAATCGAACTCAAACAACCGGAACATAATCAAATCTCAAATGAACTGGCTTGATGTAAACTGATTCACCTAGTGAAACACCTCAGATTTAACTAACTCAACTTTCTAATATGATTTGAACGGTTGTTTTATAGTGGGGAGGTCTTGAAGATTAAAGGACAGTGTAAGTGGGCGGCTATTGCTTTGGACTTTAAATGGGGCGGTGCTGACTTGCCGACAAGACAAATTGTTAGTGCAGTTGTCTGTTGACTACATCTTAGTTCGAGTCTTAGAGAGAGAGAGAAAGACAAGTCGTTACGAGTTTCACTACGAGATTGACTACATCTTCATCGATTGGACCTCCCATGTGATTGGTCCTTCAAAAGGCACCACCTTATTGGTCCTTTGATTGGTGACTTCTCATTTGATCACTTAGTGGTCCAATCACAAAATGTTGACATTATTAATTATCAAGACCTTGATGTGAATTGGTAAACGGCTAATATCCATTTTGTTAATTCATGACATCACTTGTGATGTCATATGGGTGATGTCACTCGTGGTGTCATGTCTGATTGGATCCGCAACGAGAACTAGACTCGATATTAAGACGTAGTCGACAGATGACTGCACCAACAAAGGAACTTTTGGTGAGAAATAAAGGTCCTGAATAATGAAGGGTTTTGGCATTATCTGTTCCAGGGGGAGATTGTTGGGATTGAACCCAACCAGAGGAACAGATAATGTAAAGCCAAAACCGGATCACATCAGTGGACTAACAATAAGCAACAGCCTACACTTTGCTTTCCCCTTGACAGTGGTATTCTAACAGCTGATGAATCTTAAGTACTGCTCACTACAACAACTGATGAACCAAACACTTATGAAACTCTAAAGAACTGCTGAAGACAAACACTGTTGCTCTATCTACTACTGTTTCCTAAGTACTGCTGAAGACACAAGCACTGCCCACTCAAAGACTGATCACCTTTGAAGAAAGCACTGAAGTTCAACATCAGTGCTCAGGCTACAACAGTGGAACGTGAAGCAGTTGTTATCTCTTATTGTACTGATAATCAAATGTTGCATATCAGTAGTTTGTTTAGAACAGTGTATATAGGTTGTTAGTTTGTTAGATGTCACTATCATGGTGACGTCAGCTGAGATGCTTCAGTGGTTTGGTTTGCCTATAAATGGAGCAATACCCTGTACTGTTACATTTGATTGACTGAGTGGATTCTTCTTCTTTAGTCCAATCCTTTCATCTTGTGCAACCAACCTTGGGGTATCAGGCTGAGGGGGAGCTTAGTTCTGTAAACATGCTGTAATCATTTGCTTTGTATTTCAATCATTCAACTTAATGAAAAGCATTTGTTTATCAAACTATTTTCCTCTTTGATTGTGTTTACAAAGTTTGTATCCATTTTCGTTGCACTTTATATCATTTCTTATATTCTGACTGTTCAATTTATACAAACAAACACAATCATGAGAGCCTCCGATCCTAACATATGTATCTCCAAACATGATACCATTTAGTGTTTTTAAATCGATGCATCATCACAATGGTCATCAAATCCACAACCTGAAGTTTGAGTGATCGATGCTTAGCTAATGTGATAGCATGCATATTATTCCAGACTGGTAAATTTATTTTGGTAATAACAATGAATTTAATTGTTATTAATGATTATTGGAATAATTGTTGAACATCGTATAACTTATGTTCACATAAGAATTGCTTAGTTGAGAAGATCACTAGATGTTTACAATTAATTGCAAAGCAAATGATCATGAGATCAACAGTTCATTTGGGTACATGTGATTTTACATGTACAACGGATGCGTGTAGAGTGTGTTATATTTTTATTAATATTTTAAGCCCATTTTACACATTAGTCAAGGTTTAAATTTATAAAACACGATATTCTACTAACACTAAACACACATATGGGCAAGTGCACCCATCGTGAGCGTAGTATAGCGTTGGTAAGATACCGAGGTCGTCTAAGGACATAAGAGCTTTTAGTACCGGTTTATCCTCAACGTCTAATCAAATCAAAATTTTTAGAAAAGGTTTTAAACATGAAAAATAAAAACTAAAATGCTGAAAAAAATAAAATAAAAACAGATAGACAAGATGAATCACTTGGATCCGACTCGCCTTTAATGTAACCTTTGATGATTTTCGCACTTTTGCACTTTTTAAGAGATTATCTTAGTTATAGTAGTAGGCCCCTCTTTTTAAGGTGACGTTACCCTCAACCCAGTGGTTTGAGTCAGCAAGGATACAATCCCAAAGGGTCGGAATATTGAAAGATAATTAATTAAGTTATTAATGCGTAAAGTGGTAGGCCCCTCTTTTGAAGGCGACGTTACCCTTGGCTAAGTGGTTTGAGTCAGCAGGGATACAATCCCAAGTAGCTGGTTTAATGTATTAATAGTAGTTTACATATGAGGGGATCAAGCCATTCGCACCACCGCCATCTAATACCAATGGGTATTGAAGGAAGTCCTAGTAAGCTTGACCCAGGTCCTGTCCTTACAGGATCTATACACTGAACAAGGCAAAAACCTTACCAAACCATTCCCTTAACCCCCGACCAGGTAGCCAACATATCTCTATATAGACCGTAGAGATATGAATGGTGAAAATCTTTTACTTTATATAGACAGTAAAGTAATGCCAAGACACCACTGACAAATGATAAAGAAAGTGCGAAAGATTAAAAATCAAAAGTATTACATTAAATGCTTGTCTTCACCAAGTGATGTAAGAGACTTAGCCAAACATGGCCTTTGATTGACAAGGACTCTTACTATCAATCTTGGATCCCGAGACTACTACACACACTTTAAGGTGGATGATGGATGATGGTGGTGGATGTGGGTGTTGTAGTGGTGGTGAAGTGGGAGAGAGGTGGTTTGCCAAGGGATGCCTTTGAAGTGAACCAAGCACCCCTATTTATAGCCTGAACAGAAGCCAGGCCACGGCCCCGTGTCGGCTGGACACGCCCCCTGTGGCCATCATCTTTCTCTTTCTTCATTAATTGCAATTGTTTGCATTAGGCTCCACACGGCCCCGTGTTCGCTGGGCACGACCCCGTGTGCAGAAGCGTATCTGCACTATCAAGATTTGCAAGATTCTGCGAATCTTAGGGTTGACCACGCCCCGTGCTGAGCTGGGCACGCCTCCGTGCTGGGAATAGAAGCTTCTACAGCTTTTTCATCTTCTGCAGACACCTGACCACGCCCCCGTGTCCGCTATGCACGGGCCGAGGTCAGCCTTCTGTTTCTTGTTTTTGCTTGGGGAGATGCTGTCGAGGGGTCGGGCATGCCGTGTTTATTCCTTTTCTTTGTATTTATGTTAGTTTTTGCTGCATATTTGTTCCGTTTGTTCATTTAAGCTCGTTTGGTCCTGAAAATACAAAAGGGAGACAAAAGCACACTTTTTCCAACATTAGTACTAAAAAAAGGTTAGTTTTATGCCTCATTTGATGTAATTTATATGTTGCATTTTACACACATCAACAACATTAATTCACATCAAGCTAGCAAGTTATAATACTTTCTCCCCATATAGATAGTTTTTGGTCAGGAACTAAAGATATCCCATTAAAGAATTTGGTTGTGCGATATATATTGAAATTGATCCACCACGATGCACAAAGATGAGACTTGGAACATGGGTGAGAATTTATGTTGATGAATAGATCCATTAACGAGATATTTATTGATATCCATCTCAATGGATTAACATTCTCAACATCAGGGGAGAGATAAAAGGCAGTTGGTGTCACACCCCCAAAATCCACCTGCGGATAACACCCGCTTCGAGGGCGTGACTGACCAGGATCCAGCCACCAATTATACTGAATAACTAAGTTGATAACAAAAGCAATACTTACTAACCATACGATTAGCCGGTGTTAAGTTTAAAGTTCAAAGTCTTAAGTTCAGAGTAAAATGTAGCGGAAGCATAATTAACAGTTTTAAACATTGTTCAAAAGGTAGACATGATAAATGCCCAACATACGGGCCGACGACCACTACACATCCCAAGCAGCTGCTCCAGTCACTGGCCACCTGCAAAGCATGCAGTAAGGGGTCAACAATAATGCTGAGTGAGTTCACTAGTTGTCCAGTTTTAATTACCAAAAACTTGTTTCACCAGTTAATTTATCCGTTTATACATGCCATGGGGAGCTACCCCAAAAGTTAGCGACTAAACTGTTTTTTCCAATACCGAACACTAGGTAACCGTTTGCGTTTCCGCAGGATGCCCCGATGTCAATGTTCTATCATCATTGACGGATGCCTGAGTACATTAGTTCACGACCGATCCCATACCATGGCACGGTGTGAGGCTGGTAAAACCTAAATAGCGCTATCAACTAATAACCCGTTCGCCTGGCACCGGCGACTAATCGGTATTATGTAGTAGGGACTTGAGTGATAGAGTTGCGTTTAGTGCCGTTAGTTGCAATCCGTATAAACAGAAATTAACTAAAAAGGTTTCCCAATACAAGGGAAGATAAAGTAAGTTTGTTTCCCAATAACTAGGGAAGGAGTGTAGACGGTATCCCCTTTACAAGGGGATAGGGTTGTTTTAGTCTCGTGTCCCAAACCACCGGGACGCATGCTTTTAAGTTGTGAACTCACCTTGGGTTGCTCGGTATGATACGTTACTTGGTTAAGTGTGTTGGTCACCACGTCCTAACATGGTTACCAAATATGGGTCAAGTCGGGTACAAGTAAACACGTATAGCATGCACGTATACAAACAGTTAACAGGCAGAACTACAAACAGTAACATATGTACATACAGTAGCAGATCAGAATGAAGTCCAGTCAATAGGAGGCCCAACAGTTGAAGCCCAAAACAACAAGACAAACAGTCAAGGCCCAATAACATAAAACAGCCCAGTCGAAACTAAGGTGGTTGCGACTCGCAACCGAGGTTGCGACTCGCAGCTGCGGTCTCGGTCCGTCATGTTTTGGTTACGACTCGTAACCGGAGATTGCGACTTAGCAGGTGTGGTTGCGACTCGCAACCAGGTTTGATGCATGCTGATTGCGACTCGCAACTGGGAGGTTTCGACTGGTCACGCGTGGTTTCGAGTAGCAACCAAAGGTTGCGACTCGCAACCGTGATAACTTGCATGGCAATCCCTTCTAGAACCTGCAGACTTGTACTATCCAATGAAATTGCATTTTCATGTAAATGTTGTACCATTTCCACTAAAACATGTTTGTTTGTCTGATCATTAGCCAAAACAGATCAAATATACACATTTCAAAATATTTCAAAGGCATTCAAATTGTTCTTCATGTTCATCATCATTTTACATAACATTCAAGCAATAAACTGAAAATCATTCAAACAAAGACATATTACTAAAACCCAAAACCGTGCACTTAAAACCTCATAATCAAGCCCTTGATATAATTATTCAAGCAATTTGCACGTATCCGAAACATACATTTATAATGATCACAATCCATCTAAACTTTCTAACAAACCGAGATACACACAAACATCTTTTTAATCATCAACATTAACAAGCACAAACCAATAAGGATCATATAAAAGCCCAAACACTAACCGGTTACCCATTTAACACATTTTGATCCACACACACATGTCAAACAAACATCATCCATACACAAGAATCATAGTAACACATAACACATATTTGTCCTAGTGACCTTATTAACACATGAACATCTAGAAAGAGCTAAAACCACTAACCGGTTATAGATTCAAGATGTGCGGGTATGATGGATCGATGAATGAGCTTCCGGTTGGCGGTTCCGAGCTAAAGCCGAGTATGTTCTTGATGTTGGTTGAACCCGAGAAGAAGGAGAAGGATGAGAAGAGTGGTCTTGGTTGCTAGAACTTTAGGGTTTTGTGTGAGAGATGAGAGTGTGAGAAGGGAGTGTGTAAAATGGCTAAGGGAGGTGGGGTTGGGTTTATATAGTGTACCGAGTTGGGCTAAGGGTTTCCGGGTTGGGTTCTCGGTTACAAGGCCCAAACGGCCCAAGTCACTTGTTCACTCGAGACCATTCTGGGTCTCGAGTCGGGTCGAGGTTTCGGTTTACATATATAACACTTATACATATATATATACATACACATAAGCAAATCGGCATATAACACATAATAACAAATAGTTTTTCATACATTTTTACTGTTAGTCGATTACGTACACGTTTGTTACATCAAAAGGTTATCCGGAAAGATCCGAGGTGTCACATTATCCCCAAGTTTTAGGAACTTTCGTCCCGAAAGTTAAGGCAGCCACTGTCAAGCTAGTGTAACTGAAAGCGTTTCAACGGGGTGTCACATCATCTCCCCGTTAGTTTGGAATTTCGTCCCGAAATTCGGCTGTAGCTTCAGTGCTGGGGTTTTCGTTAGGGAACAGCTGGGGATACTTGTGCTTCATCTGGTCTTCCCGCTCCCAGGTATACTCTGGGCCACGTCGCGAGTTCCAACGGACTCGTACGAGAGGTATCTGGCTACGTTTGAGGGTTTTGATCACTCGATCCGTGATCTCGATTGGTTCCTCAGTAAAGTGTAGCTGTTCGTCAATCGTTAGTTCCTTAAAAGGAATTACAAGTGTTTCATCTGACAAACACTTCTTCAGGTTAGATACGTGGAAAACGTTGTGTACCGCACTCAGTTCTTCAGGCAGGTTTAATCTATAAGCGACCTTACCGATCTTCTCGGTAATTTCGAATGGTCCGATATATCGCGGATTAAGCTTGCCCCGTTTACCAAAGCGAACCACACCCTTCCAGGGTGAGACTTTAAGTAGAACCCGGTCACCGACCTGGAATTCCAATGGTTTCCTACGCTTATCAGCGTAGCTCTTCTGACGGTCACGAGCTGCCGCCATGCGTTGTCTGATCTGGGCAATCTTTTCCGTTGTATCTACCACCATCTCTGGGCCCGTGATTTGACTATCACCGATTTCTGCCCAGCAGAGAGGTGACCGGCATTTACGACCGTACAATGCCTCAAAAGGTGCTGCCTGAATACTAGTGTGGTAGCTGTTGTTGTAAGAGAACTCTACTAACGGTAGATGTTTCTCCCAGTTCTTGCCAAAGTCGATCACACACGCTCTAAGCATGTCTTCGAGAGTTTGGATGGTGCGTTCGGACTGTCCATCCGTTTGCGGGTGATAAGCAGTGCTCATATCCAAACGTGAGCCAAAGCATTTGTGCATAGCTTGCCATAGTTCCGAAGTAAATCGAGCGTCTCGGTCGGAAATAATTGAGGTTGGCACTCCGTGCCTCGAGACTACTTCCTTTAAGTAAATCTCTGCCAAGGTAGAAAACTTGTCTGTTTCCTTAATAGCCAGAAAGTGCGCGGACTTGGTCAATCGATCTACGATTACCCAAATAGCATCATTTCCGCGTTGAGATCTAGGTAACCCTGTAACAAAATCCATGGAAATTTGCTCCCATTTCCATTTCGGGATTTCTGGTTGTTGGAGTAGGCCTGCCGGCTTCTGGTATTCTGTCTTGACTCTCGCGCAAGTCAAGCATTTGCTGACGTATGTTGCTATATGGGCCTTCATACCAGGCCACCAATACGTAGTCTTCAAGTCATGGTACATCTTGTCCGAACCAGGATGTACTGAGTAGCGGGACTTGTGGGCTTCATCCATCACGAGTTCACGTAAACCTCCAAAGAGTGGAACCCAGATGCGCCTTGTTACATAGTAAGCACCATCTTCTTTCTGTTCTAGTTGCTGTCTCGACCCTCGCAGAGACTCAGCCCTGATGTTTTTCGGCTTCAATGCTTCAACTTGAGCATTTCGAATCTGGGTAGGGAGGTTAGACTGAATGGTAAGTTGCAGTGCTCGCACGCGCCTTGGTATAGTGTCCTTTCGGCTGAGGGCGTCTGCCACGACATTGGCCTTGCCCGGATGGTATTTGATGGCGCATTCGTAGTCATTCAAGAGTTCGACCCATCGACGTTGTCTCATGTTCAATTCCTTTTGCCTAAAGATATGCTCGAGACTCCTGTGATCGGTGTAAATAGTGCACTTGGTACCGTACAGGTAATGTCTCCATATCTTAAGAGCAAAGATCACTGCTCCCAGTTCCAAGTCATGCGTCGTGTAGTTCTTTTCATGCGTCTTGAGTTGTCGTGAGGCGTAGGCAATAACTTTCTCGCGTTGCATTAACACGCAACCGAGTCCATGAATAGACGCATCGCAGTAAACCACAAAGTCGTCAGTACCGTCGGGCAACGAGAGAATAGGAGCGCTACAGAGGTTATCCTTAAGCCTCTGAAAAGCAGATTCCTGTGCTGCATTCCACTTGTAGGCGACGCCTTTCTGAGTGAGTGTTGTGAGAGGTTGTGCAATCTTTGAGAATCCCTGAATGAATCTGCGGTAGTAGCCTGCTAAACCCAAGAATTGACGAACTTCAGTGGGGGTCTTAGGTGTAGGCCAGTTCTTTATCGATTCGATCTTAGCGGGGTCGACGTGAATTCCGTTCTCATTAACTACATGGCCGAGGAAATGGACTTCTCGAAGCCAGAAGTCACATTTAGAGAATTTGGCGTACAGTTGCTCGTTGCGAAGGAGTTCGAGGATAAGGCGTAGGTGCTGTTCATGCTCTTCTTGACTTTTTGAATAAATCAAGATGTCGTCGATAAACACAATCACGAATTTGTCGAGGTAAGGCTTACATACGCGGTTCATAAGATCCATGAACACAGCCGGCGCATTGGTCATTCCAAAAGGCATAACGAGGAATTCATAGTGACCATAACGAGTCCTGAAGGCAGTCTTGGAGATGTCTTCATTACGAACTCTCAGCTGATGATAGCCTGATCGCAGGTCAATCTTTGAATAGTAGCTCGATCCTTGCAACTGATCGAATAGGTCGTCGATGCGCGGGAGGGGGTAACGATTCTTGATGGTAACCTTGTTCAGCTCACGATAGTCGATGCACATTCGGAATGTGCCATCCTTCTTCTTGACAAAGAGCACTGGGGCTCCCCAGGGTGATGAACTAGGACGGATAAATCCTTTATCCAAAAGTTCTTGTAGTTGCGTAGAGAGTTCCTTCAGTTCTGCAGGGGCTAGACGGTACGGTGCACGAGCTATGGGTGCTGCTCCAGGAGCTAGCTCGATTTGAAATTCGACCTGACGATGGGGAGGGAGTCCAGGTAGTTCCCCAGGAAATACCTCGGGATAGTCGCGTACTACAGGAAAATCTTCAATCCTCTTTTCCTTTTCGCGAGTATTGGTGACGAGTGCTAAGATAGCGGTGTGCCCTTTCTGCAAACACTTCTGGGCTTTTAGAAGCGAGATAATGCCTGTGACTTCTCCACCTTTGTTGCCTTTGACGATGAGGGGTTGACCAGAATGGCGAGGTATGCGAACTGCTTTCTCTTGACAGAGGATCTCAGCACGATGTTTGGATAACCAATCCATACCAATAACAACGTCGAAGCTTCCAAGTTTGAGAGGGAAAAGATCGATACTAAACGTATGGCCAGACAATTCTAGGGTGCAGTCATGGATCACATGCGTGGCCTCGATGTTCTTGCCATTAGCTATCTCGACGATATGCTTAGAACTTAATAATGCGGGCGAATGCTTAAGTTTCTTACTAATGCGAAGGGATACATAACTGGCATCGGCACCGGAATCAAATAACACAGAAACATAATGATCATCAAGTAGGAACTTACCCGCCACGACGTTGGGATCGTTCCTAGCCTCTCCAGCTCCAATCACGAAAGCTCTGCCCCTTGCATTTCCAGCATTGTTGTTTTGCTCATTGTTCCCAGCTCCCTGATTGTTGCGATTCTGATTCAGTTCAGGGCAATCCTTTCGCATGTGTCCTGTTGCCCCGCATTTAAAACATGCTCTGTTGTTTCCCTGCTGCTGTTGCTGTTGGGGTTGTTGCTGATTTTGCCTTGCCGGGAACTGACTTCTACAATCCTTGGCTTCGTGCCCCATCTTGTGGCATCGCTGACACTGACCCTTGTTACATGCCCCATTGTGGTGCCTGTTACACTTGTTGCACTTAGGGTAGTTTCCCCGGTAGCCACCCTGTTGCTGAGCGCCCTTGTTGTTGTCAGTTTTCCTTTGCTGAGCTGGGGCTTGAGTAGGGTTAGCATCCTTGCCCTGATTTCCATCCCACTTTCGTTTGCCATCACTAGAACTTCCTTCCGCAGCACTGATCCTTTTGGGCAACCTGCCCTCTTCCACAGCCTGATCAGTGAGTTTGTGAGCAAGTCGAACGATCGGCTGAATGGTAGTGTGGTTGGCTGAAGTTACATGGCTTCGAATTTCTGGAGCCAGACCCTTGATGTACAGTTCGATCCTTCGATACATAGGTCGAGACATGTTTGGACAAAGAGCAGCATAGTCATTGGACAGCTTGGTGTAGGCCTCAATCTCTGACCCAACCATCTTGAGTTCATAGTACTCATTCTCCAGCTTGTGGATGTCATCCCTGTGACAGTACTCTTCCTTGATCATATCCTTGAAATCTTCCCACGCAGTAGCGTTAGCAGTCTCTAGACCAAGCATTTGAATTTGCGCTTTCCACCATGAAAGTGCGCTTCCCTCTAGAGTACCAGTAGCAAACTTCACCCAATTAGCAGTTGGGCATTCACAGACAGCAAAAACAGCTTCGACCTTCTCAATCCAGTGCAGAAGGCCTATGGCACCCTCCGTGCCATTGAAAGGAAGAGGCTTGCAATCCATAAAGGTCTTGAAGGTACAAACACGTGGTTGCACAGGTGCAGGCTGACCTATCGGGTGAGCTGCGAAAGCTGCGGCCACGGTGTTGAGCAGGCTAGTGAACTGAGCCGGGGTCATGTTGACGTTTCCTCGTCCGCGTCCACTCATTGTCTTCATAACCAGAAAACATAGTATGAGTGCGTGATAGCGAGAATAAGATAGAAGAGAGAAGATGTATCTATCTATTCAGGCAAACTAGTACGTATAGCAAAACGGAAAGCATAAGACAATCAAGCTAGTAACTATGGGTCCGAGCTATGAGGTCAGATAAGTCGAGCCTTGTACTTGGAGTGTAGTGTCGTCACGAGTCACGGGTTATAGTCTGGTTTTTTTTTTTTTTTTTTTTTCTCAAAAAGATTTTTTTCCCCTTTTTAAAACCAAGTTCACTATAACCAATGGCTCTGATACCAATCTGTCACACCCCCAAAATCCACCTGCGGATAACACCCGCTTCGAGGGCGTGACTGACCAGGATCCAGCCACCAATTATACTGAATAACTAAGTTGATAACAAAAGCAATACTTACTAACCATACGATTAGCCGGTGTTAAGTTTAAAGTTCAAAGTCTTAAGTTCAGAGTAAAATGTAGCGGAAGCATAATTAACAGTTTTAAACATTGTTCAAAAGGTAGACATGATAAATGCCCAACATACGGGCCGACGACCACTACACATCCCAAGCAGCTGCTCCAGTCACTGGCCACCTGCAAAGCATGCAGTAAGGGGTCAACAATAATGCTGAGTGAGTTCACTAGTTGTCCAGTTTTAATTACCAAAAACTTGTTTCACCAGTTAATTTATCCGTTTATACATGCCATGGGGAGCTACCCCAAAAGTTAGCGACTAAACTGTTTTTTCCAATACCGAACACTAGGTAACCGTTTGCGTTTCCGCAGGATGCCCCGATGTCAATGTTCTATCATCATTGACGGATGCCTGAGTACATTAGTTCACGACCGATCCCATACCATGGCACGGTGTGAGGCTGGTAAAACCTAAATAGCGCTATCAACTAATAACCCGTTCGCCTGGCACCGGCGACTAATCGGTATTATGTAGTAGGGACTTGAGTGATAGAGTTGCGTTTAGTGCCGTTAGTTGCAATCCGTATAAACAGAAATTAACTAAAAAGGTTTCCCAATACAAGGGAAGATAAAGTAAGTTTGTTTCCCAATAACTAGGGAAGGAGTGTAGACGGTATCCCCTTTACAAGGGGATAGGGTTGTTTTAGTCTCGTGTCCCAAACCACCGGGACGCATGCTTTTAAGTTGTGAACTCACCTTGGGTTGCTCGGTATAATACGTTACTTGGTTAAGTGTGTTGGTCACCACGTCCTAACATGGTTACCAAATATGGGTCAAGTCGGGTACAAGTAAACACGTATAGCATGCACGTATACAAACAGTTAACAGGCAGAACTACAAACAGTAACATATGTACATACAGTAGCAGATCAGAATGAAGTCCAGTCAATAGGAGGCCCAACAGTTGAAGCCCAAAACAACAAGACAAACAGTCAAGGCCCAATAACATAAAACAGCCCAGTCGAAACTAAGGTGGTTGCGACTCGCAACCGAGGTTGCGACTCGCAGCTGCGGTCTCGGTCCGTCATGTTTTGGTTACGACTCGTAACCGGAGATTGCGACTTAGCAGGTGTGGTTGCGACTCGCAACCAGGTTTGATGCATGCTGATTGCGACTCGCAACTGGGAGGTTTCGACTGGTCACGCGTGGTTTCGAGTAGCAACCAAAGGTTGCGACTCGCAACCGTGATAACTTGCATGGCAATCCCTTCTAGAACCTGCAGACTTGTACTATCCAATGAAATTGCATTTTCATGTAAATGTTGTACCATTTCCACTAAAACATGTTTGTTTGTCTGATCATTAGCCAAAACAGATCAAATATACACATTTCAAAATATTTCAAAGGCATTCAAATTGTTCTTCATGTTCATCATCATTTTACATAACATTCAAGCAATAAACTGAAAATCATTCAAACAAAGACATATTACTAAAACCCAAAACCGTGCACTTAAAACCTCATAATCAAGCCCTTGATATAATTATTCAAGCAATTTGCACGTATCCGAAACATACATTTATAATGATCACAATCCATCTAAACTTTCTAACAAACCGAGATACACACAAACATCTTTTTAATCATCAACATTAACAAGCACAAACCAATAAGGATCATATAAAAGCCCAAACACTAACCGGTTACCCATTTAACACATTTTGATCCACACACACATGTCAAACAAACATCATCCATACACAAGAATCATAGTAACACATAACACATATTTGTCCTAGTGACCTTATTAACACATGAACATCTAGAAAGAGCTAAAACCACTAACCGGTTATAGATTCAAGATGTGCGGGTATGATGGATCGATGAATGAGCTTCCGGTTGGCGGTTCCGAGCTAAAGCCGAGTATGTTCTTGATGTTGGTTGAACCCGAGAAGAAGGAGAAGGATGAGAAGAGTGGTCTTGGTTGCTAGAACTTTAGGGTTTTGTGTGAGAGATGAGAGTGTGAGAAGGGAGTGTGTAAAATGGCTAAGGGAGGTGGGGTTGGGTTTATATAGTGTACCGAGTTGGGCTAAGGGTTTCCGGGTTGGGTTCTCGGTTACAAGGCCCAAACGGCCCAAGTCACTTGTTCACTCGAGACCATTCTGGGTCTCGAGTCGGGTCGAGGTTTCGGTTTACATATATAACACTTATACATATATATATACATACACATAAGCAAATCGGCATATAACACATAATAACAAATAGTTTTTCATACATTTTTACTGTTAGTCGATTACGTACACGTTTGTTACATCAAAAGGTTATCCGGAAAGATCCGAGGTGTCACATTATCCCCAAGTTTTAGGAACTTTCGTCCCGAAAGTTAAGGCAGCCACTGTCAAGCTAGTGTAACTGAAAGCGTTTCAACGGGGTGTCACAGTTGGAAATAGAAATGAGTTAGAATGAATTGTCATTGATCCTTGTACTAAACAATGTGAACTAGAAGTTCAAAGGAGAATTCATTCTCAAAGATTAGCGAATCAATTATCAGACGCATTCACTGACCTGAAAAGAATGACTAGCTAAGTCACATATGCCAACTGCTAAGGCTCCAAATTAAGATTATTGTCCCTGCAGGACAAACCACATATTGGTGATAAGTCTATGACACACCTAAAGCGTGGTAGACTAGTCGATTCCAAGAGGAAAAATCCTCGGGAAAGGTAGCAAGTAATGAAGTTGGTCAAGTCGAGGTGTAGTAAAAGGTCTCCTAAAGAGACATTAGACATGATGGTTCCAGAAGAACCACATGTACCTATGTATGTGTTAATTAAAAAGTTTACAAGATTGTAGATATCTTAATTAATGGTCAAACAAAACTACATATATAAACGTCGTATTTAGTTGAAGAACTAGTTTTATAAAAACGGAACAATTTTAACAGTTGAAAAAAGTTCGAGTGACTTTAAGAAACAATATTGAAACTTTTCATTACATTCTTTCTAACGAATGGCAAACTTAAGCGAAGATCTTAATTAGTTTCACAACTCAAACGATCAATCGTTACCTTCATCATAGTCAAACAACCCAACACTACCTTCGAATTTAGCTTCGGTTCCTATTAATCATACATAAAAAAGAGTCATGGCATTTTACAAATAAATAAAAGATCAACTGACCAAAACAATTCAAATATAATAATAATAATAATAATAATAATAATAATAATAATAATAATAAAATAATAATAATAATAATAATATGTTTTACAAACCAAGCAAACGAGTTCCAACAATTGCCGATGCAAAGTTGGAATTTTGAACGAGATCCTCACAAGAGCGTTTACCGTTCACGTGAGCTTGTATACCTATATTCGTACGTGTAAATTAACAAGCTGGTAAGATTGCAGATATCTTAATTTAACAAATGAAACAATTTCAAAAGTAAAGAAAACTTTGAGTGAAAATATTTTCAAGAACCATGAACAAAGCACACAAACCCGAGTGGTTGCGAATGGCTTCCACTTGAGCTTGGATCATACCTGTCAATAGTTATAAACAAAAAAGCGTTGTAGCATTTTACAAACTAAATAAAAGATGAATTAACCAAAATAATTCAAATATCTTAATAATAATATGTTTGTATTTACAACCCAACCTACCAAACAAGTGGTTACCAGCAGTAGCTGATACAGAGTCGTTCGGATTCTCAATAAGACCATCGGAACCTATGTATTAATGAACAACGTAAGACTAAGCATCTTGATTATATAGTGCTCAAACACTAAACCACTATTAGAGTGAATTTTAACTGTTTATATTCAAGAAAAAAAAGTGAGTACCTTAAGGAAATAATATTGATTAATGCTCAAACTAAAGCCATACATAATTATTAAAAGAAAGAGTAGTGTGCATAAACCTAATTGTTATTTCCATGAATCTGATTTTGTTCATAATTGTTCTATTTAGTTCAATGATTCCGTCTTCTTACTTGAGTTGAACTCCTACACTACAACTTCCACCATTTCGTCTTCTCTGAGTTCGGGAACACTTGTACAACTGTGCAAATTTACAACTCATGGCGATCTAAAATAAGGAAATTTAGACTCTTTGTTTTTCCTAAGGAGTACATCTAACATCCTACACTTTCACTTGGTAGGCATTTTATCCAACACTTGGTAGGCATATGCACATGACACGAAATTACCGCAAACTCAAATCTTGTAAAACAGTTAGACCTAAACACAACACAAAATTAAGACGTAAAATTGCAGAAGGATAAAACAAAGTAGGAACCACAATCTGGATCACTAAAACTCATTTTGACATAATAGAACAAGTAAAAAAACTCAATATTGCAAGTCTATTGTATATAATAAATGAAAGGATTTGGGCTGCCTCTAGGATTCCATTTTGGCGGGAAAATGAGCCGTGTTTTATCCTTCCACGCGGATCCCATTTTGAGCAACCCGAAACCCATGTTTTCGGACCCTATTTGTTTATCTATTTGAGGAGCCTTTTTCTTTCTTTCTCTTTCACCATCTAAAAACCCTAATCTCTCAACCGCCACATTCTTCTCCTTCACGCCTGTTCATCCTCCTCCTTCTGCTTCAACTTCCCATCTGATGTTGATTCTATATACAAACAAACTCTAATGAATAATATACCCGTTCAATGCGTTCTTTAGTTTGTTCATTCCTTTTTCAAACCCTAAAACTCTAGACGTACATAGATTGAAGAGATTCAGCAGGGTTTTATAAATCTTTCAATGTAATATTGATTCTGATTGTTTTGTGTGATCTGATGAATCTCTGCAGTGGCGCTTCATTTTCTAAAACCCTAGATATGAAATTCGTTCTTTATGATCTACTCATCTTCAATCCAGAAGATTCATGTGACAACTCGAGTTTCTGAGATTCCACTTTCGCATTTATTGCACATTCACTGTTTGTTTAGTTGCTTACTTACACAATTGGTTTGCTTTGTAACTGTATACGTTGTGATTTGATAAAGTGTATTGTGATTGTTGCATGGTTATGTGTTATTTTCGAATGATTTGACAAATACATGAACTTGCCGATGAAACTGTAAATTATATTGTGATGTGTGTGCTTTATGTAAAAGATGATACTTAGGGGTGAGTAGAGTAGTTAGTGAAATCTTAATAACTCTTAACCCTAATCTCTTTCACCAATCATCATACGTACTTTACAATCTTCCTCTACAATCCTCTCCTACAATTATCTTCTTCATCATTCTTGGTGGCACAAGCTCTCAATCATCATTTTTGATCCCTCTCTTCATCTAGAATCAATCTAAGGTAAATGTTTAATGATTATTTGTTGTTAATCATTGGTTATTTGATTCTTGCAAACCCTAGTTCTCCAAGTACTGGTTCTGTGTTTATTGATCAATTTTGATTATTGTGAAATGGTTTATGATTAGTTGTGTAATCACTCGCTTGATGTTAAGATGCCTGTTATGATACAGATGTTTGATTGTTGATTATATTACTTCATTGAGAATGTATGAAAACTAGGGTTTTTGATCGTAAATGTAACTGTTCCATTGAAATTCTGTAAAATGGTTTTGGAATTCACGCATATTGATAACTCGGAGTTAAGTGTCAGGGTTTTGTGAAAGCCACAAGTCTGAGTTTTATTTGATGCACATGGTCCGAGTTTGTAAGGATGTTTGATCTGAGTTTTGATTAAATGTTATGTAGTCCGAGTTTTGGTTAAGGGGTTTGGTTCGAATTTCTTGTGATGCACACAAGGTCCGACTTTTGCATAAAGGTTATAAGGTCCGACCTTTGTATAAAGGACACTAGGTCCGACTTTTGTATAAAGGACACTAGGTCCGACCTTTGCATAAAGGACACTAGGTCCGACTTTTGTATAAAGGACACTAGGTCCGACTTTTGTATAAAGGACACTAGGTCCGACTTTTGTATAAAGGACACAAGGTCCGACTTTGTTAAGAGGATATGGTCCGACTTTTTGGTGATGAAGGGTAGTCCGAATTTGGTGATGATGTGTAGTCCGAATTTTTGTAATGCTTGAATGAACCGAGTCTTGTAATGCTTGAATGATCCGAGTTTTTGATGCTTGTAATGTTAAACGTAATACTTATGAACTAGAATTGTTACATGACTGATAAGACCCGATGATATGGTAAAGCCTGATATAGTTGATTTAATCTGATTTCTCGGATTGTAAAGGTTCAATGATAAACAGAGCGTGTTACCAGTTGTATAGCGTATTCATTGGATTAATTTGAACTTGTATAGCTGATAAATGCAATGTGTTGGTTGTTACTTGCATGTACGTGATGACCTTGACTGTTAGTTGAACCTTGTGAATGTAAACTAATTGCGAATACGTGCATAACCTTAGGACTCGACTGATTATTTGTGAGCATATACCTTGCATACCGAGCAAACCAAGGTGAGTTCACACTCTTACTAAGGCATGGGATTCCCGAGGATTGGGAATGGGTTGAATGATGGAATTGAACAATTACTCGTACTTACACGGCTACTAGACTATCTACCATGGTCCTCGGGTTAAGCAGGATACTTATGTAAAACCTACGTAAACAAGTACTTACCACTGTCCTCAGGTTTCAAGGGACACTTACGTAAAACCTACGTAAACTCACACATGCTACTGTCTTCCGGAGTCAGGAAGGACACTTACGTAAAACCTACGTAAACCCTACGCGTACCACTGTCCTCGGGTAAAGAAGGACACTTACATAAAACCTACGTAAAGCTTGTACGCACTACTGTTCTCGGGTTAAGAAGAACACTTATGGTTACAAATAGTCTAGTGTATATACAAATATGGGAAGCCCCCACTAATAGAACATACTATCGGCCTAGTAGAGCCACATGTGATGAAAAGAACTTACTATTACGAACTTACTTACTGTGAACTCGCTCAACTAGTTGTTGACTCTCTGTTACATGCCTTGCAGGTCGTTAAGTATACATGGAGCTTGCATGGGGAGGCGTGGTCGTTGTGGACAAGGATCGTGATTGCTTTGTTTAAACATTTGACATTTCATACTTTACTTATGTTGGACTTTTACTCATATGCTTCCGCTAAACGTTGAATTTATACCTATGTTCTGAACACCTTTCATATGGATTGGTTTGGTTAAATTACATTTACTTTTACTATTTACGTTGTTCTATATGATTGGTGGCTTGATCCTGGTCAGTCACGCTCCCAAGCGGTGATACTCCGCGGGTGGATTTTGGGGGTGTGACAATTCAAGCTGCAATCATCAGGGATTCTCAATCCTTATTCATTCCTGCCCTATTTTGGTCATTTTCAATCTTCTTTTAGTTATACTTATTAGATCTGGACATGTTTTAATTCGAAGACAGACTTGGTAGACATGTGTCAAGTCATTGATTTTACGGTGCATCCATCATTTTTTTAACTTCATCTAAATCTTACTTTTTGGAATAATTAGGTGTTTCCAAGATTTTCAAGCGTCACCAGCAACCGTTATATTGTTTATCGTCTTCGTAAGTGGTTCTCTATTATTCCTACTTTTGATTAGTTTTGATTTTGATGTAGTATTGTTAACGAATCCTTGGTTTGATTTGTTATTGATTAGGGTAGATTGAAAACACTGCGATGGGTTAGGTTGCATCAGGTATGTTTTCTTTTCACTGGGAACAAGTAGTTTTCAATTTCGTGAATTCGATTTTTTATTTGTTTCTTCATGAACTCTGATTGATCTGTAGAATCATGTCCTGCTCATACCTTTTCAAGTGTAGAGAGTGGTCTCCCTCAATGGTTTTGTTGCTAACTTTATTTGGTTAAAACCATATGCTTGTAGTAGACACTAATTTTCCAATTGCTAAGATATACTGATATGCTTACAAAAGAATAAAGAGATAAAATAGTATTCATACTCACTTCTAAGTGTGATCAAGTTCTAGTATGTGACACACTTATTTGAAATAATATATGAATTCTTTGAAGTTGGCCTTTTGCTTTGTTTATGTGTTAACATTTTGTTTTTGTTTGTGATATGTAGTTGGACAATTTCAGGCCCGAGTTTCGAATCTCAAAAACCTCTGCAATCTAAAGAAATCTTCACTTATTTGTCTTCGTTTCAGCCATTCGTGATGACTAAATAGGTTCTTGGTAGTGGGTAGGGTTCGTATGTTCTAAGAATGATTGGTGGAAAGGGTTCGGTTAGCACTTTTAATTGATTGTTCTTGTATTGCCATTCATTTATTGTTAGAGTTTTTAAATTTTTTTTTAATTGTTATGTCTTAAAAGTGCATATAACAAGACTGTAATGCTCAAAATGTGACAGGTACAACCTATTATGGAAGCGGGATATGAGACCCAATATTGCTTAGGGAGATTAAGATCCCTTCGTTGCAGAATTCATCAGTGCGTATATGGACCATGAATGTTTACTTTTGTTTGTTCTTGGATTAAACCTTGTGAAATAATTGAAACATCATTGTAATGGTTTACTGTTTTTAGGTGGCAAAATGTTATCAGATTTGTTGTACCTGCTGGTCAACGTGATACGCCTCCTTCAAAGTCAACAGTAGTAGCCAGAGTTACGACTTCTGTAGTTAACATGGAATTTCTGCATTGTCTTAATGCTCAATAGGGTCAACGTCAAATGGAAGAGCTCGTCAGTTAAGAAGCGAAGGTTACGATAGGTATACACTATACACTTTCACATTACTTCTTTTAAAAGTCTTTCACTTTCACATGTGATATCCATCTTAATGTTATTTGATACACTTTCACATTTCTTTACTTCTTTTATAGTAACACTTTTTAAACTGGAATTTGTTGGAATAAAAGTTGTAATTTAGGTTGTTCAGGGGCTATTTTTCAGTCGTATAAAACTAAGAAATGCAGTCACACAAGATTGTGAAATATGCTCGTACAAGGCTGGTATATATGCTCATACATGAATGGAACTTTAACAGTGTAGGGGCTGTTATACAACCACATAAGGCTGGGAAATACAGCCACAAAGGGCTAGAAATATGCCCGTTTAGGGCTGGTTATACCTAGGGTTGTACTAGACATACGATGGCATTAAACTAAATGTTGAGATAGATTGTAGAATGACTTGGTATATGGTCCGAATCATAAAGGTAAAAAAAGGACTTTGTAGTAGTTCATGTTGAACCCTACATGTGTTGGAAATGGGTTTTATACAAGTACAGAATAAAAATCTATTATATATAAAAAATGAAAGAATTTGGGCTGATGAGGAGCAAGATTAGAGCCTCCTAGGTGTGTCTTTGCTATACCAATTTGTCTTTTTTTTACTAACTGTTTGGTTTTTTTCATGTAGTGTAAGCGTATTAATTTATTTTACTCTAGATTCCAAGAAGATCTGGGTATTCTGGTGAATAAGAGTACAGTTAAATTAGAAATGAATTTTATAAAATTTGAAACTAGGTTAATAACATAACCATAGACATATATGAAGGGCCCAGTTGGGTTGAAATTATAAAAAGAACGGGTCGGAATTGGTCGTTTAGGTTTTATGAGAACGCTTCACATATCATATTTTTTTTTCAGGAATACTCAGTAGAGATATGTGAGTGGTCTGGATCAAGTTGGGACTTGGGAACTGCTGCTGATATAGAAGCCACCACAGGTACTCTTCTGCTCACATAATCATCTACACAGGGGTAACCCGCAAAAAATAGACGACCATCTAGATATGTCAAAATGGCTAGCGTCCTTTGCTCGGGTAACCGGTAAAAAACAGACCATTTTAGTAGTAGAGCTAAAAGGCTGGTCAGTCTTTTTTTGTGTAACATATCAAAATGGGTTGGGTCGGGCTTCTCCGGTATATTGTTAAACTAAGCCTTTTTAATATATGTAAAGGTGGGTTATTGTCTTGCAGAATAGGTCAAAAGGATTTAGGATATTATAAGCATTTTTAATATATTAAAAGTGGATTATAAGCTAAGAAATGGTTTTGACCATTTTGATCTCACACCATGAGTAGGTGAAAAAGAATTAGAACTGATGTAAGGCCAAAATGGTCATAATTAGTTTGATGCTGTTCGAGCACCTCTCAACCAACAAAATGGTCATAATTAATTTGATGCTACTCGAACACCAGTGCTCAAAAAAGGCATGCTTTGTGAATATTCTTTTAATTGATTGGTTTTCTTTGACTTTGTTATCATTGTGAAACTTTAGAAAAAACCTGCAGTTTTGGTCGGTTTTTTTGCAGAAAAAGTCGGCTGTTTTTCGGGCCTTTTTTGCCAGAAAAACATGCATTTTTTCGCTGAAAAAACAACAGATTTTTTGTTGTTTTTTTTTTGCTGAAAAACCTGCAGATTGTAACTGCTGTTTGTGCCATTTATTGTTGTAAAAAACTGCAGTAAATAACTTATATATTGTTATAAAAACCCAATGAAGAAAAACTATAGAAAATCAGCAGAATGCAGCTGCTGTTTGCTGTTGTTTATTGCAAGGAACACACTATTTTTTTGCAGAAAAAACCTTATAAATTGCTATAAAAATGCTGATAAAAACAGAATTTTTTTAATCAAAGACGTTAAACATAAAATACGATTCATTGATTAAACGTTAAATGTGAAAAACCATCAAACATAACAAAGGAAATACATAAAGTTAAACTATTAACCCGCAAGAACGTCCACTAATATATAATTTTTTAGTGGAACTAAAATACTAATATATCTTGATTAGCGTCATTTGATCTTAGTCGCCACCCGAACCGGAACATTCCAGCACTTAAAGTTGTCTGGTTTGTTGACATCAAGCCTTTTATAATTCTATGTTAGGCTAGCACCCTTTAGGCCTACTTTTAGATGAAGATAGTTAAAACAGGGGCATTTAAATCCTTTGCAAATGAACTTTTGCACAAATAAAGCATATGATAACATTAACTTTTTAGGATTTCATGTGACTAGGGATGAGCATATGGTACCAGTATCGAAAATACCGGTACTGAAAATCACCAAAAATGGGTACCGGTACCGGTACCGAAAATGTTCGGTGCGGTACTGGTATTTGATGGTAAAATTCTTTACTTTATCGGTACTGTATCGAACCAATACCAAACCGAAAGTATCGATACCGAAAACTCCAAAAAGTGGGTGCCGGTACCGAAATTCCGATATTTGAAGGTAAAAACTGGTATTTTACCGGTATCGCATCGAACCGATACCGAACCGAAAGTACCGGTACCTAAAACTCCAAAAAGTGGCTACCGAATAAGTACCGAAAATGATGAAGTACGGGAAATTCAGTACCGATACTCGGTATCAAATGCTCATCCCTACATGTGACCACACTTTTATGTTGTTAATCATTTTGGGCTTCCACCTTTAAAGTTCATTGGATCTTTATATTTTTAACTAAAGTAACTGTGTTTTCTGTGTTGATCATATTTGGACCGAGAGATCTAAATCAATCATATTTCTTCTGAGTTATGCTAAAGAGGATATTTTGTATAAAATAAAAAATTAACATTTGTCGTTTTAATAAAAATTAACCAAATTTGATGGATGGATCCGGTTACTAAAAACTCATCGTAGTAAATTAGGACTTTGTGTTGTTTCTAATGATTGTTTCATATACATGGCCATTATGACAGCGTGTGGAGACACTGATCCACTGTATTTCAACTTCTGAGGCTGAAGAAATGACTGCAAAACTTGAGGAATATTAGATTAAAAATCTACCTAGACCTGGACAAGTGGATTTTTATCAATGGAGGCCCCTATATGCTAGGTACTCATTTCTTATACAAAGCTCTCTTAAATTATCAGAAGTCATATACAAATTATGGGTGTTAAATGGGTCGTGTTCATGATTTGACTTATCAAAACCTACACGACATGAACGTGAAAATCGTTCCAAAGATGACATTCGTGTATCAAATGAATGTCTCACATATGACCAATATGCAACAGTTAGCCAAATTTATAGATATTCAACAACTCTCCTATGGTTTCTTAATAATATATTGGACAAATGCAATATGATATTGTAAAAAAAATTATAACTTTACTGTATTTAGAAAAATAATATTGTCTCACGATATATAAGTTATATTCTAATAAAGTTACGAATTGCAAAAAATGATATAGTAACTCTTACATAGGGTTGTAAACGAACCGAACGAACGCGTTCGTGTTCGTTCGTTAAGGAAATATATGTGTTCACGAACGGTTCATGAACACTTACCGAACGAGATTGTATGTTCGTGTTCGTTCATTAAGGAAATGAGCGTGTTCGCGAACGGTTCACGAACACAAATAAATTTGGCGAACGCGACGAAGGATAAAGATAGATGGCCCAGAGAGTAGCACTTGAACTTGAATCCCTTATTATGGAATGGAGATTAATGGTATTCGCTGATGCAAAATAATGAGAAATGAAAGGAATGTGATGCATAAACAAGGTAAAAGTGGGTTTCCTAGTTTAATTGTTAGGGTAATAAAATAAATAAAAGTTTAATAATATAAAAAGTACAAATAAAATATAAGAAAGTACAAAGATCTTCAATTAAAACCCAAACATACATAAACGAACGCAAATCAACGAATGTTCAGGAACACCTTACCGAACGTTCACGAACACAATCGAACGAACGAGACCTCTGTTCATGTTCGTTCATTTAACTAATCGAACGGAATTTCTTGTTCATGTTCATTTGTTTATTAAACGAACGAACATAAACGAACTTCCCGTCGAACGGTTCACGAACTGTTAGCTGAACGTTCGGTTCGTTTACAACCCTACTCTTACGTAAAAGTTTCCTAATGCTTTAGCTTTATTAGTGTTTGTTTCTATTGATTGAATTATTTAGGAGGTAATGTGCTTTTTTACCCTTTTTAAAATATTTGACAAATACTTAATGAGTTATTATAACTATAAAAACAATACTATTAACTTTCGATGTTTTTTTATCGAAAATTTTATAGATAATTATAATATTTGGAATTTTCAAACAACAATTATTTTCCACCTATTCATGACAACCTTGAATCTTGATAATTGTAGCATTTTCATGAGACGGTCGATGCATTCCGAGTGAAAGCAAATGACAAACGGTGTAAGTGACTCTTTTGTTGGTGCTCTCCTAATAAAGATTGTTGACGACCAATCCATTTTTAGAGGTAATATCAACATTCCAATGTATTTTATTGAAGTCGATTTTACATGACAAAAGGTAAACATGTTACCGGTTCAATGCCTTTACTCATGGACAGGTCCATGTAGTTTACACTTTATATAAAAGACTAATTCACACGGGTCATTTTTATCTTTTAGTACGGAGTGAAATGGGTTTGGGCACTTTTGTGGTCATTTTATAAATAACTAATGTGGTAGTTATGGTTATAAAAACGATGTACTATCTCTATTCGCTTTTAATTTGGGAACACGGTCGAGGACATGTTAGTTTCTTCTCTCTTTTCCCAAGTAGTTTTTTGCTCGATTTTGCCTCATATCTATTTTCTTGTGTTGTAGGTACTTGAGAGATCCAAGACAGTCATGTTGTCGTAAGAGTAGTGGAAAGGAAGCTTCTTGAGTTGCAACAAGTGTGTATATGTGTATATAAAAGGATAATGTTACGGAATACTTTATTTAATCCATGATTTTAATTATGTATTAATCATAAATAGTTTTTAATAAAACTAACTTTCTTGAGCTCGGGAAGCAATCCCGGGTGATAACCTAGTATTAACATATAAAAAACAAGTTTTTACATAAAACAATATGTCAATTCACATTAAACAACTATGAATGCTTATTATCTAGAAACTCAATGGATCTTAAAACAGAATTATGACAAATTTGTTATAAACTACTCAATCCAGATAAGGTAATTTGAAATCAGAAACGAACAAGATCACGTGTAGAATGAACATCACAAATTCACCGGTACCATTCACAAAGAGTAGAAGCCTTCGTTTTGACGGCGATAGAGATCGTGATTTATGCGGTGGAGATCATGATGTGTATTTAATTGAACATAGCAGGTGAAGGAGGGACGGCGATGAGAGGTGGTAGCGGCGGTGAGGAAGCCAGAAAAGGGAAAGGGGCGGTGGAGGAGGGACGACGGCGAGAGGTGGTAGCGGCGGTGGGGAAGCCAGAAAGGGGAAATGGGCGGTGGAGGAGGGGTGAACGAAGACTCTCTAGAGACCTAATTCAAACTTTTAAAAAATGCCTAAAATACCCCTCTGTGTTTTTTAAGCTTTAAAAAAATCTAATCTAATCTCAACCCTTGATTAAGTTAATCCTAGGGTTCCTAAGGAGGTTCCCCGGTTCGCCACTTTTTTGGTGTTCCCCATTGAATCTCACACAATATATGTGTGTGTTCCTTGCTTTGAGTGATTTAGGTTGCATTGTCTTCAAAACTAAAACGAAGTGCATGCCTTCTCTATCACATAAGTGTAACAAACATAGTTTACTACCTTTACAAGCCGAATGAAGTCTTTCCGTTTTCGAGAAAGGATGACAAGTAGTAGGTTGACAGAAGCAATCCACATGGGATTTGTTCGATAAAGGATCAGTATAGTGATGTGTTGGATTGGAGCCCATTTTCCCTACAAGTTAATATGTGCTTTTGTTGCATCAAGACAGGTCTAACGATTGTTCTATTAGGTCTAAGCAATCGGATCGTAATGCTTAACGATTGTTCTATTAGGTATAAGCAATTCGTGTTTGAAGATTAACGATTAGCAGTCAACCAGTTACCTTATTATCACGTGTATAACCATCTCAATCTTTCCTCTCTTATCTTATCCGATATACTAGCTGATTCCAACGTTCTCCCTAAAAACCTCATTTTTATTTTTTATTTTTAATCTTCCGAGAGAAAGGACAAGTTTTAGGAAAGAAAGGGACTAAAAGTGTAACTGAACAAGGGGGCAAAGTGAAAGATGAAAATACCCAATTCCCGTAAGCTTACAAACCCTAAATCGGAAGCTGTCTGTCTCTCAGAGATGGCATGCGAAGAAGGTATGTAATCGATGCTCTCGTTTACGATAGAGGTCATTTATCGTAGGTATGAATTTTTTATGATGTTTCCGTTGAACAATATTCTTATAAAATCACTCGTTTGGCAACTGAATTCAGTTGTTGTTTATAAAGAAGAAGAAAGTGATGAAAAGTTGTTGTTTCTTAAAAACTTTTCTTTTTAAGAACCGTTCCATTGCTGTTATAAACAATTGTGAAAGTTGACAGATTCATAAACATTCAAAAACTGTCTGATAGTTGTTTATTGTTTGAGCATTACTCTTATATTTAAATTCTTTTGCTCAATTGATCTTTTATTTGCTTTGTAAAATGCCATGACTCTTTTTTCTTTTTCTTTTTTTCATCTTTGATTAATAGGTTCCGAAGCTGAATGGGAAGGTTACGCTCGATCGTTTGACTATGATGAAGGTAACCCTCGATTGTTTTGAGTTGTGAAACTAATTAAGATCTTTGCTAAAGTAATGAAAAGTTTGAATATTGTTTCATAAAGTGACTCAAACTTTTTTAACCTTTAATCAAGATATCTGCAATCTTATCAGCTTTTTGATTAATACATACATAGGAGCTTTCATAATCGTGTTTATTTGTGGGTATGATAAACAAGATTGTCGTTTTCTAAACTTTATCTTCTTCTTCTTTTTGGTCATTGACTTTCACAATCGATTCATTGTTGTAAAAGTTGTCTTGCTATATAGAACATTGGGTTTGTAATAAAAATGGAAAGGGTTTTGACTTGTAATAAATAATAGAATCATGATGAACAGTTGTTTGAATGAAGTCAATAGAACAAATTTGATTCTGTTTGAATCGTCATAGTCCTTGATAATATATAATAAATAAATTGAATAAACTATGCCATCGGTAAAAACGCCAAAAACGCCGAGACTTATCAAAACCCTCCTTTTCCATTTCACTTTTTCCCTATAGATCTGATCGATCTCTTCGTTTTTTTTTTTTTTTTTTGAACAGCTCATCGTCTTCAAAGAAGGCAGCAAGTTGACCGATTAACTGGATTGGGTGATGATTTTCTCTACCTAATCTTTTCCCGATTGGATTTTCTGGAATTGACAAGCATTCGAGGCACATGGTCGGTTTCGATCTTTTGTTTCCGGCAAAGAGTTCATACGGGTATATCACAGGGGAGCGGGAGCTAGCTCTCTGTGGAACTTTACCTATATTCCTGGCCCGAGATCTAATGACGATTATAGTTACCGCCGCGAGAAGTTACCCGGTCAACAGTCGATTCTTGCAACACGGGAAGCCGATGGGATGCAAGTTATCATCCCGCTTACCAAATTTGGGGCACAATTAAGTCCGTGGTCCATTTTCTTTGTTGGGGTTTGGCGTTCAATCTTAGTATTCCGTCTTATCAGCTACGGTTTCCTCCTGTGCAACCTGTGGACCATGAAATCGACAACAATTTGGTCTCCGTTTCCTGAACAGAGGTATCTTGACTTGGCTCAGTTGGGTTGTAGACTCATCGAGCACCCCAAGGACGAGCTCCACACTTTATTTGCCTATGTTCATCTACATCGCGCGGAAGGTGAACAAGGAGTGACCACTCTGCAGCATTTCACTCATCGCGCTTTTCAAGATTTTCAGATATCCTCCGCTACTTTGTCCACTCAAACCTCGCTTCTCATGCCCCAAGAGATTGCTCATCCTTTGGCATGATTATGCCGATTAGGTTAGAGCCGATGCATGCCTTTCTCACTATGCGAGAAAAGGAGCCCGTTCACCTTCTCGTACCAAATGAATCCTTCGTCAATGTGCCTCTCCCACTGAAATGTTTTTTGTCATGAAAGATCTCTGTTCCAACAATCAGGGGTATTTAGCAATTGTGGAGTTTAGGCTGTAGGGAGGGGCCTGGAACCCTAAACAGCTATTAAGGGTCACGTTATTTCGGGTAACACCTACTGGTTATGAGTTCTTATCTACTTTCCCACCACAGTTGTTGCAACAAGGATTCTTTCATTACAATGATTTTATTTTGGGAGAATGTGACATACTTGTAACACTAAGTGTTCACATGAGATTGTCGAATGATCCGCTTCTCAATTGGACTCTTGTCATCATGCATTACGACGTTCACACCTTGAAATGGACATCGGAAACATTTGCCTTAGGCGTGACGCACCTCGGTCATACCTTTAGCTCTCGGCTAAAGGTGATGCCGTTTTGAAGGTAAATCAATTCTACTCCTTTATTGTAATATTCAGAAATTTTTATAGTATATATGAATACAAATTTCTTTATTTATTTGTTTAAAAAAAATTGGGAAATGAATTAATTAGATGAAATGAATATATTTAGAAAGTAATATATACTTTAAAATGTATGCTTCCTTTTAGAAGCTGATCTCGTTAAAGAAAAAAAAAATTATGGTGTATACATGTTTTTGCAAATTGGTGCAAGGAAACAAATAATAGGATAATATAACAAATGGATTTAATTTAGGTGAGTTGACCAAAGATTTAATCTTTTAAGCCTGCTTCGTTTCAACCTTTGCAAAAGTCGTTCAACATTAATATTAAATACTATCCCCATTTTCATCATCCTAATTAGGCTCATCCCATGTTTACTTTTAAAATTTTGATCCCCTCCTAATAACCAACATTGATTCCTCTATAAACCTTTAAACCTTGTAAAAGAAATCCTTCTTATCTATTTCCGTCTCTGGCCGCGTCACCACTCGCCAGCAACCACAACCTACCACTATCATATCGACCACCTCTGTGTTCGAAGGATCACCACTGCCGCATCTTCACCACACGGATCGTAGTTAGACTTAACCGAAGAAAAAGCTTAGTCAAAGCCGCCACTCCAACTCGCCGCAGTTGTTTTAGTTCGAAGCCGCACCGTCGTGACAACTTCGCCACTAACCAGAATTATAGTCTCCGTCATAGTTCCAGTTACCACTTAAATCTGCCACCACACCGTACCCACCTCGTTCCAATCTACAAGGTAAAGGAACCTACCGGCCTTGTTTGTTTAATTTTCTGGTTAAGACTTCCGAATTGGGTTATGGGCGGGTTGTTTCCGGCGACCGCGGGTTGAGGTTTGGTTTGGGTTGTTAGCCTGCGATTTTGATGAGAGAGAGAGAGAGACTTGATAGCGTGTGTAACGGATTTGAGTTTGTGTGTATGTTTGTGCATGAATGTGTTTTGGATGTTGGATGTATGTGGTCATGTTGTTGCATGTATATGTACGTTGGTTGTATGTGGTGTATATGAATATGTTTAGAAGTGTGCGATGTCGATAATATATGTATATATGCATGTGTTATGTATTGTGTACTGTATGGATGAATATATAGTCTAACACTAGGCTATCACCCGGGAACATCCCGGGATAGGGAAAATTATATTTGAAAAATCAAATACATAGATAAAATTAGTAAACTAATTAGTGTGTTCTTTCCCGTGCTAACAAAATCTTTTATTCGGTTTTAGTAATATTCCAATTTGGCCTCCATGAGTGTTTAAAGGTTTCATGTGGAATTATTAACTTTTAGGTTAAGAGTGAAATATAATTATAATAATGTTTGGAGATGGTGAAGATATTTCTATGTGATGATTTTATGAAGTTTTCAAAAGTGATATTTGTTGATGTTTAATAATGCTCTGTAATAGCGGTGATATTCGGTCCAGATAGCAAAGGATTAAAAACATATTTACATAAACCCCGTTTAGTATGATAGTATTTTTTTAAACCTTATTAATTAAATGAAAACAGAAAAAAAATATAATTATTAAATTGAAATATGTTTACAGCTTTGACTGGCATTTTGAAAAGATTGGGGTATTTTTGGATACACAGTTATAAATAGTGTATAAAATCTTTTAAATTACTAATACAAAATTTTAAGTTAAATAGGAAAGTTTTGTGAACGTATATAAGTAAATTTGAGTAATATATTTTTTATTGACATATGGTATTATAGTAATAGAAAATATAATTATACCAGGTTAATGGGCCGCTTTATAAAAATTGATTGGGCCGCATTATAAAAAATAATCCACAATCACATATACCAACAAATACTGGCCTACAAATTTAATTTGTAAACTATCATTGGGCCATCCAAACTATCATTGGGCCGTCCAAATATGTAATTTAATACAGCAAATTTTTTGACATAATTAAACATGAAACATAATACACTTAATTCTTTTATTATTAAACTAAGGAAAAGATAAAACACAAGACACTTGAAACAAATTAAATAGTTCGATAAACAAAAGATGAAATAGCATCATTTAATTAAATTTTTCTATCAGAAAGGCGAAACGATTGTCTCCAAAAATAATGCGCCTTTAGGTCCGTTAAAGCTGTCAACATGTTGAATGTAGTTAAAGGAATCGTTGCACAGTAGAACTTCTACAGTATCTCCCCAAATACTTGTTACCAACCACTTATTGTCTTGAATTATATTCGTCCTTTGCTGCGGATCCAATTGTTGAACTATGCGAGCATTGGTGAAAGAAAATACCGTTATCCAATCATCATGTTCATATTTGACCAATTCTGCAGTTAGTTCATCAGAATATCGAACAACAATGCCATGGAGCCTGTCCGAAATTGTTAGAAAATGCACTTGGCAAGGATTGACTTGAATACGCTCGGGAAAACGAAGAATACTGAACGATTCAGATATAACATCAAAAGCAACAATGTTACATTCACCAGGTGGAATCCAGTAATTGGAAACAGTGAAATAAATTGTTTTGCCCGAATAACTTCCGTGAGACCATGAATAAAAGCTTGAACCAAACAAACATCCTTTCAAGAAACTCAAGTTTCTCCATGAGTCATTATGTCGTGAATATACACGAGCAGTAACTGCGCCAGCGAAACAGTTAATATGAAGCACTTTCAGATCGTTGTGCTCGTCAACGTACATCCCACCCGTATCGTCATGTCGACCAAAATAACGACTAAAATAGTCGTCCGATATCAACTTAAAACGCCTAATCGTTGGATTCCAAAGGACGAGCTCATTCGCATCAGTCATCCTAATGCAAAGTAAAATCAGTCCATTAAACGAACCTATAATGATTAATCTTGATGGCTGGACATCGTATGGAAAAGTGACGATTTTTCTGGTATCGACTTCCAAGTTGCCAGATACTATGTCGTCAACGACAATGGTATGTTCATTCAAAGAGAGCAGCTTCTTTTGTAGTAAGTTTGAAAGTCGTCGAGTATGTATTAAAACAAACTTTGGTGTAGATAACTCATAACACCATTGTTTGCAAACACACTTGAATTGACAAACTACCTTTGCAGGTAGTCTCGATAAGATCTCTTCAAACATCATGTCATCACCAATACGTTCCATGATCCTTAATACTCTGATAACAAAAAAAAAATAAACAAAAAACGATTGTATAAAAACTTATTGTATAAACACTTGAGAACTATCAATTGAATATCAAAAATTTTATAATAGTAAAATTTTATACAATAACCATAATAGAATAATTTTAATACTTCAAACAGGATGTTCAAAAAATATAAAAAAAAGACATTAAAAAAATAGAAAATATTTATATAAAATCACCAAATCTAACCATTAACAGTAAACCTAATCAAAACAAAATCCATTAATAAAAACACGAAATCTTCAAATAAGTTTATGTCAAACCCAATACTTTCGATCACTGTACCATAACAATATAAACAAAATTCCATTGTACAAGATTGAAGACATAGATTATTACACTCCAGACCAAACAATCTTGAGTATTGTTTTGGTTTCCGGTTTAATCTATAGATAAAACATCAAGAAACACATACTATCCAAGTATATGATTGAAGATAATCTTATACAAAATACTTGTATAAGATTGAAGACATAGATTATTACCATAAAGAACAAATAATTTCGAGTAAAAAAGATGAAAAAAATACACCAATCGGAGATGGAATCAAACATTTAACCAGAAATATTAGATGAAGACAAACAAAACATCCAGGTATGCGATTGCATGTATAGTTACATAATCGGAGATGGAAAGCTTTACATTTAAAGTAAATAAGATGAAAACAATACACCAAAAACATTTTAGGTATGAAATATGCAGGATATTACCGATGTAGATTTTGAGGTTTTTTGATGAACTTGTTGAAGATCAAAGGATTCCTTGGTTCTCGAGATGAAGCAATATAAATAAGTGAAATATTGTGTGAGAGATATTACTAAAATATCTCCTATATATAGTCCGGATACAGATGGATGGGCGGTTCGGATTTCTTGCACATCTCATGGAGTTATGTTATAACTTTGTAGGATTAATTTTAAAACTATATAATGTATTAAAAGTGACTAATATTGGTATGACTGTACAATAAATATTTTAAATTTGAAAATACAAACCTATACAATATGAATATGAAATTTATATATCTAAATATATATATAACGTATTTAAAGTGACTACGGGAGATCTTTAAGAGTTAGGTTCATTCGTTTGGCTGTAGTGCCATCCTTTTTGTAGGTATAACCAATATCAAGACCCTTATGGTGATGCCATCTCATTATCCAAGGCCACAGATTAACATGACACACCATACCTTATTTAGCATGACACACCATACCTTATTTAGCATGTCCAAACATTGATATTGAAATACCAATGAAATCGTTTAAAGAAACCGATATAAAATTTGAATTAAGAGAACTTTTTATATTATTCATAAAATATTAAAAATAACATATAACGATCAAATACCCACATCAAACATACTAAAAATCCAAAATACCATTGTTATAAAATTTAAAAATCAACAAAACTGATTTTAAATAATAGAAATATGAACTAACTTAATTTCTTGCTAACTTTCTCCAAAGTCTTGAAAGTACTTGAAGTTGAAGACATGTAGACGTCATCCAATGTACGTTTTTTATTTTTATTGGTATCACAACTGGTGTTAACATCATCGTCCTTCCCAATTGGGATGTGACTATTCTTCTTTATAAATTCTTTATCATTTACCTAAAACAAATGTGAAAATAAATTAAAATATAATATAATTAAAAATTATATAAATACTAATTTATTAGTATGAAACGTGTATTGGAAAAAAAAATACCTCCGTAATCTTCATCTTTTCTTTGAGCTTATTAATAATTGACTCATCATCAGTCAAGTTCGTGACAGAATACATTTCATCAAAGTTAGTAAGATTATAAGTTGTTATCTCAATTTTAAAGGCAAACTTCTTTCCAATCAAGTTGTTTAAATCCACGGGAAAGATAACTTTTTCAACAACCTATGAATCAAAATATTGTATTCAAAAGTTAATAAGAAATTTTTAGAAAATAGAATGAAAAAAAATACACAAAGGTAAAAAATGATTTGTACATACAGGTGTTATATTTTCTTGAAACAATTGTTCAGCCGACTTGAGAACAACTTTTTCAATGATTTCATCAACCAGAGGATGAAATAATATTAGTGGAACATCATCACTGCTGTCTTGCACTTGAACTTTTATTTTGAATCTAATTAAATTAAATAGAATCATTCATATATACAAATAGATTATTTTACAAAACATATAAATATTAAAGAAGAAAAAAAATTATCATATTACCTTGGAACTGGATATATAACACTTTCGTCACAATTAGGGTTCTTGCACACATAGAAAAATTGTTCCTCCATACTCTGGGTGTCTATAAAATCTGTACCAGCCTCGATTAAACATTTAGGACACTCCATATAGTGCCAACCAAAATGCTTATCGATACCAGTAATAGTACCAAGTATAATAACAAATTGAGGCTGTATAAATAAAATTTATGAAAATAGTTAATTTAAAGACAATGTTCATCTACTTTTGGCATTATAAATATATATACACACCTTCATAATTTGCCAAAGATCATATATATTCCTCAAAGGAGTATTCATGATAAATTCATCAGTTGACATCTACAATAATATAAACGAAAAGTTAATTTTGTATGTAGAAAATCAACTACTAAGTGACATTAATAAATTAATAAAGTTCTTGTATATTACAGTAAAAAAAAAAAATTAAACTCATACCTTCTCAAATTCAAGGACAAAAAAAGTTTTTCCTCTTCGAATGTATACATTTCTAACAACTATGAACATGTATTTATAAAAACGTTGTAATTTAGGAAGTTGTTTCATTTTAAATGTTATATTACGATTTAATTTTAAAATAAAGGTATATATATAAAAAATAAACAGATGATTGTATTTATTTTTGGATTTATGAATTTTATAGTTAATATATTTTTTTTTTTAGAAATAGTTTGACTATTATGTTTTTGGAATGAATCGATGCCTAGATAATTAATACACTTAATTTAGAAAGTTTAAAACTATGTTAACAATTAACAATGTGTAACTAAATATTTTTACGCAAACTTAATAAATTCTAAGTTGAATTTAATAGACATAATATATTGCAAATAACCAAAATTTACAATTCTTATTAACTAAATTTACGGCCAGAATATAATTTTATGAAATCACTAACATATATATGCATATATTTAAATTATGATAAAAAAGTTTTAATTTTGGAAGTTGTTTAATCTAAAGTGATATGTAAATTGTTTTGGAATTACTGAAATTTCTTCCTGTAATTAATCCAAGAATATCAAATTCGTAATTAAATATTAATTAGGTATTCAAGAATATCAAATTTAAATTTGAAATAATGAAGTATGGATTTTATAACACATTAAACTATATTTTAGTATGCCTCATAAGTTTAAAACCTATATTATATTATAATAATTAACAAACTATAAAATTAACAAACCATTGATGTGAAAGAGAACATAGAATTGTATCGACGGATATTTTTTAGAAAATACTTGCTGTTTTCATTACAATTTACAAATAGATCCTTGTATATTGAAGGAGGCTCTTTCAATTCTGGAAGCTCAACTTTTCCATAACCACAACATAAGTAATAAGTTAATTTACCAAATGTAATTCTCCCTTTTCCACCTTCATCAGACCATAATAATGAGTCACACATCTCACATTTAAGGCTTTGATTACCATGATCCAAGTAATCTGAAAGCATCAAATTTATTGACCAATAAATAATAAATTAATTAATAACGTTTATTAAACTACAAAGATTTCTAGTTTTATTATTACCTTTGGATACACCTTTAAAAGGGTCTTGAATGCAATGTAACCCTTGATTCTCATCATCAGAAGTAAGATCTACCATTGGAATAGGTTCGATAACGCGTTTTTTAGGTAGAATCTTTTGTTTACCAGATTTAAGCTTTGTCAACGAAGAAGCTTGAATAAAGTTGCTATTCTGTGTAACAATGTTTGAGAGCACAGAAGATGGATAACTGGTAGAAGTAGGGGTTAATTGGTTATCCAAATTAAGTGTACCTGTAAAAGACAAATATAAAAAATACTACCATAAATTAGGATTATATCTTTACATATATGCAGATTTATATAAAACAATTTTTGACAATACGTACCGTTTGTTATGCAACTTAAAGGTGTTGTTATGGTTAAAGATTTCACACTATGAAGGGTGTGGAAAGTATTAGATGATGAAGGAATATTAGGATTATTATTCTCTTGGTTGATGAAGTTGGATCTTTTAACAACTTTAGATGAGCCTCTACCACGCGGAACATTATTTTGTTTATTTGAAGTTTTCCGCCTACCATCGAGATAAAGCTTGCGCATTTTCCTTCTATGAGCGGCAAGTAATGCTGAAATTTAGATATATTTAGAATCTATATAATTCATATTAATTTATATATAGTCTAATAATATACAAAAAAAAATTAAACAAAAGTGTTTCAATTATTTTTTGGTCATAACACATTACGCTAACTGTAAACATACCATTTGAGTTAAGAGATAATGGAACTGCTTCATTTATACCTATAATAGTAAATATATAAATAATTTGTAAGTACAATAAACAATAGACGAAAATATATAACAAAATCATTTTAGAAAATATAAAATACCGATGGATGATTCAGTTGTGGTCCTGAATGAGATACCTTATTGAATTGCTCAAAAAAACATAACAAATTAGAAATAGATTTTAAATGTACATTAAAAAAATAATGTAAAATTGTATAATGTAAAATGTAAAATATTACCATTGGTGATATTTGACAAAGGTGATCTTCTAACGGTACCTAAATTATTATTTCATAACAAACAATTACAACCATATAAATTTAATATGCTAATTCTATAACTGTTAACGACATACTAAACATAAAAATAACTTACTACTCGATGATTCTCCAAATGAAGAAGAACATATAATCGGTGTACTTTCTAATCTTCTCTTATTCGACATTTTCTATATTAAATAATCCAAAAATAAACAAATATATAAGTCTTATTTTAATTATTAGTATAATATAATAAATAAAAAAGAAAAATAGGCAACATATCATAGCCGTTGTAGAAACCTATAACATCAAATCAATATATATTTTAATTGAAGAAAATGATGACAATGTATAAGACACAATTCTCAACACAATTACCAAACCAAACTCATCTTCATCTACGGCAAGGGTTTTCATCCTCCATTTCAGCTACTACCTCGAAGATAATCAAAGGGTTTCGACCGACTGGTTTAATTTCAATCAAAAAGGTACGATTTGCATCTTCGATTATCATCATCATTTAGAAATTTCGAAGTCTAACAACTTCATTAAATAGATTTATATGTTAAAGTGTAATAGAGTATGAACAGGGTAATAATTTGAAACTCCAAATCAGTAATATTATTAGCTTTCATGTTTGAAGTATCTAAGGATTAGGGTGTTGATGAAATTTACCTATGATCTTCATTAAAAAAAAGGATAAAGATTAGGTAAGAAAACACATTTACAATATAAGGAATGTGGAAAGAAATGTGGAAACAAAAGTTCATATTTTGAAGAAATATTCATAATTTTTTGTTTAGGTATACATATTATATTGAAATACTTTGATTAGTAACTAAATAAAGTTAGTTTCTTAGATACTCATAATAGTGGTTTAAACAAAATAACAGATGGATGGATGAAATACTTTGATTAGTAAGTAAATAAATTTTTGTGTCATTTATATTCTAAAGTCATAAGATACAAATGATATAAAAAAATAATATGAAATAATAAGTTTGATACGTTGCAGTTTTGAAGATGGTTTTATCATTTGTTCAACGGATGGATGAACCTAAAGACATGTCATTGGTATGAGTACTTTGAGTATCTAAGTTGATTAAATAAAATGTTGTGAACATTACAGTCCATATTTAACTTTTTTGTTTATGTATAATATGACATTGTTAATGAAGGTGGTACCTGTTGAATTTGTTAAAAAAAAATGGGGACAAGACTGGCAACATATGAACATAGAGGTTCATCATGAAGACGGTAGACATTGGATGGTAAGACTTAGACACATGGATAGCCTACCAGTATTAACCGATGGTTGGAGGGCCGTTGTTAATCATCTTCATTTGGCAAAAAACACTTGGTTGCTCTTTAAAAGTATTGGAGACAAAAAATTGGAGATCTATCCTTTCCTAAACGATGTGTGTGGTCAAACTTACATAACAATGAACAACTACACAAAATTGGGTCTTACGGTAAGCGTATTTTTTGTAAAAACTTGGTTAGTAACACATATATTACTAATTATATTTTATACTATATTATATTAACTTGCAGGTAATTCCAGAAGAGTTTATTACCATGTTTTACAAAAACCATGAGTTAAACGGAAATTACAAAGTATACGCAGGTGGTAAGTACTGGGATGTGATGGCAGGAAAACTTCATGTAACATATGCTTTTACAGAAGGATGGTCGAAACTGTGTGGGAGTCTGAAAATTATGAATGGTGACACAATGACGTTTGAGAAGGTTGATAATGTTGTATTTCAGTTGAGGGTATTCAGGAATGGCGTTGAAGTTGAATTGGGTTTTAAAGAAGAATCAGAAGACAGTGATTCTTGTGAGCTTATATCCCGACAGACATTCCAAGAAAGTGTTTATTTTGTAAGTATCTTTTATTACATAAATATCATTTGAGTAACAAAGATTACTTATATTTTAAAAATTTAATTACAGAACTATGATAACTCTGAGAATGGAACAGATACAAGTGGAGATACTTTGATGCATGAGGTAGTGTATTAGAATAAACTTGTATTAGTTAGAATAAATTGATTGATAAATTCACATAACTGTTTAAATTGAAACAGTGCATAAATGAAAGTTGAACTAACATTAAATAGCAGGAAAAAAATTCTGGGAATGAAAGTGACGAAATGTTGAATATGACCCATCAAGTTAAAAAACGTGAAGAGTTGACACCACCAGCTAAAAATAGTTCAAGTTCTAAAGTTCCCGTGAACGAAGAGGTAATGCTAACTGAATAAACGTTTATATGCCATTATATATGATTGTATATATAACAATTCAGCTGAAGCATAGTTATATACTGAACTTATTTTTATCATAGATTGGAAAAAAAGGCAAACAGGTTGCTCAAGTGATTTGCTCAACATCAAAAAAAAGAAAAGTAAGTGACCAAAGTGAAGAAGTCGTCACACCGTCATATTCATATTGTCTTCGATCATCAATCCAGAGAGAGGTAATTTTTACTAAACTTACAAGTGTAATTTAATTATGATTGATTACTTTTTGTAACTCTAATAACCCTAAATATTCAATGTTTTACATTCATATTGAATTTTGAAGGTAAAAAACTACAATGAGAATGCACGAAAAGTTGAGGGTGAAAAGCAACCGACATGTGATAGAAAAAAACCAATTAAAGCTCAACTTGATCCTGAAAATTATGAGTTTAGTAAAAAAGGAGAAAACAGACTAGTATGAAATTATGTAACATAAATTAATAAAAGTTTTCTATGATTTATAAGGAAATGATAATAATGGTATGTTTCATTGTTTTTTTTGGTAGCGTCTACCAATGGAAGTTGCAAGGAGATCAGGTCTAACAAAGTCACTACATTCATTGAAGATTCAGACACTGGATGGAACAATGATGGAAAACAAAGTGGACATAGAGAAAAATGGTCTTAAACCACGTTACTCAATGGTCAAGTGGGGGGATTTTATGGCTGCAAATGGTTTGAAAAAAGGTGACATTCTTCACTTCAACTTTGTTACGTCAAAACAGGTGCTGGAGTTAAGAAATGTGGATCGAGTTTAAGACAAATGTGTTGACTGATGGTAGTAGGTATAACTTTTGATATATGGGATGTTAATGATTATGTTTTTTTTGAAATATGCATATATTTGCATATGAAAACATTGGTACAACTGTGGTTAACTATATGCTTATATAATATGTGCATATGTCTGCATATATGGATAATGTTAAGTTTTTGGAACAATATATGTTAGTATGTTATGAATGTTAATCATCTAATTTATCTGTTGAATGGAATATAGTAGAAATAGTTAGTCTAATAAAAACAAACACCATTAAAAGTTGTATAACAAAAGGAAGTAACATATAAAATGAATAAAACATACCTGATAATATGTATTCACTAAACGGCTTGATATGATTATGAAGGAAAGACACAGAGATTAGGGAAATGGTAGTAACTTATTCTTGTAAGTGATTAAGAAGGGAAAATCAGAAAGTATAGTGTTTATATGAAACAAAACACAATGAGAGCCAATATAGTTGAATGTATACTTTATATAAAACAATATCAGTATTTATAGAAAAACGATAAGTTTGGAATATATATCAATCAATTTCTAAAATTGTAACAATTAAAACATAAATTAAGGAATAAAACGTTGTAATGATTTTAGGAATTTAATAACAAATTCCTAATATTAAGAAAGGAAATAAATATATATTATTTGAATTATAATCAATACTCCATGTAGGAATGTTTTAATTAGACAATGACGGGAGCAATATATCTCATGATAACCCATACTTAAAATACGATTATTCCATAGTGAAATCACAAATTATTTGATGTCAACAAAACCGCTAATTGTAAACATCATAAAGTTGATAAACAAAACGCTGGCCATTCTGAACAATCACCATCTCCTCCAAAACATTTGAATTATTTTGAGTTAAATGATAATCATCACCAAAATATAGTTGACTGAGTTCACGCGGCCACAAATCCATCAAAATAGACGAATTGATGAACAAACCTTGATCTTGGAGCATTTCCTGGAAAACAAATCATAAACAAAAGAGGTTCAAAACACATAAACCTAATAAGAAAAGTAATTGTGTTGTCATATAATCAAAATAAGACGATAAATAGTACCATATAATCCTCAACATAAGAACCACGTTGTTCAACAAATTCTTTGGAGGATAAACCATCACGCCATTCTTTGCATACTAACTTGAAACGATGTATAGATTTGGTATCAATTTTGATTAAGATATTGAAAAGTATCAGGTGAAAAGGAAGCTCAACCATTGTATCTCGAATACCTAAAACATTTTAATCATTGCACAATATCATTTGGCGGTATGAAAATGAGTTGTGAAGAACCAATATATATATCACCATTACGAATTCATGAAGATAATAAGAGTAATAACTTACTGACCTGCTTAGCTGTTATAGAATAAGTGATCTAAAGACAAGGGTATATATAATAATAATAAACATGTCAATTATGGAATGAAATTGATAAGGATGTTTTCAATTCTTAAGAGATTTGAAATATAATATTAACTTTTAATATTATACAATGTTATTTTTTTATATCTTCAATTATATGTATCCGATTAAAACAATACATTAAAATAAGATATTTTAGTTAGAGTAAATACAGATAAAAATATTTAAGTATCATATCATTTGAATATAGTATGTTATTTTTAGAACAAGATCATTATAAAATAATGTTTCAAAAATTGAAGATATAAAAAATAAATAACATTACGATTATAATATGTTATTTCTTTATGATGAAATTTAAAAAGATAACATGAATATGACGGACTTTGAATTTTGATCTGTGTTTAATATTTAAAAAAATATTAAATAACTTTATAGATTTAAATATAGTAAGTTTTTTGATAATGTAAAATTATTTACCAAATATATACAAAAATTGAAGATTATAAAACATAGAAATGGTCAACAATTATTTATTTTCTGAAAGTTGATGTTTAGTAAAGTAAATAAGGTCAACAATCCTTTACAACATAAAAAATGGAGACAAAGATTGTTACACGATAGTAAAATAAACCAAAACAATCAATGGAAGAAAAAATTTATGTTTTCCGGTTACAATGTGGTTACCAACATTTGTTTAAATTGATAAAATCCTTTTTAATAATTAACATTAGAATCATATTAACTAACAATTAAATACGTACTGAACTAACTAATATTTTTTACAAATTATTCACCACAAAACAAACCAACAAACTATATAACGTATATTAGGAAATATTAATATCCAGTTAAAAACCAATTCAATATTCAAAACAACCCGCAAAATGTATTATTGAGAAACACCAAACTAAAAAAAAACTGGAAATTAAATTCGACACGACACGGATATTTCTTTATTTCTCTAACTTTGGGGTGATCAGGTCCAAATTGACATCATCGTTGAGGTTATCATTCCCAGGACTGTTTCGACGTTTAGTAGACGAACTTTGAACAGCATCAACATCATAAACATCTTGAAGGTTACGTTTGATGTTCTCGAACTTTGACTGATCTTGATCATTAACATCAAAATTATCTGGCGTAACACTATCGCCGATCACAGATTGAGACCCCTATAAAAGGTGAATATAATAATATATCATAAAAATCAAATAGTTATTTATATTTAATACACAATGATGTTAAATAAATAAATAAAACAACATACCTTTGAGCAACATTTAACATTTCCAACAGAATCGGACAAGCATTGGACATTTGAATCAGACATATCAGACTGTAAAAATATACAAAGGTCGGTTAATTTGTCACATCATGATTAATAGGATATATAAAATAAATTTTTTTTTTAAAAATAAACACTAACATCATTAATTTTCCATTTATTCTCCAGAGCAGAAAGTATGTCATCATCACAACTTAACATCGAAATTCCATAGTTTTCTATCTGGTTAGAAATGTTAAAACTGGAAATTTTGATTTGAAATGCAAACTTTTTGTTGATCAAGATATCAAACTCAGATGGAAGTGACTGAAAGGAGCCTTCGGTAGAATTGTCAACCTATACAAAATTACACAATCTTATCTTAGTATATATAAATAAATATGGTGTGGATAACAAAATAATTTTACCTTTGAGTACACATCAAGAAGCTCTTTGGAGGTTTTTTTTATAAGCTTAATAGCTTCATAATCAAACAACGTACAAGAAACAGTCCCGGTCGAGTCCTGAACCCTTAGAGGAATCTTGTAACTGACAGATGAAATAAAATAAAATATTATAAAGTAATAAAGAAAGAGTACAAATTTAATTAACTAAAACACAAACAATACCGATAAACAGGAACAACATCAACAGCATCACAATCAGAGTTTATACACTCAAAAGTCTTCTCATCCAAAACATCAAAACTTCCGTCATCTTTTTCAACCAATGTTGACTTCTCTTCAATTTGCTTCTTACAATTATTGCATGATAAATAATACCAAGGCTTATCATTTGAAATTGCTATAACAGTACCAACAATGATAACCTTTTTCTCCTATAAAATTTATATTAAAATTAATAAGATCAATACCATAGTGTACCAAAATTGGGAATTAAATAAAAACTAAGATAATCAATATAAATATAATATAATTTTTATCACAGAAATTGATACAATATAAGCAGTCAACACAAAGTCTTCAGCATTAAGAAACTCATCTTCTGCACTGGATATAACTTGAGAGCACGACTGTTTAATGGAAGATGAGTTAGAAAACTCCTTCTCAATATACCTGTAACAGTAGATTATATTATATACTCAGAATGAATAATTATCATGTCTCATCATTAAATAATAATTATATACCTGTCCTTGAATTCTTGTATCTGATCCAGATCAGAATTTATGAACACACGACTCGCTTCAAACATATTAGTCAGGCCAATCTTACCTGAATAGAACGTCATAATTTACTACATGATTAAAAAACGATATAATTTTGTAACATCATAAAAGGAGGTACATATCGTTACAAATATTTAATATAGATTTCTGAACTAAATTTAAGAATTTAAATTTATACCTTGATAAATGTTTACCGTGCCAAAATGGACGAGAATAACAACATGATCAGGTCGATTTTTATCATTCATGTACTCTGACAAACTGATTGCATAGTTTTCCCATAACGTAAGACTAATCTTCTGATCTCTGTATAATGAATATTTAAAAAATTAAAATAAAACATATCAACTTAAGAATATGTACATAAAAAAATATCAAAAACTCAATCTATATATATATGTATATATAGATATAGTCAATACTCGAGATCTTTCAGAGTTATGTTCATTCGTTTGGTTTTAGAGCCATCCTTCCTGTTTGCATCTTCAATAGGATAAGACACAACAACATAACCGATGAAATCTGTATGTTTACAACAAATTGTGAATAGAAATATATGAATTTATGTAAATGTTATAATAATAGTGATACAACTGTAAATACCTATTGGAGTATTGACTTCAACTTTTTTACTCAACACTGATTTAAAATCAGTGAAACGAAAAAAGTACCGAGGACCAGACCAGTTTTCAGTTTTCAGAACGGAACTGAATGCGTACAGAGATAGCTTCTGATCATTTCCAGTAACCTTAATCTTGGTTGTATCTTTGGCTAGTGATGGCTTGTGAAACAATAGACAGTCATCAACAACAAAAAATTTAAGGAACCGTTTGAAAAGTTTATGTAAACAGCTACATTGAATGAATGAACCCTGAAATAGTAAAGATATAATGTGCAATTTAGATAAACAACATGGAAAAAAGTTGTTAAAGAGGAATATAGATAATATTTAAAAATCTATAAATTTGTTACCTCCTCATCCATCAACAACATGTCAACTCGATAGATCTGACTATTAGAACCATTCATTTTCTTATTCCACATGGATATGATCTTGGCCTTGACTGTGTAGTTCGTAGATTGAGCATTAAGTGACCTGAACAAAGTGATCTTATTGTTCTCCATCTCACTGTTAAAAGAAGAAAAATATGATGAGACACTTATGATGTTTAATATAATATTAATATGAGAATTGAACAACTGTTAAGGGTTGTACCTTGATTCGTAAGAAAAATGATATGAAAAATGAGAACGAATATGAATGACAAACAATAGAGATGTTCTATATATATAACAAAAGCAAAGAGAAAGATATGGAATGATTTGTACTTTTTTTTGGAAGTTATAAATTAAAATTATTTTTTATGGCAAATGACAGGAAGAAATTTATGTTTCATTGGTATTTCCTAATATAATAGTCTTGGAAAAAATTTTGAAAATATTCAAAAAAAGTCTTTTGCCGGGTTAAATTATTCAAACCAAGGAATAAATGTAACAAATTAAATACAAAAATTGAAGGAAATAATAAGTTTAATGTGGTAATGATGAGTGAAGGAAAGACGATTAAATTTAGGGTTATAAAATTTGTAACGTAGATTGTGTAAGATTTTAAAGATATTGATACAACCATATAATTGACACAAGGACTTAGGTACCAACTAAATACTACAATTGAAATTTGGATATTCATCAACATGAAAAAAATAATTGTATGTAGAAGAAAACAGAGACAACTATGACCATCAATAATATAAATTGTAATCTTAGAAATAAAAAAATTAAAACTTACTTTTAGTCATATAAGGCTTTGGTGTGCTTACATACCTGAATAGTATGAACATGAAAAGAAAATCAACAAATGAATACAAAATCAAGGAAGAGCACGATAAGAACATACCAAATAAACAAAAAAATATTGAATAAAATGAAGCAGCAGTTTATGATGGAAAAAATTGGATCAAACCTTGTAAGAAAATTGCTAACCCTAGCTTCTGTAATTCAGAATCCGCATGTATCCCCAATGTTTATTCCTTACATTCGAACAAAGATCATGTTACGGGAGATAAATGAAATGAAAGTAATACAACTGAACTGATTTGTTTACCAGGAACAAAATAAGAAGGATTTATGGTACCAAAAGCACAAAACCTAGGTTATGAAATCCCAAAAGTTGCTTAATCAATCCAGTGTTATATGTTACAAACACAAATCAAAAAGAAGAATGAAACAATAAATCTCGAGAAACCGTTCCTGAAAGGTAATAGACAAACCGATTTAGGGAAATACTGGATTGATGATGAAAATTGGTTGCTTCACGCTGAAAGGGACTTGAAAAAACTGTATCGATGAAGAGAAAATCTCAAAAGAAGGTTAACCCACAAAATTTAGGGCTTTTTATTTACTCTTATATACCCGGGTCAAAACTTTGCGGGTATGGATATGTTAACCGGATCCCGTGTAGCAACATCACAATTCTCTAAGTTTCCCGCCAAAAGTTGTGTGAGGTTGCACCATATATGGACACGTGTCCCACATCTTGTTTATTTATTATATATATAGATGTGTGTGTTTTGGTTTCTGTTTGTGTGAGTGTGTGCTTTGGTTTGTGTTTATGTGTGTGCGTGAGTGAGTGTGATATGTATAAGTGTGTGCAGTGGCGAACTTATAGTGTGAGTAGGGGTAGCGCGGGCTACCCCTCAACCCCGTCTCCGTAGTGTAAAAATACCACTTAACTCCATTTCCGTAGTGAAAAAAAAATACCCCTCAACTCTGTTTCCGTTATATAAAGGATACCCCTGATCCTAAAAAAAATATAATAATAAGATACCCCTAACTTTTTGGGCTAGTTCCGCCACTGAGTGTGTGTTTGATTACATTTTGCGTTATGAGTGTACGTGTGTGTGAGTTTGATGTGCATGGTGTATGTGTGTTAGATATATTATGTGTGTGTGGGTTATATTTTATATTATATATTATCTTATTCAACCATATCTTATCTTATATTATATATATTATATTCAGCAACATGAACGACAAGAAAAATAAATAACTAGGTAATATCAAATAGATCGTGTATGTGTCTGATATATACATATATATATAACTAGCTCTTGTGTTCGTGTAAAACGAGACAATTAAATTAAGTATCGTGAGTGCTAAACTAAAAGCGTATTTTATTATTTCATAAGTTAATTAGTCCGTGGTCGCCGGGAAAAAAAATTTAAAGAACGATCCTTTAAATGAAATTATACAATTATAATAAACTGATCTCGTAAATGCGGGATTTAGGTTTGCTTAACTTTTGACGAGGATCCTATTTGTGGACTTTTGCTTGCTAAACTAAGGTACGGATTCTGTTTCGATTACATCGTAGTATCTTTTGATTATTAGATTCATTACTCTTTGGTACGAATCCTTTAGTCTTCTCATCATAGTATTTCTCTTTATCATATCCGTTACTTTGTAGTACGGATTATTGTCTCTGTCTTAAAGTGTTATTTTCATGATTCGGCACCTATATTCGTTTGATATGTGCTACATTATAGGAGTCAGTTTGTATTTGTTTGTTTATTAGTGTGTTGTAACATGCCATACCTCAGATTTGTACTCATGGTCGCATGTTCTTGTTACTATTATTTTTAGTTGCCTTTAAATTATTTATAAGGCCTTAGTATTGGTACTCTGTCACCCAAGCATGTCTGACTTGTCGTTTGGGCGTCAACGGCATGGCACTTATCGTGACAGTGCATAATAAAAGTTCACGGCGTCTCTAGCTTGTGCTTGTGTAGCACCTTGGCCACTAGAGGCGTATAGATCGATCTTAGCTCTGAGTTTGAATCTGTTTGTTTGTCTGGAGATGGAATAAGGGGTGCACGCCACACTCACCATCTCATAGGTGCATGGACTAGCTAGCTGTGTACCAGTCTGTTTCTGGCTCTGGGTGCTTCTGTGTTAGACGATTATTTTGTTGATATATACATCTGTCGTGTAAGTTAGTATACGTTTCTGTATGTGATTATGTTCAATATGGTCTGATACGTCTAATATGTTTTGTACGCGTCTGATTATGCTTCCAATCGTGTATCGGGTTATGTTTCCGATTATGTTCTCTGTTCCGATATGTCTGATATGTTTGTACGCATTTGGTTATGATCCGATAATGTATCGAGTTAGTTATGCTTCTGATTATATGTTTAGTATCCGATTATGTTATGTATTAGTTATGTCTGTTTCGACTCAATATCTGTATCGGTTCGTATCAATTTCGCCCCAGTATTAGTCTCGATTTGGATTGAGACTCTGTGTTATACGTTTAGTTTGTATCCATCAGTATCTATATTCAGTATCTGATTCAGTGTTTGTTCGACATTTGTCGTTGAATGTGTCGTTGTTTGGTGTCGATTTTCTAATCGGTTTATGAAGTTTCATAAGGATTTTATTATTCAACATAGAAACTCACATTATCTAAATTATTTCAGTCACTAAATATAGATCTTTAAAGTTATAAAATAGTTATTTTGACTAAATAATAATTTATGAATATTGATTAGCTAATAGATATGGATCTTACTCTAAATGTTTATTTAAAGATAATGGTTTTGATAATTCTTTCTTTTAAAGATTTCGAGATTTTAAATGGTATTTAAAATGTCCCGGCTTACGTATTTGGTTTTGTTTCTGTATCGGCTTCCTGTGTCGGTTTACGAAACTTTTATAAATATTTTATTTTGAAATACATATTATATAAATTATTCTATTTCTCGAATACAGTTCGTGGAAGTTATAAGATTATATATTTTTTTATAAGGAGCCGTTATGAAATTGGCAAATTACTTTGTTTTATCTAAAAATTCACTATAACAAAATATCTTTGCCAAATAACTCTTTTAAAAATATTAACACTATTAAACGATGTTGAAATATTTGATAGCCAATAGATCTGATTCCTTCAAACATTTTATTAAAGACGCTAGGTATGACCAATTTCTTATTTAGATAATAAATGACATTTAAATGAGTCCAGTTATACAAGATAAAATGCTTTGGTCGCCATGGTCAATGATGTACTAGTCACTTCATCGGTTTTGCGTTGGGTTCGGTATCAATTATGTATATGACTGAATTTTGTTTCCGTATCAGTTTCCATTACAATTTAAAATGAGTTTGTGTATCCGTTTTGTATCAGTCTTGTGTCTACATCTGTTTTCAGTACTCGTGTCAGTAATCGTTTCAGTTCAGTTTCAGTTCTATTATGTTATGTTTTGCTTCCGCTGATATGGCTTTACTTGTACTGTTGATTTCTCCGTTACTGAGCAATTTTTGGCTCAGCCGTATTTCTTTTTGTGTTTGTCTTATTTGTTTTTCAGGTAATCTAGGATAATTTGGGATTTCAGTGAGGAGCGTTAGGATGTTGCTGACCAAGATCTTTATTTCAGTAATGTAATAAAATGTAATTAGGATCTTTTATTTAATGTTATGGATTGATTTTTAGTTTTGATATCTGTAAAAGTGACACGTCAGCCCTAGCGGGCCTGGGATGTTACATTTATTGACCTTTTAGTTGTATTTCAAGCAACATACATTGACTCAAAAGTACCATTAGCCTTCTACTGGTTAATAGAGTTTTGAGCGTCCACCAAGTCAGTTGTTCTTGTTTTCTTTTTATATCGATATACATATAAAAAGAAAACAAGAACAACTGACTTGGTGGAGGCTCAAAACTCTATTAACCTGTAGAAGGCTAATGGTACTTTTGAGTCAAAGTATGTTGCTTGAAATAAACAGTTTCACACCAATTATATGAACAAAACACTGAAACTGAAACCTCTAAGGAATAATTTATAAATTTTTATCTAAACACTACTATAAGAACGACAATGAAAAATAAAGGGCAGAAACGACTAATCATCAACTTTACCAAAAATTATAAACATATTCTATGGTCCTGTTATTTTGATGTCACTTGTTTAGATTATAAAAAAAATCATGTCTTACCCTACAGACAAGTTAAATGATGATTTTACGGGACAACTAAAAGGTCAATAAAGGAGTAGAATTGATTTACCTTCAAAACGGCATCACCTTTAGCCGAGAGCTAAAGGTATGACCGAGGAGCGTCAAGCCTAAGGCAAATGTTTCCGATATCCATTTCAAGGTGTGAACGTCGTAATGCATGATGACAAGAGTCCAATTGAGAAGCGGATCATTCGACAATCTCATGTGAACACTTAGTGTTACAAGTCCGTCACATTCTCCCAAAATAAAATCATTGTAATGAAAGAATCCTTGTTGCAACAACGTGGGAAAGTAAATAAGAACACGTAACCACTAGGTGTTACCCGGAATAACGTGACCCTTAATAGCTGTTTAGAGTTCTAGGCCCCTCCCTGCAGCCTTAACTCCACAATTGCTAAATACTCCTGATTGTTGAAACAGAGATCTTTCATGACAAAAAACATTTCAGCATTCGGATCCGATGGGAGAGGCACATTGACGAAGGATTTATTTGGTACGAGAAGGTGAACGGGCTCCTTTTCTCGCATAGTGAGAAAGGCATGCATCGGCTCTAACCTAATCGGCATAATCATGCGCAAAGGATGAGCAATCTCTTGGGCCGTGAGAAGCGGGGTTTGAGTGGACAAAGTAGTGGAGGATATCTGAAAATCTTGAAAAGCGCGATGAGTGAAATGCTGCAGAGTGGTCACTCTTTGTTCACCTTCCGCGCGATGTAGATGAACATATGCAAATAAAGTGTGGAGCTCGTGCTCGATGAGTCTACAACCCAACTGAGCCAAGTCAAGATACCCCTGTTCAGGAAACGGAGACCAAATTGTTGTCGGTTTCATGGTCCACAGGTTGCACAGGAGGAAACTGTAGCTGATAAGACGGAATACTAGGATTGAACGCCAAACCCCAACAAAGAAAACAGACCATGGACTTAATTGTGCCCCAAATTTGGTAAGCGGGATGATAAATTGCATCCCATCGGCTTCCCGTGTTGCAAGAATTGATTTTTGACCGGGTAACTCCTCGCGGCGGTAACTGTAATCGTCATTAGATCTCGGGCCAGGAATGTAGGTAAAGTTCCACAGAGAGCTGGCTCCCGCTCCCCTGTGGTATACCCGTATGAACTCTTTGCCGAAAACAAAAGATCGAAACCGACCACATGTGCCTCGAATGCTTGTCAATTCCAGAAAATCCAATCGGGAAAAGATTAGGTAGAAAAAATCATCACCCAATTCAATTAATCAGTCGACTTGCTGCCTTCTTCGAAGACGATAAGCTGTTCAAAAAGAAAAAAAAAACGAAGAGATCGATCAGATCTATAGGGAAAAAGCGAAGTGGAAAAGGAGGGTTTTGATGAGTCTCGGCGTTTTTACCGATGGCATAGTTTATTCAATTTATTTATTATAGTTTATTCAATTTATTTATTATATATTATCACGGACTATGACGATTCAAACAAAATCAGATTTGTTCTATTGACTTCATTCAAACAACTGTTCATCATGATTCTATTATTTATTACAAGTCAAAACCCTTTCCATTTTTATTACCCCCTTCTAACAATCTCATCATCCTCAAAGACCGACTTCATTCAAACAAGTGTTCATCATGATTCCATTTCAAACAACTGTTCATCATGATTCTATTATTTATTACAAGTCAAAACCCTTTCCATTTTTATTACAAAACCCCTAATACTTTGACTTTTTCTATTACCATAAAACAAAAGCCCCTTCTTACAATCTCATCATCCTCAAAGACCGACTTTATTCAAACAAGTGTTAATCATGATTCCATTTCAAACAACTGTTCATCATGATTCTATTATTTATTACAAGTCAAAAACCCTTTCCATTTTTATGAAACTTAGGAGAGTTGCATGTACTTGAAGAACCATTGGGTTGTTATAAACAATTGTGAAAGTTGACAAAACATTCAAATTCAATATGATAGTGAGTATTAATTAATCAAGATGTTTATGCACTCTTATGTTGTTCATTAATACATACCGACGTAGGCTCCGATGTTCTCAATCGCACCTGTGATGATATTGTTGAGAATCCAAACGGCTCTGCTTCTGCAACTGCTGGTAACCACTTCTTTGGTAGGTTGGGTTGGTTTGTGTGTATATACATATATATATAAACATATTGTTATTATTAAGATATTTGAATTGTGTTGGTCGATTCATCTTTTATTTATGACTCTTCTTTTATTTATAGGCATGATCAAAGCTCAAGTGGGAGCCATTTTCAACTACTTTGTTATGTGTGCCTTGTTCTTGTCAATGCTGTCACTCAAACATTCCTTGACTTTTAAAATTGTTCCATTGGTTTAACTGAACGGGCCTGTCGGGTAGCAGATCCATTCATGATTAAAGTGGTTTTGTTTGAGCATTATTAAATCTGGATATCTGCAATCTTATCAGCTTGTTAATTAACACGTACCAACATAGGTAGAAAAGCTCAAGTGAAAGGGAAGCACCCTCGTGAGGAGGATCTTGGTACGTTTGATTGTGATGAAGGTAACGCTCGATCGTTTTGAGTTGTGAATTAAGATCTTTGCTTAAGTTTGCCGTTCGTTAAAAAGAAGCAAGTAATAATAGTGTTTCATAACGCCACTCAAATTAAGTAAGGCTGGGACTATCCGGACACCGCCTGCGCCTATTTTCACACTTTTTCAAACCTAGACGCCTCGTATAGCTCTATACGAGGCGTACATGCACTGAATTCGATGGGGTCTCAGAGGGTGTCAGGCACGTTGTTTAAGGAACCCTATACGCAGGGTATAGGGCTATACGAGGCGTCCATGTTTGGTTTTTTTTTTTGGCTGAAATGAGGGGTGTTTTGGTGGGTTTGGGTATGGTTTTTTGGATAGTTTTTGAAGATGTGTTTTTTTGTTGAAATTTTTTTTGGTTTTAAAAAAAGTTTTTTTTCTTTTTTACACTATAAAAAGTTTTTGTTTTTTAAAAATTAACTATTTGCCTTTAAAAATCGTTCTTTTTTGGTTTTTAAAAAAGTTTTGTTTTTTTTTTTTTTTTTTTTACACTATAAAAAGTTTAAAAAAGTTTTTGTTTTATATCAATTAAATCAACTATTTTAAAAATCGGCTCTTTAAATATATTATATTGATTAAATATTATATTGTTTTTAACATTTTACTTTTTTAAATATTATTCTTTGGATTAAAATTTTATTTCTTTCAAATATTGTATCCATATTATATTCAGGGGGTTATATTGTTTCCGTATTACCTAAATTTAAGACAACAATCATTAAGTAACCGAATAACTGAAAACAAACATAAATATGACATATATAAGATAACTGTTTACATCCATAACAAAAATATATAAGATAAGTTTGTACATCCATAATAACAATAAAAACAACAACGGGTCTATGCATCCAAATCCGAATCTGAATCCTGATGCTGCTGCTGCGGCTGGTGCTCCTGATGTGGTGCTCGAACCGGTGGAAGCGGTATCGGGGGTAATCCCTCTCTCTCTCGTCTATCCTGCTCCGCCCGTACCAGCCAACCTACCAAATCGTCGAGCCTGTCAAGCCTGGCTCGTACATCCGGATGTAGCGCAGCTCCTGGGGCACGACCTCGAATAACGTGACGTGGAAACTGAGGTGCCCCGGCAGGTGGCGGTGGCTGTGGCTCCGCTGCACCGTCTAGATCCTCCGGAGGGTCCTCCACGGGCACTACATCAGCAGGATCTGCAGGAGGATGAACGGGCTCGAAATGCTCTGGTAAGGCCTGCTCTGTCCATACGCCCCCTTCGCGGTTTTTAAACCGCGGGCCAATGGGGAACCTCCTGATAACCCTCATCCCCCATAGCGACTGCATACCCATCCGCGTCGGCATGATGGCCGGCGTCCGTAGATGTGGGTCCTGGTGTGGTACGAGGCCCAATGAACGGGCAATGACGGTCACGTACGCCCCGCCATACAAAAATCCGCGCTCCTGCCGGTGATGGCCGGAGGCGAAGTACTGGGCTAGACCGTGTGCTAGCGCGCACGGCCTCCTATACAACAAACAGTAAAGGAAAAAAAGATCTGTGGTCGTACACCACTCACGGCTGTAGCCGCGCGCTGAAATAGAAGTGGCGAGCAAATGGTGCAGATACCTGCAGATAGTGTTAGCGAAATACAAAAACAGAGATTAATAAACAGTGCATATAATCACAATAATTGCAATAATAAACGTACATACCTGTATAGTGGGTCCCTAACAAACGACACCCTCCCCTTCGACTTTTCGTGCTCCCAATGATCCGCCCCCGCAATCACCTGCCAAAACCCTACAAGAGTGGGTTTTTCAACCACCACTAGCCCCGCTGTGTAAATCTCAGTCTCGATCTCCTCCTGCATGTATAAACCACAATGCACCGCAAACTGTGCTAGCGTCATCGAACGCATAACGCCAGCAAGCCTGAAAGAAACCTCAGGCGGATGGGGAGCACCTGGGTACGGAAGCGGCACTGGCTCCCCAGGAGGGTGAAACGTGAATGACGAAAGGAACTCGACCAGCAGCTCCCTGTAGGTCGGCGTGTGCGCCAAATCAAAAAGACGATGCCACGGCGAATCGATAGGTATAAACCGACGCACTCTCGGCGTCTCAGCAATCTCCTCCATCGCATCCCAGTCGATCGATGCATGCGATCCAACGTGCATCCTCCTAAGCTTCTGGCAATGACGGGCGGCGTCAGTGCCGTCGGGAAACTCAAGATATGGATGCCCCTGCAGCGTATCCACAGGCGGTCGCTGTCTCCGTCGTGGACCCTGCTGAACCGGCTCTATGTGAATGTCATCGCCCGGTATCAGATCGTCCTCCATAATAAATACTGTATACGTATACAAACAATAATAAATAAAACAATAATAAATAAATAAATAAATAATAATAATAATAATAATAATATAATAATAATATAATAATAATATAATAATAATTAATAAATAATAAATAACAATAATAATAATGTTTTTAATAATAATAATTAATAAATAATAATAATAATAATAATAATAATAATAATAATAATAATATCTAATAACAATAATAATATTAATAATAATAATAATGTTTTAATAATAATAATTAATAAATAATAATAATAATAATAATATTTAATAACAATAATAATATTAATAATAATAATAATAATAATATAATAAGAATATAATAATAATTAATAAATAATAAATAAAAATAATAATAATGTTTTTAATAATAATAATTAATAAATAATAATAATAATAATATAATAATTAATAAATAATAACAATAATAATAATTAATAATAATAATAATAACAATAAACAATAATAACAATAATAATAAAAAAAAAATTCAGACCCTCGTATAGCCCTCGTATAGGGCTATACTCGGCGTCCTGTTCTACAAGTTCATCATCATCATCATACTAAAACCCCCAAAACCCAACAAAATTCAAATTCAGGGCAAACCTACGGTCTAAAGGCATAAACGAGACAAAAATACTTAACTAGGGGATGAAATACGTACCGGTAATGCTTCGATTCTTCAAAAATACGGTTGAAAATACGTCCGACGCGTATAGATCAAGCAGCAGCGTATGTGTGTGTTTTTTGTTTGGGTGTATGATCTGTGTCGTCTAGCCCCCCCCCCTGTGTTATACGAAGCCTAGACGCCTCGTATAGATCTATACGAAGCGTCTATTCTTTTTGTTAAATGACCATTTTGCCCCTGTTTAGCCCTCCGTATAGCCTTTTTTCAGGGGCAAAATGGTAATTAACCAAACCAAAAAGATATTTCTGGAATGGTTAATTACCATTTTGCCCCTGAAAAAAGGCTATACGGAGGGCTACACAGGGGCAAAATGGTCATTTAATAATACATTTTAATAATAAAAAAAGAAAAAGGTGATAAAGTAATCGCCTCATTTGTACTCCTCGTACAGACCTGTACGAATCGTACAGGCTTGAAATTACCTTTGAGCCCCTGCTAAAAGGCTATACTGGGGTCTAAACAGGGGTAAAATAGTAATTAACCAATAATATTTTCAAAATTCAAATTTAAAAGAAAAGAATTGTTACCGCTCAAATAGACGCCTCGTACAGGTCTATACGAAGCGTCCATTTTCAAAAAATTCAAATTTTGAAATTCAGATATTCAAAATTTGAATTTTCAAAAACCCGCTCTGATAGACGCTCAGTATAGCACTATACGAGGCGTCTGGTTTAAGTGAAATTACTTTTTAGCCCCTGAAATAAGCCTAGATTGGGGGCATATCAGGGGCTAAATGGTCTTTTGTGCAACTATATACGAGGGGTCTAGTTCTGTACGAGTCGTACAGTTGTATTTTTTGTAGAAAATTAAAAAAAAATAGTATTAATAACAAAAAAATACTATTAATTACAAAAAAATAGTATTAATTACAAAAAAACACTATTAATTACAAAAAAATAGTATTAATTACAAAAAAAATACTATTAATTACAATAAAATACTATTAATTAAAATAAAATACTATTAATTACAATAAAATACTATTAATTAAAATAAAATTCTATTAATTACAATAAAATACTATTAATTACAAAAATCATTCTTCCGTGTAACTATCTATGTAATTAAGACTGGGGTTTGATCTTGGCCGAGGATTCATTATCGATGTATACCATTCTAGACGTGGCAAGTACATATCTTCCCATTGTTCTGTATGGGGTCTTCGGTGGGTCAACCATAGCCCGTGTGCTGGTGGCATAGGATAATCCCCTTCCAGCTTAACATGTATGAAGTGGTTCTCGTTAACATGTGTAAGCGTTATGAATAATGGTTGTTGATTAGCCGGAGGACTTAGTATTGGGAAGTAAGTGGAACTCGCACCCATGGTTGTCGTTAACAGGTGCACCCCGATACCGTACGTTTGTGCAATAAGAAGTCCTGCAAAGGGGAAGTCCATCCAGTGATTCTCCCCACAACCTGTCACACCCCGAAATTATCAGAGCATTGGCGTGACTGGACTGGTATCTTCATTGCACAGCGGAAGCAAACAATCTAAGTCTTTTAGAAGTTGAACGCCCACTAAGTACTCGACTCTTCATGGTCCTCCTATTCCAACCGTGCCTTGTCTTAAAATGCAACCTGAGAAAGAAACATGCGAAAAAGTCAACATAAAGTTGAGCGAGTTCATAGTTTGTTTGTAAAAGATTTGAAATAAATCTTTTTGAAGTAACCGGTTTTTGAAGTATTGTTGAGAAAACGAATTTTAAAAAAATCATTTTCTTGTACACATCACGCATTCTTACTTATGTATAATTCACATTTCTCTTGAGTACCCCACGTACTCAAGTTAGTTCCCGTTTTCTTGAGTACCCCACGTACTCAAGTTTAATTCAAGTTTTCCAGAGTACCCCACGTACTTCAAGTATTAATCAAGTTTTAGTATGGTATGAATTTTATGTAATTAAAGTATTCCTGTAAATATCAGGATTGTTAATGGGTTGCAAAGCCATTAACATGTGACACGACATAGGAAGTCACCAAACCTTAGGCATTTAATTGGTATATTCTGAGACACAAAAGCACTACTCGATACTCGCCCTCATCGAGAGTGTGGCTGCCCGGCACCCGTTAGATCTAACCTTTTGTTCTGCGGTCTAGGTATATTGTTGATTAATGGTGCTTCTGTACCCTATTCGTGACACGATTCCTCGCATCATTTTTTCATAGCGCATCCTACTTGGTACTCGTTTCTCACCAAGCGCGCTTCCCGTATTCTTATATCACATCACACTTGGTACTCGTTTCTCACCAAGTGTATTTCTTGTATTCTTATATCGCTACACACTTGGTACTCGTTCTCACCAAGTGTGCTTTTTATATTTTCATACCATAACTCATGTATTTGTAAACTCTTGTATTTGTATTTTAAAAAAAATACGCTTGTCTGGAAAACCGGTATAAATCATAAGCATTTCATAAACCATTTGTGTTCTTTGTAACATGGTTTAAATATATAATTCTTGTATGCTTTGCAAAAAGTGCATGCCTTTCCACCCCGAAAACATTTATAAAAGTGTAAAAATGTGGGGTTATGAACTCACCTGAATATTCCTGTGCAAAGCTAGCTAATTTACGACTTCTTGATGTCGTTTCCAAGGCGGGACTTGCTAGCGTGCATTCTACAATATTCCTAACATGGAATATCTAATAAGTTTCTAAGCAAAAATGGTAACTACGTGTTACCGAGCTCTACCGAATCGTTAACTGAACGATTTGACGTAAATTGTCAACTTAAAATAAGCGAAGAAGTTATACTGGTTAGCTCGTTTTAAGAAGTTGTATGTTGATATAAAGGAATATTCGTATGAAAGTAATATATAATAAACTCGTATTATATATTGCGTCTTGTGTATATTTGCCAAAATATACGTATATGCCGTTTCGGCGTTTGAAATAAATATAAAAGTTATATTTATAAAATTTCATCGAGTCGTTGTATGCTTAAAATAAATATATACTATATTTATTTATTTTTATGAAAGCGAATCCGTGTTGTTCGATATCCGAAATAAATATATATAACACTATATTTATTTAATAAAGGATGTGTTTTGGTTGCTGTCGAAAACAAATACATAACTATATTTATTTTTATAAAAGGATTCGTCGAATTTCCGAAGTTCAAAACAACTATGTTTGTTGTTGTAAATAGTTTCCGAATCGTTGTTTTTTTTTGTTATATAATAAAACGCGTTATTTTTACGGATTTTCTCGAAAAACAGGCAGAGTTTCCTCTGTTTTTGGACGCCCCGACAACACAAGTTGTCTTTATATTTTCAAAATCAAATCAATACTCAACAATAATTACGTATCATCAATTTATAAAAACGAAATAATAAATCAAAGTACTCTTTAACTATTACTTTCGTTATTTTGTTTGGTTCGAGCTCGTTATCACGTAAGTATAAATCACGAAAATACTAAACGTGTCATTAGTTTTTACCAAGTCTTCATGTCGAAACGCGGACTAAGTTGACCCGGGTTGACTCGCTGAGTTGACTGAGTCAACCGGGTTTGACCCGAGTTGACCGAGTCAAAACTGAAGCTGACCGAGCCGCTTGACTGAACTGACCGAGTTGACTCGTAAGCTGAGTTGACCCGTACCGAGTGGACCCGTAAGCTGAGTTGAACCGAGCCGGACTAAGTCGTGCTGAGTGGGGCCGAGTTGGACTGAGTCGAGACCCGAACTCTCAGATGCGGACCCGGAGCTGAACTTAACCTGAACCCGAACCGAACACACCTTACATCTGACCCGTATTGAACGGTTAATTCTTAACCAAAAAGAATACATGTAATTAAAATGTTTTGAAATCTGAAATTTATATAGCATTTACCTTAAGAAAAGAACTACAATATAAGCCTCCTGAGCAAATTACTAACATCAACAATCAGCTGAAGTTCAAAATCCACCAAATCTGAACTCAAATCTGAGATGAAAATAACCCGAACCAAGCTTGACCCGAACATGAATCCGGTTCCTAAACATATAATCTGACCCGAGCCTTACGGGAGACCCGAACCGCGGTTGTGACTCGAACCGCTCTCCACCCGAACCCGAAGCTTCCAAGAACTGAACCGGAACTAGTTTGCCCACCGAACACCGAAAATTTGTCGAAGCATACGCACCACCGCTGCTGTTCGACTCCACCGCCGCGAAACTGAACCGCCCAAAGTGAATCTGAACCCTCGAATCTGACCGGAGTTTGAAACCCGTCGGAAAATCATGCCGACCATCAGACACATGAACCGACCGGATAATTGATCGGACCACTGGATAATCGATCGGACCGCCGGTTTTTCTCTCTCTCTTTCAGTCTCTCTCTCTTTCAGTCTCTCTCTCTCTCTCTCGGACTCTGTCTCCGCCGTCGCACCACCACCGGACTGTGGTGGTGGTGGTGGTCGTTCTTGTTGCTCGAAAGAGGGGGGGTATTCAGGGGTGTATGGGTGTTACCGGAGGAGGAAGTCGCTGGCATCGGTGCTGATGTTGGCTCCAGTCGGCTTGACCAACCGATCGAGAGCAGGAGAATGTTGTGGTTGGTCTGGGTGTTGTTCTTTTCACATATCCGAAAGAGAGGGAGAGAAGGGAGATCAACTTTAGGTGTGTGTATTTGTTTTTGGTCTGCCCAATTGAAGAGGGGTATGGGCCTTTTTATACACGTGAATGTGGGTTTTGTTTAGAGGTTAATGTCATTATCTTTCAACAAATTATTATCCATAAGAATTTATGTTCCCATTTTTGAGACCAAATCTCTAGTGTATATTTTGTAGCGATTTAGTGTAGATCTTATAAGATCTTGTAAAGGATGTTATGCAGGTTTAGATTTGTGGGTGTTGGGCTTCGGCCCAGGGCCCACAAGCCCATCTCATGTGTAGGTGGCCCGTAATTTCTATGAGACCCGATATCGCGACCCAAACTCCCTGAGCATAAAATATTCGTGTAACGTCCATATTTGTCGGCGTCGTCATTATTTCGTACGGTATCAGTCCGTTGTCATTTCATGTTCCGCAGATTCCACACGAGTTTTCATACGCGTACTGTAGAGTCGGATAAGCATTCCTAGGCACTCCAAAGGCCTAATTAAGTTGATTTATGCTGTAATCACTATTTATTATTGCGTTAATCTCCTGTTAATCGCATAATTAAGAGCCGTAAATTACCGGTTGTCACAGTCTCCCCCTGTTAAGAAAATTTCGTCCTCGAAATTTAGACTACGTTAACTCCCTAGAGTTACGTTATGCGTAGAAAATACGAATAGTACCAAAGTGAACAATCATGAAATCGAATCAAGACTTATTCGAATGATGTGAATTCAAGGACGTATCACAAGACGCAAATGAATTCTAGAAATGCTTGCATCCAATAAATGAATTTAGATTTCAACAAGCTCAAATGTACTAGTTTGCATGAAACGCTCGATCATGATCAGCCCAAGCTGCAAGTTCTACCGACGCCACAAGGTGTCGTAGTGAATGAAACAATTCAAATATAGCGGTGATCGAACAAGTATCACCTGTGTTTTGCATAAAACGTTTAATCATGATTAGCCCAAGCTACAAGTCTGTATTGACACCACAAGGTGTCGAAATCAACAAACGACTTAATGGAGTCGTAGATCAAACAAATGTACTACGACTCGGAACAATGAAACGATTGTTAAAACGAATTCGAATACGATGTTTTCAATACATCATATGGTGTCTTGAATTGAATATGTGAAATGAAGAAGTTCAAACAATTGAATTTGACTTCGGCGCAAGCCGACAATAATTGCATGTATCGACAAGAAAACTTTCGGCATGGTCACAACGAAAACCATGTATGTAACTTGAAAAGAAAAGAAATTTCAAGAGAACGTGTTGACTTGATTACAAAGGAAGCCAACAATTTCAATAATGCGGGTCATTCGAATCACAAATCAACAATAAGATTTAGCGAAACAATATTTGAACTTCAATGAAACGCTTTATTCGAAACGAAACCACATGCGTAACAAACGATGCATGCGTAACATATGAATTTTCAAGAAATGAAGCAAATGAATATTCGCTATACTGAAAGAAATGATCGTGACACAATAACCATCAAGAGGAGTAGAGATACGAAAATCTACTCAGTAAGTGTGAAAGTCGAAATTTCAATAAAAGAAATTTAAGGACTTTACCTGGGGTTGCATGTGACGACCAGTTGTTAGGTGACATTAACATGGAATGTCAAACATAGCGTACTTGTCATTATTCAGATAGGGGGGATACGGTGACTTGCGTCTTTTCCTTAGCATGGCTCGTGTCGTTTGCAGGACCGCGTGCCAAATCGCCGCTTCCTGATCGATAGTTTTCGTGCTGACAGGATCTAGCGTCGTTGCTGAATTGCGCCATCGTGTCCTTTCTAAGGCATCGCCTTGATAGTCGTATGTGACATACTTCAACCTCCGTTGATCGAGTTTTCGTGTACTTTTGCACGCTCGTGCTTCGTTTTGCGTAGGTTACCTGCTCGGCTAAATAGCATAGATGACATAAAAATGACGTTTGTCCGAGTTAATAAACGTGGTACCTACGTGGTGACCTTTAATGAACTTCTACATGAGTTTCCGAAGGTCTTAAATGCATGTTTCCTAAATTCTCAGAGTTTTGTGTACTGTATGCGACTGTTTTGTGTACCGTGTGTAAAACACCACTTTAGCGTATGTTTGAAAACAAAAATCTTGACTGTTTGTTTTTCGGCAACGGTTGGAGACCATATTCGAGTACTAGGCGTTCTTTATGTGTCCAGGTTTTAATATTCTAAGTTCCCAGAGGAAAATGAGGTTAGAGCCTAGGTATCTTCTCAGAAAACCCTATTCGCTGTAACCTATAGCTCTGATACCAATCTGTCACACCCCGAAATTATCAGAGCATTGGCGTGACTGGACTGGTATCTTCATTGCACAGCGGAAGCAAACAATCTAAGTCTTTTAGAAGTTGAACGCCCACTAAGTACTCGACTCTTCATGGTCCTCCTATTCCAACCGTGCCTTGTCTTAAAATGCAACCTGAGAAAGAAACATGCGAAAAAGTCAACATAAAGTTGAGCGAGTTCATAGTTTGTTTGTAAAAGATTTGAAATAAATCTTTTTGAAGTAACCGGTTTTTGAAGTATTGTTGAGAAAACGAATTTTAAAAAAATCATTTTCTTGTACACATCACGCATTCTTACTTATGTATAATTCACATTTCTCTTGAGTACCCCACGTACTCAAGTTAGTTCCCGTTTTCTTGAGTACCCAACGTACTCAAGTTTAATTCAAGTTTTCCAGAGTACCCCACGTACTTCAAGTATTAATCAAGTTTTAGTATGGTATGAATTTTATGTAATTAAAGTATTCCTGTAAATATCAGGATTGTTAATGGGTTGCAAAGCCATTAACATGTGACACGACATAGGAAGTCACCAAACCTTAGGCATTTAATTGGTATATTCTGAGACACAAAAGCACTACTCGATACTCGCCCTCATCGAGAGTGTGGCTGCCCGGCACCCGTTAGATCTAACCTTTTGTTCTGCGGTCTAGGTATATTGTTGATTAATGGTGCTTCTGTACCCTATTCGTGACACGATTCCTCGCATCATTTTTTCATAGCGCATCCTACTTGGTACTCGTTTCTCACCAAGCGCGCTTCCCGTATTCTTATATCACATCACACTTGGTACTCGTTTCTCACCAAGTGTATTTCTTGTATTCTTATATCGCTACACACTTGGTACTCGTTCTCACCAAGTGTGCTTTTTATATTTTCATACCATAACTCATGTATTTGTAAACTCTTGTATTTGTATTTTAAAAAAAATACGCTTGTCTGGAAAACCGGTATAAATCATAAGCATTTCATAAACCATTTGTGTTCTTTGTAACATGGTTTAAATATATAATTCTTGTATGCTTTGCAAAAAGTGCATGCCTTTCCACCCCGAAAACATTTATAAAAGTGTAAAAATGTGGGGTTATGAACTCACCTGAATATTCCTGTGCAAAGCTAGCTAATTTACGACTTCTTGATGTCGTTTCCAAGGCGGGACTTGCTAGCGTGCATTCTACAATATTCCTAACATGGAATATCTAATAAGTTTCTAAGCAAAAATGGTAACTACGTGTTACCGAGCTCTACCGAATCGTTAACTGAACGATTTGACGTAAATTGTCAACTTAAAATAAGCGAAGAAGTTATACTGGTTAGCTCGTTTTAAGAAGTTGTATGTTGATATAAAGGAATATTCGTATGAAAGTAATATATAATAAACTCGTATTATATATTGCGTCTTGTGTATATTTGCCAAAATATACGTATATGCCGTTTCGGCGTTTGAAATAAATATAAAAGTTATATTTATAAAATTTCATCGAGTCGTTGTATGCTTAAAATAAATATATACTATATTTATTTATTTTTATGAAAGCGATACCGTGTTGTTCGATATCCGAAATAAATATATATAACACTATATTTATTTAATAAAGGATGTGTTTTGGTTGCTGTCGAAAACAAATACATAACTATATTTATTTTTATAAAAGGATTCGTCGAATTTCCGAAGTTCAAAACAACTATGTTTGTTGTTGTAAATAGTTTCCGAATCGTTGTTTTTTTTTGTTATATAATAAAACGCGTTATTTTTACGGATTTTCTCGAAAAACAGGCAGAGTTTCCTCTGTTTTTGGACGCCCCGACAACACAAGTTGTCTTTATATTTTCAAAATCAAATCAATACTCAACAATAATTACGTATCATCAATTTATAAAAACGAAATAATAAATCAAAGTACTCTTTAACTATTACTTTCGTTATTTTGTTTGGTTCGAGCTCGTTATCACGTAAGTATAAATCACGAAAATACTAAACGTGTCATTAGTTTTTACCAAGTCTTCATGTCGAAACGCGGACTAAGTTGACCCGGGTTGACTCGCTGAGTTGACTGAGTCAACCGGGTTTGACCCGAGTTGACCGAGTCAAAACTGAAGCTGACCGAGCCGCTTGACTGAACTGACCGAGTTGACTCGTAAGCTGAGTTGACCCGTACCGAGTGGACCCGTAAGCTGAGTTGAACCGAGCCGGACTAAGTCGTGCTGAGTGGGGCCGAGTTGGACTGAGTCGAGACCCGAACTCTCAGATGCGGACCCGGAGCTGAACTTAACCTGAACCCGAACCGAACACACCTTACATCTGACCCGTATTGAACGGTTAATTCTTAACCAAAAAGAATACATGTAATTAAAATGTTTTGAAATCTGAAATTTATATAGCATTTACCTTAAGAAAAGAACTACAATATAAGCCTCCTGAGCAAATTACTAACATCAACAATCAGCTGAAGTTCAAAATCCACCAAATCTGAACTCAAATCTGAGATGAAAATAACCCGAACCAAGCTTGACCCGAACATGAATCCGATTCCTAAACATATAATCTGACCCGAGCCTTACGGGAGACCCGAACCGCGGTTGTGACTCGAACCGCTCTCCACCCGAACCCGAAGCTTCCAAGAACTGAACCGGAACTAGTTTGCCCACCGAACACCGAAAATTTGTCGAAGCATACGCACCACCGCTGCTGTTCGACTCCACCGCCGCGAAACTGAACCGCCCGAAGTGAATCTGAACCCTCGAATCTGACCGGAGTTTGAAACCCGTCGGAAAATCATGCCGACCATCAGACACATGAACCGACCGGATAATTGATCGGACCACTGGATAATCGATCGGACCGCCGGTTTTTCTCTCTCTCTTTCAGTCTCTCTCTCTTTCAGTCTCTCTCTCTCTCTCGGACTCTGTCTCCGCCGTCGCACCACCACCGGACTGTGGTGGTGGTGGTGGTCGTTCTTGTTGCTCGAAAGAGGGGGGGTATTCAGGGGTGTATGGGTGTTACCGGAGGAGGAAGTCGCTGGCATCGGTGCTGATGTTGGCTCCAGTCGGCTTGACCAACCGATCGAGAGCAGGGGAATGTTGTGGTTGGTCTGGGTGTTGTTCTTTTCACATATCCGAAAGAGAGGGAGAGAAGGGAGATCAACTTTAGGTGTGTGTATTTGTTTTTGGTCTGCCCAATTGAAGAGGGGTATGGGCCTTTTTATACACGTGAATGTGGGTTTTGTTTAGAGGTTAATGTCATTATCTTTCAACAAATTATTATCCATAAGAATTTATGTTCCCATTTTTGAGACCAAATCTCTAGTGTATATTTTGTAGCGATTTAGTGTAGATCTTATAAGATCTTGTAAAGGATGTTATGCAGGTTTAGATTTGTGGGTGTTGGGCTTCGGCCCAGGGCCCACAAGCCCATCTCATGTGTAGGTGGCCCGTAATTTCTATGAGACCCGATATCGCGACCCAAACTCCCTGAGCATAAAATATTCGTGTAACGTCCATATTTGTCAGCGTCGTCATTATTTCGTACGGTATCAGTCCGTTGTCATTTCATGTTCCGCAGATTCCACACGAGTTTTCATACGCGTACTGTAGAGTCGGATAAGCATTCCTAGGCACTCCAAAGGCCTAATTAAGTTGATTTATGCTGTAATCACTATTTATTATTGCGTTAATCTCCTGTTAATCGCATAATTAAGAGCCGTAAATTACCGGTTGTCACACAACCGGCCACTGAATCCCAAATTAGGCCCTGACGATGCGTGTGAAAATAACCATCAGCCCATGCTTCAAATATTGGGAACCAGATCGATTCGTTCTGATCCATTTCTTGGACAAGGTCCCTCCTAATAAGCCCCCATGAACTCTAATCCATCCCTAAGCCCACAGCCACAGACCGAAACCCACAATGACCGTCCGGCATCACATCTCGTATGCACGAGACGTACGGATGGAACACTGGCGGAATGTCAGACTTAAACCGTTCGATGATTCCCACGTACTCGTCCCCAATGATTAAAGGAAAACCGTGATCATCTCGTGTCTCTTTCTTCTTAGAACTCTTTGAACGGCTTAGGGTCGCTTTGGGTTTTTGGGACCTTATAACCGACTGTCGTGAGGCCTGAGACGGAACGTACGAGCTGTGGCGAGGTTTATCGTACTTACTTTGTCGTGAACCTTCAAAGCACGTGTTTGCATCACCGAAGGAGCTTCTCCTCAATTCTTCATCTATACGAGAGGCCTCGTCCAACCTTTCTTGTACCTGCTTTGTTGTTGGTCGGCCACGAGTATTTTGTTGGACAACCGGTGGTTTCTTGGTAGATTTCGTTGGAGTCAACACCGCTTTAATCTTTGAAAGCAGGCTTTTTTGCTGAGCTGGGGGGTGCGACTGTAATTGTTGTCTAACAACATCTAGCTCTTCGACCACGTCAAGTGAGTCGTCTATCAATTTACAACTTTGGAAGTTAAGTTTCCGCTAGAAGACGTCTATGTCTTCGAGTTGAATCGGACGCTCTTCACGGTTAAAAACAATATTGTTTAAGTAAAATGAAAAAAGGAAATATATCACACAAGTGTTGTACGTTCAACAATTATTACCTTCACGCATGTACTTTTCTATCCTACAAGCACAGGGCAACCCACAGCTGTGCCACATTTGGCAACCACATGATGAATTAAAGCGCTCCAATACATCTAGCCTCCTAATTGCCTCTCCATGCAACAAGTCAAGGGCTTTGTGGGATACTTTTCCAAGTAGGTGTTGAAACATCGGGCGTTTGTGGTGTTTCATTGTTTTTTCGATGCTTTCTCGAAAAGTCTTCCTTATTTCACCGAACTGTGTCTCAACTATATCCCGGACACAACCAACTATACGGTCCAGCGAGCTCCTATCTTCGACGTATCTCTTTAAGTTGGCATGTTGGCTCTCAACTCTGTTTGTAGTACGATTACCAAAGTTGCGCCTCTTATCAGTCCACGCAAAGACAAACATCTCCTTATAGTCTTTTAGCCAGTTATCGTACACGTATTTGAAGACTCCTAAAAAGTAAAAATAATTTAATAAAATTTGCATAGGTGAGTCGTATGTTATTAGAAAAACTTACTAGAACGTTTGCACTCCACAAGTCGCTTTCGCATGTTGCGCAAGTGGTAGTCGTAGATGGGTATGGATGGAGACTCAATCAATGTCCCCCAGAATGACATAAATTTCTTCCAGTCGTCGTCTGTGAAGGCACCCTTGCAGTGCTTCATAACATTCTGTTGTATGTGCCACCTGCAAAGAAGCCTGGAGGCGTCTGGAAATACTTTAGCACACGCGCCCATAAGGGCTAGGTCTCTATCCGTTAAAATCACACGTGGCTCCATACATTCATCCAACAATGCCTTAACCCTCTCAAGCACCCACACAAAGTTATCACCCCGTTCTTTACTAACAACGGCATGCGCGATAATAAACGATTTGTTGGTAGGCGTCATACCAACAATCTGGATAAAGGGCATATTGTATATGTTTGTCTTGTACGTTGCATCGATCATCATGACGTGGGGGAATGCACGCCACATGACTCTCGAGTCCTGATGAAGAAAGAAGATCTCTGTTACGATCTCTGTTCCGGGTTCTTCCCGTGTCTCGTAAATAAAGTCGTTGTTCATCAGCACATTTTCTAGTGACTGCATGGGAGTCAATCCTTGTCTTTGTTCGGCTCTAATCTTCGCTACAACGTTTTGAACGTCTTTCTGAACATGAAACCTGTCGGGGTCCTGCTTCCTTATCGTTTGAAATATTTTGCGCGGCTCCATGTTTTGAGCTGTCAGCTGCTCGATCAGTTTCATTTCGCTTGGAGTAAACCTTCGCACAAACGCGTGGGCCGACAGGTCCTCACAAAGTTCGTGGTTATGTTCAATTGTTCCGTCTTTTATCTCCCAGGTTTCATACGGGTGGTTTCGAACAGCTAGCAGGTAAAACGGGCAACCGGTTTTTTTGCTTCCAGCTTTTCTAAGTGTTGCTGTACTCTGGTGCTCACCACCACGATCACATTCAAGCCATACCCTCCCGGTTCTTCCCCCGATTTTCTTTGATCGACGGGTGACAATAACGAAACCATCCGCATTTGCTATTTCTTGTATCCGTTTCTTTAGTTCATCTAAGGAGTTGAAAACCTGTAACATCGACAATATTAATAATAATAATAATAATAATAATAATAATATAATAATAATAATATAATAATAATATAATAATAATATAATAATAATAATAATAATAATAATAATAATAAAAATATTAATAATAAAATAGTAATTTATACCGTCTTTTTTAAGTACAGACTGTCCAGAATCGGAGGTGCTTCACCACCATATCTACCATATCCACCATAACCACCATATCCTCCAACGTCCGAATTGTTTTGATGAACATAAGGAGTGCCCGGGGAAATGAATTGCTGATGATCACCGTCTCCTCCGTATCCACCGTATCCCCCGTATCCACCGTATCCACTGTCTCCTCCGTATCCACTGTCTCCTCCGTATCCACCGTCTCCTCCGTATCCACGGTGTCCTCCGTATCCACCGTCTCCTCCGTATCCACCGTCTCCTCCGTATCCACCGTCTCCTCCGTATCCACCGTCTCCTCCGTATCCACCGTCTCCTCCGTATCCACCGTCTCCTCCGTATCCACCGTCTCCTCCGTATCCACCGTCTCCTCCGTATCCACCGTCTCCTCCGTATCCACCGTCTCCTCCGTATCCACTAGCATGGTATGAGTCATCTACAGGGGCTGTTTCATCAACAGGAGGATGCTTGTTCAAATCTAGAAACGGGCTGTTTTGTTTTCCTTGTATACTAGACACAACCTCCTCTTGCTCATTAGAATCGGGAACGCCAGACTCCTCCAAAATAGACAACCGTATCATCATTAGTAAATAATAAACTAAAACAACAAGCAATTAAAACATTTACGCTAATAACTGTTACCGGAACGCCTTCGTGCCCCCACTTTTCGCTAGAATACTGCCCGAAGATATAGTTGCCGTCCCAATATGATGACATTTCAACACTCCGGGATGATAATAACGCAAAGACAAATAAAAGAAGAAACAGAATGTGAGTGTTTGTTTGTTGAATGCTCGGATGTGGACCAAGAACGCACTGTAGGTTGCAATTTATGTGAGTTAAAGACGCCTCGTATAGGTCTTTACTCCCCGTATGCCTTTAAGTCATGTCGAACATAGTCTCATCATAGTCAAATCGGTCAGTCCAAGACGCCTCGTATAGACCTATACGAGGCGTCTAAGTACCTTCGTATTGACCCTTCGTACAGGGCTAGACTCCCCGTATAAGTTGACTGATGTGACGTTGTACGAGGTGCAGAAGCTGTCGGGAAAAGCAAACCTATACGCCTCGTATAGGTCTATACGAGGCGTCTAGAAGGGTGTGGATTTAGGGGATAAGGTGTCTGAATATGTACACCCTTAAGTAATTTTGTTTGACCATTAATCAAGATATCTTATCAGCTTTTTAATTAATGCATACACAGGTAGAAAGGCTCAAGTGAAACGAAAGCGCCCTTGTGAGGATCTTGGTGAGAGTTCATCAGCAACTGCGGCTGCATCTGGTAAGCACTCGTTTGGTTGGGTCGTTTTGGTCAACTGTTATTTTGTGCAATGCTACAGTTTATTTTTATTTAATAGGTACCGAAGCTCAAGTGACAGAAGAAGAAGAAGAAGAAGAAGAAGAACCCTTTACCAAGAACCGACATCCGTATGATGTATATCCGTATCTTGGTACAGTTAACACTCTGAGTTCTAAAACTAATTAAGATATTCACCTCTTCACTTAAAAGTAAATAAATGTGATATTTGTCACTAGTTGATACTATAGTGTAATTTAATAAGTAGGAAAAAAGTATCGATTTTATAATGAAGTTTACGTTATAAAAGATATCCTATTTATGAGATGTATCAGTTTTCCTTGCTAATTATGATGTTTTGTTATCCGAATCTCAGATATTGTGTACCAATACGAGGGAACTCCTTAGTGCAAAAATTCTTTTTCCCTCCCTCCCGCCTAAATTACGTACGGCTTGTTAAAAGAAGAGGACCTATAACTCCCGAGGAAGCTGCTATAAAGGAGCCATACTATCATCACCTTGTTGCTTCTGGCTGGGGTAAACTTTTTCCCCCCTCAAGATGTCATTGGGTCTTATGGTGGTTATTACAAGTAACTAACTAAGTTAATGTTGGTTGTTAGGTCACAAAGTTAAACCAATGGGAAAACAATAGTTGGCCAAGCTTAGTTGAAACTCTGCAGCAGCAGCAGCAGATTCTTAAATCCACTCAAGATCCTTTTGGGCTGTAAGTAAGTAAACCTTATCTAAAATGTTTTGGTGTATTGTCACTTTGACCTATGGTATGGGGCAAAATTACTAGGTTTGAAGGTTGCAAGTCAGTAAACCGTATTTACATCTTAAATGTTTTGGTGTGTTTAGCACTTTTCTCTATGGTATGGACAATATTACTAGGTTTGTTTGATGTTTTCATATTCCGTCATGCTTGTTAACGTTGGTGCCATTTTCAACTTGCTAATCCACTGCACACTTTTAACTAATTCATAAAGTTCTCTTATTAATTCACAGTCCAAATCCAGTGGGTTTTACAACTTATTAGTTATCTGAAATGTTTTGTACAAATCCAATCTCTACTATCTTTGTATGCTTTGAGCCTTACCAGACGACTACTTTTGTGGTGGGTTTTTTTTTTTTATCCTTTGATGCTTTCGGGTACAACCTCCTATTTGTCTTCTTGGGTTTGTGGAATGACATCCAGTTCGACTACTACGGAATAATGCTGATAAATAATAGTTATAATGAAATTTGATATGAATTACTAAAAGTTTGATATGACAATATACATGCATTACGAAATGATAAATAATACTGATGCAAGGTTATCTAAAAGTTTGATATGAATTACTTTCCACCACGCCAACTCCTTTCTTTATGTTAGGATCGGTCTTGCAGGGATTTGAACCCACGTCTACCGGTTAAAGCACCTCTATGTCCCACATATGTACGATGACCCATGAAAAACATAAAGAATTGTGATAGAATCAAGTTAACCAACCATAAGCCATAAACTTGTGAAATCACGAGAGTACATACCTACAAAGCGCGGGTCATGTGACCATTGTAAGAAGGCAGAAAAACATCAGCATTTAACGTAAACAATATATGTTTCAATATGGACTGAGTTCACCATCTCAAGCCAACATACAACATTATCAAACTAAGTCTTCAATGGCAAACAGAACATGTAATGAGCTTTACACAAATTGTCATTGTATTAATGGACTTTCAAACCCAAACACTTTATACGAGCGAACAAACATAGAACCATGCCAAAACTTTGTAAAACAACAGAAATTGTCTCTTACTTTACAAGTTAATAATAGCAAATTATAAATTAATTGTTTAATGCCTATTCAACAACACATGCGTAAACCATTTTATATAATGTGCTAAGCGGGTTGAATAGTTATAATGAAGTTATTAACATATCAAATGGCATGTAATCAAAGTACACAAACAACTCAAATTCTCATAAAAAATGTTATAAGTTGCAATTAGGTAGGGTGATGTGAAATAAAGCCTCTAGCTAGTTAAAACGATAAGTTTGCGCCACGTAGACGGTGCGAGCTATAAATAGCTTCACCCTTAACACCCATGGTGTGGAATAAAGCCTCTTAATCATTTCTCAATTTATTATTAATTTATTCCTCTACTTAAACATTATAAACTTAAATAAAAATTACATATCTAAAAAAAATAAAATACATAATTCAAAATAAAAATTATGTTACTAGAAAAAGAGTACATAATTAAAATAGAAACGGCTTAAAATAAAAACTTTTAAAAATAATCATTAGTGTAGAAATGGTTACCCAATCAACTTCAACAAACAATCAAACCCCTAAATTTAATCCACGTGGCCGGTCTTATTTGTCACTCACTCTCTCTATATCTGATTTGGGTTTTTGATTATAAAGGATCTGACTGAGTGATGAAACAGTAGTTAACACTAGGCTAGTCAGCTAGGTCGTCTTGTGTCTAAGGGTTCAATCTCTCTCTCCACTCGCCGTATGCTGGGTTCCTGCAAAACAGAACACCGGTGACTCGACACAAGGAGGGGAATAGGGGGTTTCTCCTTGTGACCACCATCCGGCGTGAGAATAATTACTGTTATGAGGAGAATAGTGTGTGTTGTAGGTGAAATAGAGAGAGAGTAGAATGTTAAACCTGAGGGAGGAGTCTCCTATTTATAGCCGAAGGATGAAGGAGGGAAGGAGGGCCTTGCCAGCTACCGCTGAATGCCAACTACCGCTGAATGCCCCGACCAAGGGGAATATCCTCTTGGTCTCCTCTGTCATTCCCAGAGTAGTGGATGACGTGGTGCATCCCTATTTGTCCAGATAGGAGAATTTCAGCAGTGGTTATTGGCCTGTCCTAGGAATATCTCGCAGGTCCAGCTGGCGTCTAGCTACTGGTGACACGTGTTGTCCTTTTTGTCTGGGAGAGCATCTTTAGGTGTCACCTGCGATTTCTTCCTAGAAGCTTCTGGATGTGTCTTGCTGATGTAGGCATCATACTGGACAAAAGTGGTGTGGTCCCTGTCATGTGTGCATGGAGTTGGGACCATGCCTCTTCAACTCCCCCCAGTCTAGTGTGCTTTTCAGTTGAGTTTATCCTCTAGGAAGAATTCTGGACTCAAGGGTAGAAGTATTGAGATTGGATTTGTACAAAACATTTCAGATAACTAATAAGTTGTAAAACCCAGTGGATTTGGATTGTGAATTAATAAGAGAACTTTATGAATTAGTTAAAAAGTGTGCAGTGGATTAGCAAGTTGCAAATGGCACCAACATTAACAAGCATGACGGAATATGAAAACATCAAACAAACCTAGTAACACTATCCGTACCATAAGATAAAAGTGATAAACACACCAAAACATTTACGGCTTACTGACTTACAACCTTCAAAACCTAGTAATTTTGTCCATACCATAGATAAAAGTGATAAATACACCAAAACATTTAAGATATAAATACGGTTGGTTTACTTACAACATTCAACCCTAGTAATTTTGTCCATACCATAGAGAACTAAAAGTAAGATGTTAATACAGTTTGTTTACTTACAACCCAAAAAGATCTTGAGAATCTCTGCTGCTGCCTAGCCAACCAGTGTCTTCCCATCAGTTTAACTTTGTGACCTATAACCAACATCAAGAATAAGAATGTAATAAACATAAGACCCGATGACCTTTTGATAAAAAAATACAACGGTAAATACCACAAGCAACAAGGTGATGATAGTATGGATCCTTTAGAGCGGTTTCCGATGGGCAAGTCTCAGGGAGAACTATTCCTCTTTTAGCAGGCAGTATATTACTGTTGCGGGAGGGAGGAAATAAAAACGGTCTGGTGGTTAGTATGTGTTTTGGCCAAGGTGCGGGTCCTGACAACGCTCACCTCGGTCTCGCAACTGTTATCCCACTGCTTGGCGTTGGATATGGACCGCCATAAAAAGCGGATGGTTTATGCGGTATATCTATTAACGTACGCGCTTTTAACAGAAAGTCAGCAACAGCATAAAAAGCGGATGGTTTGCGCTTTTAACGTTCTGCCGCTACTTCAAATTTTTAGTCTTCAAAAATCTTTTATGTTTGTTAATGGATCCTGCTCGGAGCCGAACTGATGAGGAATGAAAAGATAGCAAGCAGGGCTGGCTCAACAAAGCGGATGACAGAATTTTGGGCCCTTTTCTTTAAAAAGTTACTTTACTGTTTTCATCCTAAATCATGGTCCATAAACTCAAAAAATGCCACAAAAAAAGGTTTGATTTGCCTGTATCTACATTAGTTATCATGTTTTCCAACATTTACAATCTAAGGAGAGTTTATAGCTTGAGGAAATACATATCAACAACAAATGATATACATATAAAAAGAAAACAAGAACAACTGACTTGGTGGACGCTCAAAACTCTATTAACCAGTAGATGGCTAATGGTACTTTTGGGTCAAAGTATGTTGCTTGAAATAAACAGTTTCACACCAGTTATATGAACAAAGCACTGAAACTGAAACCTCTAAGGAATAATTTATAAATTTTTATCTAAACACTACTAAAAGAACGACAATGAAAAATAAAGGGCAGAAACGACTAATCATCGACTTTACCAAAAATTATAAACATATTCCATGGTCCTGTTATTTTGTTGTCACTTGTTTAGATTATTGAAAAAATCAAGTCTTACCCTACAGACAAGTTAAATGATGATTTTACGGGACAACTAAAAGGTCAATAAAGGAGTAGAATTAATTTACCTTCAAAATGGCATCACCTTTAGCCGAGAGCTAAAGGTATGACCGAGGTGCGTCACGCCTAAGGCAAATGTTTCCGATGTCCATTTCAAGGTGTGAACGTCGTAATGCATGATAACAAGAATCCAATTGAGAAGCGGATCATTTGATAATCTCATGTGAACACTTAGTGTTACAAGTCCGTCACATTCTTCCAAAACAAAATCATTGTATTGAAAGAATCCTTGTTGCAACAACTATCGTGGGAAAGTAGATAAGAACTCGTGACCACTAGGTGTTACCCGGAATAACGTGAACCTTAATAGCTATTTAGGGTTCCAGTCCCCTCCCTGCAGCCTAAACTCCACAATTGCTAAATACCCCTGATTGTTGAAACAGAGATCTTTCATGACAAAAAACATTTCAGCATTCGGATCCGGTGGGAGAGGCACATTGACGAAGGATTCATTTGGTACGAGAAGGTGAACGGGCTCCTTTTCTCGCATAGTGAGAAAGGCATGCATCGGCTCTAACCTAATTGGCAAAATCATGCGCAAAGGATGAGCAATCTCTTGGAGCATGAGAAGCGGGGTTTGAGTGGACAAAGTAGCGGAGGATATCTGAAAATCTTGAAAAGCGCGATGAGTGAAATGCGGCAGAGTGGTCAGTCCTTATTCACCTTTCGCGCGATGTAGATGAACATAGGCAAATAAAGTATGGAGCTCGTCCTCGGGGTGCTCGATGAGTCTACAACCCAACTGAGCCAAGTCAAGATACCCCTGTTCAGGAAACGGAGACCAAATTTGATGCGTGTCAGTGTATATATGTTTTAGATGTATATTTTAAGCCCCTTTTTACACTTTTAGCCAAGTTTTAAATTTATAAAACACGATATTTACTAACACTAAACACACATATGGGCAAGTGCACCCATCGTGGACGTAGTATAGTGTTGCTAAGATACCGAGGTCGTCCAAGGACACAAGAGCTTTTAGTATCGGTTTATCCTCAACGTCTAAACAAATCAAAATGTTAGAAAAAGATTTTTAAACTAAGAAAATAAAACTAACTAAATGCTGAAAAATAAAATAAAAATAAAAACAGATAGACAAGATGAATCACTTGGATCCGACTCGTGTATTAGTATAACCTTTGATTATTTTCGCACTTTTGCACTTGTTTAAAAGATTATCTTAGTTATTGTAGTAGGCCCCTCTTTTGAAGGCAACGTTACCCTCAACCCAGTAGTTTGAGTCAGCAAGGATACAATCCTAAAGGGTCGGATTATTGAAAGATAATGAATTAAGTTATTAATGCAAATTATGGTAGGCCCCTCTTTTGGAGGTGACGTTACCCTCAACTAAGTAGTCTGAGTCAGCAGGGATACAGTCCTAAATAGCCGGGTTATGGTATTAATAGTAGTTAACTTATGAGGGGGTCAAAGAGTTTGGATCCTCGCCATCCAATACCTTTGGGTATTGAAGGAGATCCTACTAAATTTGACCCAAGTCCCTTGCAGGACCTCTAAACGCTGAACAAGGGCAAGACCCTTACCAAACCGTTCCCTTAACCCCCGACCAGGTAGCCAACATACCTCCATATAGACCGTGGAGATATGAATGGTGAAAATCTTTTATTTTATATAGACAGTAAAATAATGCCAAGACACCACGGACAAACGATAAGGAAGAATCACCTTCAACATAAGCAACTAGTTATTAAAGTCATTAATACAAAACCAAATAAAAAGTGCAAAAGATTAAAAATAAAAAGTATTATACTAAACACTTGTCTTCACCAAGTGATATAAGAGACTTAGGCAAACATGGCCTTGATTGTCAAGAACTCTTACGATCAATCTTGGATCCCGAGACGACTCACACACTCTATGATGGATAATGGATGATGGTGGTGGATGATGGTGTTGTGATGGTGGTGGATGGTGGATGAAGTGTGAGAGAGGTGGTGTGCCAAGGGATGAGTTGCAATGAAACCAAGCACTCCTATTTATAGGCTGAACAGAAGCCTGGGCACGGCCCCGTGTTCGCTGGGCACGGCCTCGTGCCTGTCTGACAATCTCTCTCCTCATTAATTGTAATTCACAATTACAATTAATGCGCCTGCAGTACTTTCGCTACGCCCCCGTGTTCACTGGGCACGGCCCCGTGGTGGGCAATAGAAGCTTCTATAGGTTTGTCTTATCTGCTGCTTCTTGGGCACGGCCCCGTGCTGGCTGAGCACGGGGCGTGTTCAGTCTTCTGCCTTCTCTGTTTTGCTTGGGAGGATGCTGTCGAGGGGTCGGGCAATCCACTTATATTCCTTTTCTTGTATTTATGTTAGATATAGCTGTCTTTTTGCTTCTTTTGTTAATTTGAGCTCATTTAATCCTGAAAATACAAAAGGAAGACAAAAACACTCTTTTTCCAACATTAGTACTTAAAAAGGGTTAGTTTTATGCCTCGTTTGATGTAATTTATATGTTGCATTTTACACACATCAAATATCCCCACACTTGAATTTTTGCTTGTCCTCAAGCGAAACTCTTTAATACGTGGCTTACACTCCCAAATGGAATGGGTAGAAGAGAAGGTTTTGGCTTGTCATAGAGTGTCGGGAATCCAAGATCTTTATTGGGTTTTATTTTTATTTATTTACAATCCTATTCGTTATGATTTATTTAGAATGTTTCATAAGAGCTTTTGTTTTAGGAGCTTTGTTTGTTTATTTATAACTTCATTGTAAGATTCCCTCTCTCTCTCTCTCTCTCTTTTTTTAGTCACACGAAAACCGAGCTAGTTACTAAAATAAAGGGTAAAAATAAAAGGGTTTTTTGGTGGGTAAAAAGGGTTTTGGGGGTAAGAAATGAAAAAGGTTTAGGCTCAAAGGGGTTAATTAGGGGATTTTTGGGTAGGTAAAAAAAATAAAAATAATGGTGTTGAAAGAAAAAGGGTTAGTCCTAATGCCTCCATCATATACTCACTTGGGTTTAAGTTGGTAAGGACCGGGAATGAATTGTCGTGGCAAGTTCTAGAGTCGTAAGAACCAAGCGGCTATTCACACAGGAAACGAAAAATGAGCATTTAGCATAAAGATGTATATTTGTATGCTCAATAAAGGCTCAAAACTCACTTTTTGTGGGAATGGGTTTTTATGTGATCAAGTATATATAATCGAATTTTAACTAAGCTTGTCATGCCGTTTCATAATTTTCTTATGTTGGTTCTTTTTATCACGACGCTATCGGTTGTAAATTTGTAAAAATATAACCTTGTTAGTCTTAGAATTCCCCAACTTAAACTTTAGACAAGTAAAAAAAATGAAAATTTTTGAAAAGAATTTGGGGTGATTAGCGGTTCCAATAGAGTTTTGTGTAAGGCTTGTTATTAGGACTTGCAAAATTCAAGGTTTTAGCATCCCCCCACACTTAAATTACACATTGTCCTCAATGTGTCCCAAAAATAAATTTTTAGGGTGATTGAATGTGTAACATGGTGTTAAAAGCAAAAATTTATGTTACTGGCGGTCTAGACACGGCCCCGTGTTCAGGTGCCAGTAACGATAATTAAAGAAAAGAAACAGAAGCCTGGACACGGGGGCGTGTCCGGTGAACACGGCCCGTGTCCAATTACCTGAACTGGGCATTTTTCTGCAGGGTGTTCAGCACGAGGCCGTGTTGGCTGGGCACGGCCCGTGCTGAACTTACTGTAATGGAGAAATTGTTGTCGGGTGGCCTTGTTCTTGTGCATGGGGCCATGTTTCTCGTTTCCCTTATCATCCTTTACCACCATGAGAGTGTTTTATTTGTTATGATCCATTCAACCCTTAAAACCATCATTCCATTAAAACCATAGAGAGATCTTACATAGTCCTAAATTTATATTAAGCTAGATAAGAAAACACAAGAAGCATTAAACCATGGAGTTCTAGCCTACACGTTATTTTAATTAGCAAAATTTCCAAGAAGCTAGTAGTCTTGGTCAGATGTGGCCTTATAGAACTCCTTCTTCCGGGTGTGGCTTTCCTCACATGTCGGCGAGCCACTCCTCCACCTCCCTTGGGAGGAGAAAAGAGGGCTCGTTGGCGTTGGTTTGAGGAGTTGCGACTTCCACCGGGATTTCTTGTTGATGCTCTATGGGAGGTTCCGCCGGAATGTCGTTCCATCGGCTCCATCGGGGGTGTTACAAGAATATTTAACCTCTGGTGCAAGAGGTTAATCTCTTGGAAGCTACTCTCAAGTCCCACCGTAAGACCGTTAATACGGTCGATTAGGACCTCCTCTACTGACGTCATTTCGTCGAGAGCCTCCCTTGATGCTATGACATAGTGCACAAGTGTAGCTTCAATGGAGGGCCTCCTTCCTCTTCGACTGTTTGATGAATGCACGGAAGATGTCTCGCTGTTTTCACTCGACATTCTACGAAAAATAAACTGAAAATAGTTTATTTGCTGAAATAGTAGACTGGACACGGCCCCGTGCTCATTGAGCACGGCCCCGTGTTCATCTTTCTGCAGAGTTTTGGAGCAAGGAAACTTGAAGTTTTAAGTTATTTTCTGAACTTGTGGGGTCTTTTTAAACATTAGTAACTTAAAACAATGTTATACAACATATTTTTGCTAAGATTCCTTGAACAAAACTCAAAAATCCCTACCACAAAGCTTGAAAATTCAAACTTTAATGGAGGTTCTTGGAGAAAGATGAGGAAGAAGGAAATGGTTAAAAGATGAAAGGACATGATGGGTTGTTGGAACCTTGTTTTAGAACATACCTAGGATAGTTGAGAGAAGATTCCTTCAAATCTCTGTCCCAAGTTGGTCCAAATGTGCAGAATTCTTGGCTGCATTTATAGAAAACGACAGCATCCTGGACACGGCCCCGTGTGCAGATAGAATTCTGACACAGTTTGTCCGTATCCTGACGTAAGGGTCAGAAGGGAATCTTTTGGTGAACACGGGGGCGTGTTGGTTGGACACGACCCCGTGTCGAGAGGCTGGTTATGAAGCTTGTCTAGTTTTTTTAAGGAACTTAATCGTATCGGGTGGTTCTTGACTGTTTGGAACAACCCCAAAGTGCCTAAGATACCTTAATTGTCCTAGACTAAGGCGAGAACGCAAGAGGTTGTCGGTGAGGGTAATTCCTATTTTTATTCTAGGTGGACAAGTCCAACCCTTTCCCGGGCTCTCGTTAAAGAAGGTATATGCCGAATCGCTCAGGTCTATGTATGCACCGAACGAAGTCGATGGAGAGTCCTTCACGGCATAATCGGCACAGGGACGACTATCGTCCAAGTCTTTGCTAGGTATGAAGGTATTTTTGGGAGCAACGAGGTTGTTGGAATGCAATCCCAACATTTCTTCATGGTCATCGTCTTGGGGTGGATTAAGGAAATCCTTCCTAAGCTCTTTTGACCAATTTAAAATTAGATCTTCTAGTTGAAATAACTCGTCAAGGAGCATTTCTCCTAGAATATCTGGCTGGGCGCATTCGAGGGAGAGATAGTGATTATTTTTAATTTCGCCCCTCTTAAGGTTATAGGGAGACAGTGGGTCTATGTATGGGGCTTATAATTTAGAAAGTAACATTCTAATTCTTTATGTTCGCCTCCACATAATTGACACCACGTACCATAAGAGTGCCGAAAGTAAAAAGAATTACCATCACTCATGTTTGTGTCAGAAATTACCAACCGCCGGGATCTAACGGTTCTGTTTTCAGTAAGTGAATCTTGGGCATGGGGGCGTGTTGAGTGAGCACGGCCCCGTGTTCAGCTTACTGTCTGACTTAAAATAAGATTTCCAGTTCCAACGATTGAGCACGGGGGCGTGTTCAGCAGCACGGCCCGTGCTGAGCTCTGCAGAAGCTGAAAAACTAAGAAAGTCCTAAAAAATTAAAAAGAAAAATAAAAATATGATTAGGCCGTTGATTCCTAACTTTCTTAAAATCCTTGTGTCCCCGGCAACGGCGCCAAAAACTTGATGCGTGTCAGTGTATATATATGTTTTAGATGTATATTTTAAGCCCCTTTTTTTACACTTTTAGCCAAGTTTTAAATTTATAAAACACGATATTTACTAACACTAAACACACATATGGGCAAGTGCACCCATCGTGGACGTAGTATAGTGTTGGTAAGATACCGAGGTCGTCCAAGGACACAAGAGCTTTTAGTACCAGTTTATCCTCAACGTCTAACCAAATCAAAATGTTAGAAAAAGATTTTTAAACTAAGAAAATAAAACTAACTAAATGCTGAAAAATAAAATAAAAATAAAAACAGATAGACAAGATGAATCACTTGGATCCGACTCGTGTATTAGTATAACCTTTGATTATTTTCGCACTTTTGCACTTGTTTAAGAGATTATCTTAGTTATTGTAGTAGGCCCCTCTTTTGAAGGCGACGTTACCCTCAACCCAGTAGTTTGAGTCAGCAAGGATACAATCCTAAAGGGTCGGATTATTGAAAGATAATGAATTAATGCAAATTATGGTAGGCCCCTCTTTTGGAGGTCACGTTACCCTCGACTAAGTAGTCTGAGTCAGTAGGGATACAGTCCTAAATAGCCGGGTTATAGTATTAATAGTAGTTAACTTATGAGGGGGTTAAAGAGTTTGGATCCCCGCCATCCAATACCTTTGGGTATTGAAGGAGATCCTACTAAATTTGACCCAGGTCCCTTGCAGGACCTCTAAACGCTGAACAAGGGCAAGACCCTTACCAAACCGTTCCCTTAACCCCCGACCAGGTAGCCAACATACCTCCATATAGACCTTGGAGATATGAATGGTGAAAATCTTTTATTTTATATAGACAGTAAAATAATGCCAAGATACCCCGGACAAACGATAAGGAAGAATCACCTTCAACATAAGCAACTAGTTATTAAAGTCATTAATACAAAACCAAATAAAAAATGCAAATAATTAAAAATAAAAAGTATTATACTAAACACTTGTCTTCACCAAGTGATGTAAGAGACTCAGGCAAACATGGCCTTGATTGTCAAGAACTCTTACGATCAATATTGGATCCCGAGACGACTCACACACTCTATGATGGACAATGGATGATGGTGTTGTGATGGTGGTGGATGGTGGATAAAGTGTGAGAGAGGTGGTGTGCCAAGGGATGAGTTGCAATGAAACCAAGCACTCCTATTTATAGGCTGAACAGAAGCCTGGGCACGGCCCTGTGTCCGCTGGGCATGGCCCCGTGCCTGTCTGACAATCTCTCTCATCATTAATTGTAATTCGCAATTACAATTAATGCGCCTGCAGTACTTTCGCCACGCCCCCGTGTTCACTGGGCACGGCCCCGTGGTGGGCAATAGAAGCTTCTATAGGTTTGTCTTATCTGCTGCTTCTTGGGCACGACCCCGTGCTGGCTGAGCACGGGGCGTGTTCAGTCTTCTGCCTTCTCTGTTTTGCTTGGGAGGATGCTGTCGAGGGGTCGGGCAATCCACTTATGTTCCTTTTCTTGTATTAATCTTAGATTTAGCTGTCTTTTTGTTTCTTTTGTTAATTTGAGCTCATTTAATCCTGAAAATACAAAAGGAAGACAAAAACACTCTTTTTCCAACATTAGTACTTAAAAAGGGTTAGTTTTATGCCTCATTTGATGTAATTTATATGTTGCATTTTACACACATCAAATATCCCCGCACTTGAATTTTTGCTTCTCCTCAAGCAAAATTCTTTAATACGTGGCTTACACTCCCAAATGGAATGGGTAGAAGAGAAGGTTTTGGCTTGTCATAGAGTGTCGGGAATCCAATATCTTTATTGGGTCTTATTTTTATTTATTTACAATCCTATTTGTTATGATTTATTTAGAACGTTTCATAAGAGAAATTACTTATTTGGGCATAACATGCCTTTTTAAAATTCCATTTATATACAAGTTCACATACCTCACGGGAGAAATCACTCACACTCGGCCGAAGGTGTCTTTTTTAGTGAATCACTCGAGAGCGGCATAGAACTTATTCCTACCATAGGCTTGCCAAGCAATCAATCCTCCTTTTTTTTAACTTTTTTACCTTTGTAAATATCAAGATGACTTTTTAGGTAAAGGCTTGGGCTAAAGGTGGGTAGTTGGGTTAGTGGTTAGTAGAAAAGGGCGAAAAGCGTAAAAAGCGTCGGTTTTCGTAAAACATTTTGTTTTAGTGACTTTTTATTCTTAATGAAGTATTTCACCACATGTGCCTCGAATGCTTGTCAATTCTAGAAAATCCAATCGGGAAAAGATTAGGGAGAGAAAATCATCACCCAATTCAGCTAATCGGTCGACTTGTTGCCTTCTTCGAAGATGATAAGCTGTTCAAAAAGAAAAAAAAAAGAAAAAAACGAAGAGATCGATCAGATCTACAGGGAAAAAGCGAAATGGAAAAGGAAGGTTTTAATAAGTCTCGGTGTTTTTACCGATGGCATAGTTTATTCAATTTATTTATTATATATTATCACGGACTATGACGATTCAAACAAAATCAGATTTGTTCTACTGACTTTATTCAAACAACCGTTCATCATGATTCTATTATTCATTACACGTCAAAACCCTTTCCATTTTTATTACCCCTTCTAACAATCTCATCATCCTCAAAGACCGACTTCATTCAAACAAGTGTTCATCATGATTCCATTTCAAACAATTGTACATCTGATTCTATTATTTATTACAAGTCAAAACTCTTTCCATTTTTATTACAAAACCTCTAACACTTTGAGTTTTTCTATTACCATAAAATAAAACCCCCTTCTAACAATCTCATCATCCTCAAAGACCGACTTCATTCAAACAAGTGTTCATCATGATTCCATTTCAAAAAACTGTTCATCATGATTCTATTATTTATTACAAGTCAAAACCCTTTCCATTTTTATTACAAAACCCCTAATACTTTGACTTTTTCTATTATCATAAAACAAAACACCCTTATAATAATCTCATCATCCTCAAGGACCGACTTCATTCAAACAAGTGTTCATCATGATTCCATTTCAAACAACTGTTCATCATGATTCTATTATTTATTACAAGTCAAAACCCTTTCCATTTTATTACAAAACCCCTAATACTTTGACTTTTTCTATTACCATAAACCAAAACCCCCTTCTAACAATCTCATCATCCTCAAAGACCGACTTCATTCAAACAAGTGTTCATCAAGATTCCATTTCAAACAACTGTTCATCATGATTCTATTATTTATTACAAGTCAAAACCCTTTCCATTTTTATTACAAAACCCCTAATACTTTGACTTTTTCTATTACCATAAACAAAACCCCCTTCTAACAATCTCATCATCCTCAAAGACCGACTTCATTCAAACAAGTGTTCATTATGATTCCATTTCAAACAACTGTTCATCATGATTCTGTTATTTATTACATGTCAAAACCATTTCCATTTTTATTACAAAACTCATAATACTTTGACTTTTTATATTACCATAAAAAAAAATCCACTTTTAACAATCTCGTCATCCTCAAAGACCAACTTCATTAAACAAGTGTTCATCATGATTCCATTTCAAACAACTGTTCATCATGATTCTATTATTTATTACAAGTCAAAACCCTTTCCATTTTTATTACAAAACCCCTAATACTTTGACTTTTTCTATTAACATAAAACAAAACCCCCTTCTAACAATCACATCATCCTCAAAGACCGACTTCATTCAAACAAGAGTTCATCATTATTCTATTATTTATTACAAGTCAAAATTCTTTCCATTTTTATTACAAAACCCCTAATACTTTGACTTTTTCTATTACCATAAAACAAAACCCACTTCTAACAATGTCATCATCCTCAAAGACTGACTTCATTTAAACAAGTGTTCATCATGATTCTATTATTTATTACAAGTCAAAACCCTTTCCATTTTTATTACAAAACCCCTAATGCTTTGACTTTTTCTATTACCATAAAACCAAAACCCTCTTCTAACAATCTCATCCTCCTCAAAGACCGACTTCATTCAAACAACTATTCATCATGATTCTATTATTTAGTACAAGTCAAAACTCTTTCCATTTTTATTACAAAACCCCTAATACTTTGACTTTTTCTATTACCATAATACAAAACCCCCTTCTAACAATCTCATCATCCTCAAAGACTGACTTCATTCAAACAAGTGTTCATCATGATTCTATTATTTATTACAAGTCAAAATCCTTTCCATTTTTATTACAAAACCCCTAATACTTTGAGTTTTTCTATTACCATAAAACAAAACCCCCTTCTAACAATCTCATCATCCTCAAAGACCGACATCATCCAAAGAAGTGTTCATCATGATTCCATTTCAAACAACTTTTCATCATGGTTCTATTATTTATTACAAGTCAAAACCTTTTCCATTTTTATTACAAAACCCATAATACTTTGACTTTTTATGTTAACATAAAACAAAATCCCCTTTTAAAAATCTCGTCATCCTCAAAGACCGACTTCATTCAAACAAGTGTTCATCATGATTCCATTTCAAACAACTGTTCATCATGATTCTATTATTTATTACAAGTCAAAACCCTTTCCATTTTATTACAAAACTCCTAATACTTTGACTTTTTCTATTATCATAAAACAAAACCCCCTTCTAATAATCTCATCATCCTCAAATACCTACTTCATTCAAACAAGTGTTCATCATGATTCCATTTCAAACAACTGTTCATCATGATTCTATTATTTATTACAAGTCAAAACCCTTTCCATTTTATTACAAAACCCATAATACTTTGACTTTTTCTATTACCATAAACCAAAACCCCCTTCTAACAATCTCATCATCCTCAAAGACCGACTTCATTCAAACAAGTGTTCATCAAGATTCCATTTTAAACGACTGTTCATCATGATTCTATTATTTATTACAACTCAAAACCCTTTCCATTTTTATAACAAAACCCTAATACTTTGACTTTTTCTATTACCATAAACAAAACCCCCTTCTAACAATCTCATCATCCTTAAAGACCGACTTCATTCAAACAAGTGTTCATCATGATTCCATTTCAAACAACTGTTCATCATGATTCTATTATTTATTACAAGTCAAAACCCTTTCCGTTTTTATTACAAAACCCATAATAATTTGACTTTTTATATTACCATAAAACAAAATCTCCTTTTAACAATCTCGTCATCCTCAAAGACCGACTTCATTAAACAAGTGTTCATCATGATTCTATTATTTATTACAAGTCAAAACCCTTTCCATTTTTATTACAAAACCCCTAATACTTTGACTTTTTTCTATTAACATAAAACAAAACCCCCTTCTAACAATGTCATCATCCTCAAGGACCGACTTCATTTAAACAAGTGTTCGTCATGATTCTATTGTTTATTACAAGTCAAAACCCTTTCCATTTTTATTACAAAACCCCTAATACTTTGACTTTTTCTATTACCATGAAACAAAACCCTCTTCTAACAATCTCATCATCCTCAAAGACCGACTTCATTTAAACAAGTGTTTATCATGATTCTATTATTTATTACAAGTCAAAACCCTTTCCATTTTTATTACAAAACCCCTAATACTTTGACTTTTTCTATGGCCATACAACAAAACCCCCTTCTAGCAATCTTATCATCCTCAAAGACCGACTTCATTCAAACAAGTGTTCATCATGATTCTATTATTTATTACAAGTCAAAACCCTTTCCATTTTTATTACAAAACCCCTAATACTTTGAGTTTTTCTATTACCATAAAACAAAACCCCCTTCTAACAATCTCATCATCCTCAAAGACCGACATCATTCAAAGAACTGTTCATCATGATTCCATTTCAAACAACTGTTCATCATGATTCTATTATTTATTACAAGTCAAAACCTTTTCCATTTTTATTACAAAACCCATAATACTTTGACTTTTTCTGTTAACATAAAACAAAATCCCCTTTTAAAAATCTCGTCATCCTCAAAGACCGATTTCATTCAAACAAGTGTTCATCATGATTCCATTTCAAACAACTGTTCATCATGATTCTATTATTTATTACAAGTCAAAACCCTTTCCATTTTTATTACAAAACCCCTAATACTTTGACTTTTTCTATTATCATAAAACAAAACCCCCTTCTAACAATCTCATCATCCTCAAATACCGACTTCATTCAAACAAGTGTTCATCATGATTCTATTTCAAACAACTGTTCATCATGATTCTATTATTTATTACAAGTCAAAACCCTTTCCATTTTATTACAAAACCCATAATACTTTGACTTTTTCTATTACCATAAACCAAAACCCCCTTCTAACAATCTCATCATCCTCAAAGACCGACTTCATTCAAACAAGTGTTCATCAAGATTCCATTTTAAACGACTGTTCATCATGATTCTATTATTTATTACAACTCAAAACCTTTTCCATTTTTATAACAAAACCCTAATACTTTGACTTTTTCTATTACCATAAACAAAACCCCCTTCTAACAATCTCATCATCCTCAAAGACCGACTTCATTCAAACAAGTGTTCATCATGATTCCATTTCAAACAAGTGTTCATCATGATTCTATTATTTATTACAAGTTAAAACCCTTTCCGTTTTTATTACAAAACCCATAGTACTTTGACTTTTTATGTTACCATAAAACAAAATCCCCTTTTAACAATCTCGTCATCGTCAAAGACCGACTTCATTAAACAAGTGTTCATCATGATTCCATTTCAAACAAATGTTCATCATGATTCTATTATTTATTACAAGTCAAAACCCTTTCCATTTTTATTACAAAACCCCTAATACTTTGACTTTTTCTATTAACATAAAACAAAACCCCCTTCTAACAATCTCATCATCCTCAAGGACCGACTTCATTTAAACAAGTGTTCATCATGATTCTATTATTTATTACAAGTCAGAACCCTTTCCATTTTTATTACAAAACCCCTAATACTTTGACTTTTTCTATTACCATGAAACAAAACCCTCTTCTAACAATCTCATCATCCTCAAAGACCGACTTCATTTAAACAAGTGTTCATCATGATTCTATTATTTATTACAAGTCAAAACCCTTTCCATTTTTATTACAAAACCCCTAATACTTTGACTTTTTCTATGGCCATACAACAAAACCCCCTTCTAACAATCTTATCATCCTCAAAGACCGACTTCATTCAAACAAGTGTTCATCATGATTCTATTATTTATTACAAGTCAAAACCCTTTCCATTTTTATTATAAAACCCCTAATACTTTGAGTTTTTCTATTACCATAAAACAAAACCCCCTTCTAACAATCTCATCATCCTCAAAGACCGACATCATTCAAAGAAGTGTTCATCATGATCCCATTTCAAACAACTGTTCATCATGATTCTATTATTTATTACAAGTCAAAACCTTTTCCATTTTTATTACAAAACCCATAATACTTTGACTTTTTATGTTAACATAAAACAAAATCCCTTTTAAAAATCTCGTCATCATCAAAGACCGACTTCATTCAAACAAGTGTTCATCATGATTCCATTTCAAACAACTGTTCATCATGATTCTATTATTTATTACAAGTCAAAACCCTTTCCATTTTTATTACAAAACCCCTAATACTTTGACTTTTTCTATTATCATAAAACAAAACCCCCTTCTAACAATCTCATCATCCTCAAATACTGACTTCATTCAAACAAGTGTTCATCATGATTCCATTTCAAACAACTGTTCATCATGATTCTATTATTTATTACAAGTCAAAACCTTTCCATTTTTATTACAAAACCCCTAATACTTTGACTTTTTCTATTATCATAAAACAAAACCCCCTTCTAACAATCTCATCATCCTCAAATACTGACTTCATTCAAACAAGTGTTCATCATGATTCCATTTCAAACAACTGTTCATCATGATTCTATTATTTATTACAAGTCAAAACCCTTTCCATTTTATTACAAAACCCATAATACTTTGACTTTTTCTATTACCATAAACCAAAACCCCCTTCTAACAATCTCATCATCCACAAAGACCGACTTCATTCAAACAAGTATTCATCATGATTCCATTTCAAACAACTGTTCATCATGATTCTATTATTTATTACAAGTCAAAACCCTTTCCATTTTTATTACAAAACCCCTAATACTTTGACTTTTTCTATTACCATAAAACAAAACCCCCTTCTAACAATCTCATCATCCTCAAATACCGACTTCATTAAAACAAGTGTTCATCATGATTCCATTTCAAACAACTGTTCATCATAATTCTATTATTTATTACAAGTCAAAACCCTTTCCATTTTATTACAAAACCCATAATACTTTGACTTTTTCTATTACCATAAACCAAAACCCCCTTCTAACAATCTCATCATCCACAAAGACCGACTTCATTCAAACAAGTGTTCATCATGATTCCGATTCAAACAACTGTTCATCATGATTCTATTATTTATTACAAGTCAAAACCCTTTCCGTTTTTATTACAAAACCCATAATACTTGGACTTTTTATATTACCATAAAACAAAATCCCCTTTTAACAATCTCGTCATCCTCAAAGACCGACTTCATTAAACAAGTGTTTATCATGATTCCATTTCAAACAACTGTTCATCATGATTTTATTATTTATTACAAGTCAAAACCCTTTCCGTTTTTATTATAAAACCCCTAATACTATGAGTTTTTCTATTACCATAAAACAAAACCCCCTTCTAACAATCTCATCATCCTCGAAGACCGACTTCATTCAAACAAGTGTTCATCATGATTCCATTTCAAACAACTATTCATCATGATTCTATTATTTACTACAAGTCAAAACCCTTTCCATTTTTATTACAAAACCCCTATTACTTTGACTTTTTCAATTACCATAAAACAAAACCCCCTTCTAACAATCTCATCATCCTCAAAGACCGACTTCATTCAAACAAGTGTTTATCATGATTCTATTATTTATTACATGTCAAAACCCTTTCCATTTTTATAACAAAACCTAATACTTTGACTTTTTCTATTACCATAAACAAAACCCCCTTCTAACAATCTCATCATTCTCAAAGACCGACTTCATTCAAACAAGTGTTCATCATGATTCTATTTGAAACAACCGTTCATCATGATTCTATTATTTATTAGAAGTCAAAACCTTTTCCATTTTTATTACAAAACCCATAATACTTTGACTTTTTATATTACCATAAAACAAAATCCCCTTTAAACAATCTCTTCATCCTCAAAGACCGACTTCATTAAACAAGTGTTCATCATGATTCCATTTCAAACAACTGTTAATCATGATTCTATTATTTATTACAAGTCAAAACCCTTTCCGTTTTTATTATAAAACCCCTAATACTATGAGTTTTTTCTATTACCATAAAACAAAACCCTCTTCTAACAATCTCATCATCCTCAAAGACCGACTTAATTCAAACAAGTGTTCATCATGATTCCATTTCAAACAACTATTCATCATGATTCTATTATTTACTACAAGTCAAAACCCTTTCCATTTTTATTACAAAACCCCTATTACTTTGACTTTTTCAATTACCATAAAACAAAACCCCTTCTAACAATCTCATCATCCTCAAAGACCGACTTCATTCAAACAAGTGTTTATCATGATTCTATTATTTATTACATGTCAAAACCCTTTCCACTTTTATTACAAAGCCCCTAATACTTTGACTTTTTCTATTACCATAAAACAAAACCCCCTTCTAACAATCTCATCATCCTCAAAGATCGACTTCATTAAACAAGTGTTCATCATGATTCCATTTCAAACAACTGTTTATCATGATTCTATTATTTATTACAAGTCAAAACCTTTTCCATTTTTATTACAAAACCCATAATACTTTGACTTTTTATGTTACCATAAAACAAAATCTCTTTTAACAATCTCGTCATCCTCAAAGACCAACTTCATTGAAACATGTGTTCATCATGATTCCATTTCAAACAACTGTTTATCATGATTCTGTTTTTTATTACAAGTCAAAACCCTTTCCATTTTTATTACAAATCCCCTAACACTTTGACTTTTTCTGTTACCATATAACAAAACCCCCTTCTAACAATCTAATCATCCTCAAAGACCGACTTCATTCAAACAAGTGTTCATCATGATTCCATTTCAAACAACTGTTCATCATGATTCTATTATTTATTACAAGTCAAAACCTTTTCCATTTTTATTACAAAACCCATAATACTTTGAATTTCTATATTACCATAAAACAAAATCCCCTTTTAACAATCTCGTCATCTACAAAGACCGACTTCATTAAACAAGTGTTCATCATGATTCCATTTCAAACAACTGTTCATCTTGATTCTATTATTTATTACAAGTCAAAACCCTTTCCATTTTTATTATAAAACCCCTAATACTTTGAGTTTTTCTATCACCATAAAACAAAACTCCCTTCTAACAATCTCATCATCCTCAAAGACAGACTTCATTCAAACAAGTGTTCATAATGTTTCGATTTCAAACAACTATTCATCATGATTCTATTATTTACTACAAGTCAAAACCCTTTCCATTTTTATTACAAAACCCCTAATACTTTGACTTTTTCTATTACCATAAAACAAAACCCCCTTCTAACAATCTCATCTTCCTCAAAGACTGACTTCATTCAAACAAGTGTTCATCATGATTCTATTATTTATTACAAGTCAAAACCCTTTCCATTTTTATTACAAAACCCCTAATACTTTGACTTTTTCTATTATCATAAAACAAAACCCCCTTCTAACAATCTCATCATCCTCAAATACCGACTTTATTCAAACAAGTGTTCATCATGATTCCATTTCAAACAACTGTTCATCATGATTCTATTATTTATTACAAGTCAAAACCCTTTCCATTTTATTACAAAACCCATAATACTTGGACTTTTTATATTACCATAAAACAAAATCCCCTTTTAACAATCTCGTCATCCCCAAAGACCGACTTCATTAAACAAGTGTTTATCATGATTCCATTTCAAACAACTGTTCATCATGTTTCTATTATTTATTACAAGTCAAAACCCTTTCCATTTTTATTACAAAACCCCTAATACTTTGACTTTTTCTGTTACCATAAAACAAAACCCCCTTCTAACAATTTCATCATCCTCAAAGACCGACTTCATTCAAACAAGTGTTCATCATGATTCCATTTCAAACAGCTGTTCATCATGATTCTATTATTTATTACAAGTCAAAACCCTTTCCATTTGTATAACAAAACCCCTAATACTTTGACTTTTTATATTACCATAAAACAAAATCCCCTTCTAACAATCTGGTCATCCTCAAAGACCGACTTCATTCAAACAAGTGTTCATCATGATTCCATTTCAGACAACTGTTCATCATGATTCTATTATTTATTACAAGTTAAAACCCTTTCCATTTTTATTACAAAACCCCTAATACTTTGACTTTTTCTATTACCATAAAATGAAACCCCCTTCTAACAATCTCATCATCCTTAAAGACCGACTTTATTCAAACAAGTTTTCATCATGATTCCATTTCAAACAACTGTTCATCATGATTCTATTATTTATTACAAGTCAAAACCCTTTCCATTTTTATTACAAAACCCCTAATACTTTGACTTTTTCTATTAACATAAAACAAAACCCCCTTCTAACAATCTCATCATCCTCAACGACCAACTTCATTCAAACAAGTGTTTATCATGATTCCATTGTTATTTATTACAAATCAATTAATACTAAAAAGGAGTAAACTTTTCACAATTTACCTTTCTTTCTTGAGCTTCTCCTCACTCTGTTGAGCATGTTTGATATGGAATAGTATGGATGTTGATGTTAGTGCAAAAAATGGTTTAAATTTTAGATAGCATTGTATTATTATTATAACTAGGTTTATCACCCTAGCCGCGTTGCGGCGAACTTCTTTTGCTATTTAGTCTGTATTTACATGTGTTTTAAATCACTACGAGCGCGTTGCACGCGAAACCACTAACAAGAATAAAAAGAAAATGTAAAAAACAATAAAAAAATAATCGAAATAAAATCAACCAAAATTTTGTATGTTAATGATGTTGTCTGTATGAAACCCGTGGTCAGAGATGAGCAAATAATACTGGGCACCGGTACCAAATTTCCCAAACCGAAGGATCCTAAGTACCAATTCGGTACCGACTTTTGGCGTTCCTAGTACCGGTTCGCTACCGATTTTTACCTTCATATACCGGTACCGTAACCGGTATTTTCGGTATCGGTTGCCACCGAGCTCATCCCTACCCCTGAAACTAAAAAAGGAAATAATTAAAAGTTGAAGAAAATCAACAATACGATACCGTTGTTGTTTGTACAACACCCGTGATCAGAGATGAGCAAATGGTACCGTGTTGCAGTACCGAATTTCCCGAACTAAAAGATTTTTCAAACTCAATCTGGTACCGACTTTTGGCGTTTTCTGTATCAAGCTGGTGCCGTTTTTTACCTTCATGTACCGATAATGAACCGGACCGTACCTGTATTTTCGATACCAGTATTGGTTGACACCAAGCTTATCCAACTGAGAAAGTAAAAGATTTTTCAAACTCAATCTGGTACCGACTTTTGGCGTTTTCTGTATCAAGTTGGTGTCGTCTTTTACCTTGATGTACCGATAATGAACCGGACCGTACCTGTATTTTTGATACCAGTATTGGTTGACACCAAGCTTATCCAACTGAGAAAGTAAAAAGATTTTTCAAACTCAATCTGGTACCGACTTTTGGCGTTTTCTGTATCAAGCTGGTGCCGTCTTTACCTTCATGTACCGATAATGAATCGGACCGTACCTGTATTTTCGATACCAGTATTGTTTGACACCAAACTTATCCAACTGAGAAAGTAAAGAAAATAATAATAGTAATTATTATTATATTAATGTATTATTATAATATAATAAAACTACTGTTCATTTCACTTCTAAAAGTAATATATAGTAATAATATATAGTAATATATAGTAATAATTTATATTCATGGTTACTAAGTACACGTGACTTTACTAATGTACACAATTTACATTTAAATACATCAAATCAAAAATAGATGAGCAACCTTGACAGTCGTATGCGTTACGTGTGCAATATTTTGTTGTTTAGATGATTTTTTGGTTGTTACAACTTACAAGACACCCATGAAAAATAGATAAAGACTTGCTTAGGAAAGTAGCTCTAAATAATGTTTTCGATAGATTTCAAAAAATGAAAACCCGCAGGATGACATTTTAAATATGTTTGTAACGACGTTTGACAAGTTTTAGCTTGATGTTCTTTTGTTTTACATGACCCAATCCGAATCGACACGATCCGACCTGATATGAACCAATTTTTTTTTGTATATCTAGGGCCTAAATCTTTAAAAATATTCCGCACTCTCACGAAAAACTTTCTGGGTCAGCCACTGGTTTTACCTTATACATGATAGATAGCAAAGAATTGCCTATCAAAGGACAAATATATACAAGGTATAAACAGAATCATTCTTTCTATGTACAGTTATATAGAGAATTGGTCTAGTGGATTTAACCTTGGATCAAAAGACATCGAATATTTATGTAGTTATGATGTTGGATTTCTCACGTAGTTATTAGAACAAGTTCATATAGTTATTTTGCGTGTGATATATCTATAAATATTTATAGGTGTATGTTTTCAAGATCAATTGATGGACTGAAAACGTCAATCAATTTCATATTTCACAAAACTTTCTCCGTAGCCTAGATTATTCTAGGCTAGTTTCGGTTCTCTTTGTATTTTAATCTTATTACATACACATTTGTAAGAAATTATAACGAACGTCACTCTTCGAAGCTAAGCATATCTTTCCATAACGTTGATACTATAAAGTATGAGAATATGCATACAGATGGATGTTGACAAAGTGATAGTACTACATACACTACTTATAATGCTAGATATAATAAATCATGGTCATACCTCATACGAATGAATTCAATTGAACATTAAGTCTTCTTAGCCATACAGAATGAAGAATTATGCAGTGGCGGAGCCACACTTTGAACAACGGTGTCGTCCAACACCATTGAATTTTGTGTAGCAAATACAACGTATAATAGGAAAAATCCGAGCGACACCATTGTATCTTTACGAGCGACACCATTGTCTTTTTACAAACGACACCATTATTTTGTTTTCTTCTAAAAGAATTACATAATAAACAAATTTATATTTCAAAAATTAAGCCCAGTTACTTGAATTTAATTAGTATACTTTAAATCAATAAAGGTCCATGCTTAATTTTTATTTTTTTCTAATACATTAAGCATTATAGCCACATGTCTAGTTGGTTTTGTTCAATTGTTTAACCTAACAGGATGTTTGATGATCGTTTGAATGATGCGTGCATTTGTTTGTTATCATGAAAAAGAGGGGTTTTTTTTGCAAGTTGCCATTGAAAACATAATGAATCGTTTTCAAAACATGAAAACACGTACAGAGCAACTATTAAATGCATTTTTTTTACATATTTCAAATGACTTTGTAATTTTATTATGTGTTTTTATTTAATGACATTGTACGTTTACTTGATATTTGCTTTTATTATGTGATTTGACCCGACTAGATCCGAACTGATCCAAAAGTTTGACTCCGAGTTACTATAAACCGAGGAATCCATAAAAAAAAGACACCGTAAGAAAAAATTTCTGCCTCCGCCACTGGAATCATGTGGAGGACATCAAAGTGTTTGGCTGGAAGGTTAACCATAAAGTGTCGTTGCACCTCAAGTACCTTTTTTTGCATTTCCAAATACTTTGAAAAAGGTATCTCTTGCAAGATTCTTTTGATTTCTGGAATCTTATCTATTGGTACTTGTATGGAAAACTGACTCCAATCACATCACTATATGGTAGAGCATAATGATCCTTGATTAGTACGGGAACACATCCCGTGTAGATTGCTTCCGTCGCCCTAGTGCTTGCAACTTCATAACCACTAGGGCATAGACAATATTTACTCTGGCTTAATAACTTGGTGTAGATTTTACCCTTGGGAAGGTAACTTAAGACTTGAATATCATCGTCGTCTTTGTTACCCAAAGTTGAAATAATCTTTCCCGAACAAACCCATGTTTTCCACCTGAGAAAAATGCGAGAATTGATCGATTGTAAGGTGGTTGACCACTACTTGAAGTTGGGATATTATCCACTGGTCCGTTAATCTCAGTCATAGATACATCCCGGATTGGAATGAAACCTTCGGAGGTATTGGCATTGCAAAGCACTCTTATGAAGTTTTTAAACAGGTTAGGATTTCCTAACGAAACCAATGGTGCCTGCCGTGCATATACAAAGATATATATCAATACACTATAACTAAAATATCATCTTTGATAGGCTTTACTTACGTACCCAATCATGACATGATACAAAGAAGTGATCGGCTCCATTGCTACGATTCCAACAAGAATATCTTTCCGCGATGACACCAATGTAGTCTTTGACTATTGCTTGCATCCTTTCTCAAAAACCAAAGGCTTCACTTGGCTTGTAAAGGTAGGAAACTATGTTTGTTATGCTTATGGGGATAAAGAAGACATGCGCTTCATCCGGATCTCTAGCAACCATAGGATTTCCTTTTCTCTCCATCTCTTCGATGAAGTCGCCCTCGATACTGTATACATATTTCATTGGACCATTATGCATCAAGGGGGTTTCTCCTTCCTTGTAAGTCCATATTACCAAACCGGGTGTGAACCTTGTTCTCAAGTATTGTTTAAAACCATTAATTAAGTTTTCGTGTAATCACAAGCATTCAGGTTTTAGTAGTTAATCATTCTCGCATCATACTTGTCGGTTTAATCCGACATCTCTTTTCAAACAAACAATTAAACTAAATTAGCAAGCTTCATAAAGTGTGACAACATTAAACAATCAATCACGTCTATACGCAAACCACAAACTCTTCGTAGTTCGACCCTTAACACATTGTTAAGGGTAATTTGGGAACTATAAATATTATCTTTGACCGGGGCGCGACACTCCAATCACTCATAAAAATACGCTAAATTGTAATGGGCCTAACAAATTTAAATTAATATATTAATGAACGAACTTAAACAAACAACATAAATAAACATGAACAAGGGAACATAAACGAATGTAAACAGACGTATAAATAAACGAAGATGTATAAATGAATGAATAAGACACGTTTTTATGTTTGTTCTAACTAAATGAACAAAAAAAATTGTTCATGTCCATTCCTTGATTAAATAAGCGAACTTTCCGCCGAATAGTTCACGAACAATTCACTGAACGTTTAATTTGTTTATAGACCTACTTGAGTATCAACGTGTTTGAACGCCTTAGATGTTTTCGGGATGAAAACTTACTTAACTATCATATCAAAGCAACCCTTTGACTTAGGATGTGTCCCACACCTCAACAAGGACATTGAGTCCTGCTAGAGAAGGATGAGGACGGGAATGAAAACATAAATGTAAAGAAGGATCTACACATTGTCTTCACCTAAAAAGTTGATGTACCAAAAACAAAGTTCTAAGCTAACAGTTGGCAAACCAGTTAATGTTGATTGATAGGAGTGATAAGATGTTACATTAATATTGTTACAATACATATTATTTTATTATACATTAAAATTAACAAGTCGGATCGTCAAAATTAAATACATGAACTTTAAGCTTCATCCAAAGAAAATAGTGAAATACATTTTCATAATGTTGGTCCATGCTTTCAGATCCAGAAAGAACAGATGATAAGGAAAGCCAAAACTGGTTCAGAACAGTTGATCTTCATAAGCAGTGTTTGAACAAGATTCTCCCCTTGACAGTGGTTATCCAGTATCTGATAGACTCCAAAGCACTGATCAACACAACATTTGTTTAGCCAAAGACCTGATCTGTTTAAAGACTGAAGCTCTATCTATTGTTCTCTCCTAAGTGCTATTGAAGACCAAAGAACTGATGACTCAATGAAGAAAGCACTATGCTCAACATCAGTGCTTAGGCTACAACAGTGGAACGAAGAATCAGTAGTTTAATGTAATCAGTGGTTGTATGTAACAGTGTTTAGAGTTTGTTAGGAGGTTAGATGTCACTTTCATGGTGACGTTAGCAAAGATGCTCAGTGGTTTGGGCTGTACTATAAATAGAACAGTACTCTGTACTATTCCATTAGCTCTTTTTTCACAAGTCATTTTGTACGAACAAATCACTGAGCTCAGGCTGAGGGGGAGTCTTGTGCATGCATGCAAGTTGTTTTGATTATTGTAATTTGATACAATCATTCGATTAAATGGAAAACATGTTTGCTTAAACTTTTCTTCCTTGATTGTGTTTACAAAGTTTGATTGTTATTTCCGCTGCAATTACTACATCTCTGTTCTTTTATTTTACACCAGTTAATTCAAACAAACACAATCTAAAGAAACTCAGATCCTAACACATAATAAAGTAAATAGTACAACAACCGAAAAACAATCCATCACAAAGGAGATACATCATCTCCAAACTCAAACGTTATATAGATATATTATTCTTGTATCTTCGAAGTATTCCTTATATTATCAAGGAGTAAACCTAGTAAAACCAAACCTTAACATCATCTAACACAGGACCACAAAAGTGACCATAATCATGTAGCTTTGTGTGATAAAAGGCACTATAAAACGTTAGTCGTGTCCGGTTTGAAATGGCTTTGAATTTGAGAACTCCGGTTTTGAACTCCCCCTTTCCTTGAGACTCGTGTCTCACTTTAACCGTTTCCCTAGCGGCAAAGGCCTCAACCATCATGGACCCGTGGCAACCATTCTTCGCATCACCAATAACGAATGTTAGCCTATAGAACTTGTTAGGAATAGTTCGTATGATTTGCGCAATGGCTGTTTCTCGGCCTCCAACCAACTCAATCGCGGATAGCCCCGAAGGTACGTTAAAGTGCCTTGAGTCAACGTATTTAGCTGGTTTGAGCGATTCAACGATCCATCCGGGTAATGGGGATATAATGTCGTGTATTTTGGGGAGGAGTAGGACTCCGGTTGAGAAATTCTTGAAGACGTATGGACCGATTTCAAAGTTGCCATTTTTCACAAAATTTCCTGCATTTAAAGTTATTATTTGTTAAGTTCATTTTCCTGTAAAAATATGAGAGTATAATTTTCTATTTTAATTTAACTATTCCTTGTTGATACAACAAAAGCAAATGGGATGAGAAGCGGTACATGTTTGGTATTAAATCCGTAAAATAAGCTTCATCACTGTTCATTCACTCGCTCTACTAACATATATTAATATTAACTAGTTGATTTTCCGCCCGCGCGTTGCGGTGAGGACCCAATGACTGCAAAACGCGTGTCAGTAACGGCAAGTAGATACCGAATATCAAAACATAAATAAAAATGTCGTGAAAAGCATAGACACTCCGTCCTAAAAAAACGATTCTAAATAACCTAATATATAATAATAGGACCCACACGTCATACACGTTGGAAATTCGGTTGTTTTCAGTTCAGTTATTACGGTACTAACACGTTAAAATATGGATGAGCTAGGTACCGATAACGGAAACAAAAGTACCGATCCAGAAAATTATCGAAATTAGGTACCGACACCGAAAATGCTCGGTACAATACAGTATGGTATTTGAAGGTAAAAATCAATAAATACAGGTATGGTGCTAGACCGGTGTCGAACCGAAAGTAACGATTCTGAAAACGCCAAAAGATGGGTACCAAATTGGTACCGAAAATGATTTGGTATAGTAAATTTGGTACCGATACAATAACGGTTTGATTACAGGATTTGATACGATTTCTCATCAATAATCGAAATATCCAAGTTAATTTTATATGCTAGAATTCATTCATTACAGAAAAAGACAAAAAATAAAGCAAAATAAGTTGTGTATATAAAACCTCATTCAAACGAAATATAGTTTACTTACTGTGTGTATGAAAAGTAATCTAAACGGCGCAATTACTTGCATTGCTACGTTGCTACAGGATTTGATGAGCTCGGTACCAACCAGTACCGAAAATACCGTTACCGAAATCCCCAAAAGTGGGTACCGGTACCGAATATACCTGGTACGGTACCGGTCGGTACTCGTACGACACTGGTATTTGAGGGTAAAACCCGATGAATACCGGTGCCGAACCGGTACCGAAAATACACCCGGTTTGGTAAATTTAATACCGGTACCGGTACCCGATACCATTCATTCAATTCTATTTTTATTAGTGTTCATTCCATTCTGTTTATAACTAGGTGTTGCCCCGCCCGCGTTGCGGGGCGATGTCCAAATAATTCTTAACCAATTAAAAAAACAGTACCATAGTTTTGCTAGAAAGAAAAAAGTAAAAAAAATGTTAGGCAACTTCTTGACACAATTTTTAGCTGCGGGCAAAGTCATATTTTTATTTTTACTTGGGGGAAAATCAATTTTTTTCCCGATGGTAAAATCCTAATTTTTAGCTAGCGGCAAAAGCATAATTTTATTTTGAACTGGGGGTAAAGACGTAATTTTAAACTGGGGGAAAAACCGTAATTTTAAAGTGGGTATAAAATAATAAACTGGTGTAAAATCGTAATTTTGAGCCGGGGGAAAAAGAAAATTTTATTTTGAACTAGGGTGAAAACGTAATTTTGGCTAAGGGTAAAAGCGTAATTTTTTTTATCGAGGGCGAAACCGTATTTTTGGTTTAGCTAGGTGTAAAGTCATATTTTTATTTTGAACCGGTGGAAAATCATAATTTTGAACCGAAAGTAAAATCGTAATTTTGAGGTAGGGGAAAACAATAATTTTAGGGCGGAAAAGGAATTTTAAACTGAGGGTGAAATCGTAATTTTGAACCGAGTGAAAAATCGTAATTTTTAGCTGGGGGCAAAATCATAATTTTATTTTGAACTGGGGGCGAAGACGTAATTTTCAACTGGAGGCAAAACCGTAATTTTAAAGTGGGTATAAAATATAAAGCTGAGGGGAAAATCTTATTTTTTAACCGATGGCAAAATCGTAAATTTGAGCTGCTGGCAAAAGGGTTATTATATTTTTTTAGTTGGGAGAAAAACGTAATTTTAATCTGAGGGCAAAAACGTAATTTTAAAGTGGATATAAAATAATAAAATGGTTGGTCCAATAAAGGAAGGCCGGCCGCCCATTTCAGCCAATGGCTGGCAAGAACTATTGAAAAATGATGTCAGCATCTTAAAAATGTATGTGTTGATAATATAACTCGGTTTGATAAATTTAATACCGGTACCGGTACCCAATACCATTCATTCAATTCTATTTTTGTTACTGTTTATTCCATTATGTTTATAATATATATTTATTACTGTTCATTTCATTAAGTTTTTAATATATAGGTTAATTAGAGTAAACTTTCGTTTTGCTCTCTGTGGTTTGGTTATTTTAACGGTTTTTCCCCAATCATTTAAAAAAAAGTATTTTGGTAAATTCAAGTATAAATCAGAGGGTATTATGTTACCAAATACCCTTTTAGTTAACAAACAATTTTGATAGAGTTAGAGGCGATGAGCAAAATGGGAAAAAAATAGTTTGGAGGAAAATGGTCGTTTTTAAATGATTGGGACAAAACCATTAAAACGATCAAACCACAGGGAGCAAAACGAAAGTTTACTCTATTAATTAATTGTGTGTGGTTATGTTTTGAATTAGTATAAAAAATTAAAAAGATACTAAAGCTTTTTTTTTTTTTTTAAATAATGTAACATCAATAACGAATTAATTTCATATTAAATATTATCATAACGATTAACAACTTAGTCACGTCACTTCAAAAACCATTGTCGGTTACTCTTTCTTTTTAAAAAAACTATTTTTTACACATTAAATCTACATTAATTTTATAAAGGACAAATATCATATCACTAGTGGTTCAAACATGAATTATTTGCTGGGGGTACGAATGAGTGGTTCAAATATATTTTCAAGTGATGGTATCGGGTTTTTTTTGCCTAAAAATACACTAATTTTTTCTCAAGGGGTGCGTCGATCCGCCCACCTAGGGTTGCACCTGGGTCCGGCCCTGGGCACAGGTCTTAGCTGGTTACTCATATCACTATATTTTACATGTATAGTTCAATCAGTATTCTTGAAACTGGAACGATAGAACTATAAATCGCCTGCCCAACTCATTTTGTGTACCATATTCATTTGGACTAATGGATTAAACCGTCAAACAAATCGGTGGTTGAGCTGTATTTGTAAAAAAAAATTTGCGAATCTCATTTACTATTTCGGAGTTTATATTTGTTTGTTCTGGACTTTATATGTTGTACATATTAAAATATACATATGAAAACGTAAGAGAGGTTTATACATTAATATAGAAAACTGAGTTTAATGCATTTATTCATTATGAACTTCGGTGGTTCAGCTTAAGAGGTGCTGCGGCTAATTTACTCAATATCATGGCACATGTCTCCATGCCTAATCACTTACATTCGTTATGTTTTAATAATAACCAATAAAACTCCCTTCGTTTTAAGATGTGACATGCCCAAAAATATATCACTAGTAAAAATGAATACTGATATCAAGGGGGACGGGGCGCTACGTGGTGGCACGGTGACCACGCGTGGATCCTCGTGGAACACCGCCGCCGCTCAACCCTATCACGTGTGGAACTGATAACGAGTGGCTACTATGACGTGTGAAAACTTGCAGAGAATGTGAGGTAAATTGTTGGGTTGTGAGGAAAATTGTTGGGTGTGGTGAGTGATAGGCGTTTCCACTAAAATCAACCACTAGTGATGAAATAAAGCTCGATGACGTGTACCGACAATCGCTTACCGTAAAATATATTATTCAGTTATTACAAATTTAGTTATTTTATTATTTAATTTTAGATTTTCTATGTATTCAAAAATTATTTTGTCAGATAGTATGTTAATGTTTACGTGAGAATTTATTGAACTCTATGAGAATAATAGATTGTGAAGATGCTGCTATCTAGAATATAAAAAGTAATAAGTCAATGGTCAAGGTTATTAAAATTTTAACAAATTACTGTATTATTTGTCGCTCGCTTGAACAATCACGTGATGGAACATGTACATCTAACATTTCCTTTCATGAATATCTTGTTTTAAATCTGGTTCTGGAGAGTTTAACGGGAAGGAAAAGTTATTAAGAATTACTAAATTAGATGAACATTTCTAACGCATACAAATATAATCGGTTTTAGTTTATTATTTTAACCTGTTAAAGAAACAAGTAGTGTTGGAGTTGAATTTGACATGTATGATTAATATATTAGAATTAAAAAAAACATTTTATTAAGATCAACATGTAAACCAACTTGCTTATGACTCTTATAACTTGATTACAAACAATAGGTTACATAACTGTATTTGGGTTACACAATTTTAAGCATGTTTGGACTAAGTTTTATTTATTCCGAAAAGGAAAATATCACAGAATAGTAACCAAGTTTTAAAGGTGTTCTAATTAGGTCACTTGTATCGTTTTTATCTTAATTAGTTAACTTAACATTCAATTCGAGCCATGTCTTTTTTTCTATGTGTAAGAAAAAAATGGAGCATAAGATGTTGAGGTCGGATTATTTTAATATATGAAATTATATTATATTTATTAAAAATAAAACACTATAATTACATTAAAAATTAAAAAAACCAGTTAAAATTCACGTCATCACTCGACGTTAGCATCAAATAAAAGGAAAAAAACAAAAATTCACATCACCATGGTTACCTATGAAATGGATGAAAAAACCCTTAATTTAAATGAAAAATGAATGTTGAATGACTTTATTAGAACACTTTTAAAGTTTGAGTAACCTAATTAGAACACTTTTAAAAGTTGGTTACTATTCTACAAAATTACCTATATTTGAAACATGCAAGGAAATACATGGTCATGCTTGGGAAGATCAACCCAGCCCGCTAACCCGAAATCCTTTAACATCTTCTTCGTTTGGAATCTTAAAATATAAATATCATATTATCAATAATATTATAATATTTTACTAAATTACTGTAAAATCTGAAAGATGTATCTTTAATATCTGTAGGTACAAAATCAAAATTGTTGAGTACATTACAGATAAGGAATCAGATAGTACATACATATAATTGTATGTACGAGACCGTATATTTACAAAATGTCCCAATTACGTAACACTATTGTCAAGTAATTTAATTAAAATATTAAAAAACCTAAATTGCTAATATATGGTGCATGTGGTTACAAGCTAATGAAATTATAACCATAACTACCTATCTTATGTTAAATATTAATCAAGCAATTTAATTAAAATATCAAAAAACCTAAATTGCTAATATATGGTGTATTGGTGCATGTGGTTACAAGCAGGGGCAGACCTACCATGTTACTAGGGGTAGCCTCCGCTACCTCTTAACGCTTCGTCGGTAGGGTAAATTTTGGAAAAATTTGACGTTATTTCGATTTCGTTACCCCTTTTTATATGTAACGTTGCCCCTATACGGATTTTCTAGATCCGCCACTGGTTACAAGCTAATGAAATTATAACCAAAACTACCTATCTTATGTTAAATATTAATTGAAGAAAATAAAAGTACATGTGGTTACAAGCTAATGAAATTATAACCAAAACTACCTATATAATTTAAGAAAAATAAAAATAATATAGCTGATCGTGGTTATCATTTGCAATGTAGTTTCGTGATAAATCTTTCTTCATTTTCCCGCAGTGAGCCCAAGAATATTGTCTTATTATCACATGTTAGTATTTTTTTTTTCTTTAAATTTGTATGTTATGTATATGGATGTATAAATGTAAATATTTATTTTAATTTCTATATTTCTCGAAATCTTGGTATCTGAAACTATCTAGAGAGTGTTTGAATTTAGTATTTCCGGTACAAATGAATTGAGCTGCTCGTAAGTTACTCAAGATTGTCCTATTTAGAACTCGAATTAAGCCGAACTTAGCTAAGCTCAAGCATAAGCTTCACATATCAAGATTGAGTATAAACCCACTATTTGTACATTTTTTATTTAGTATATTAAATACTTATTTGCATGCTTATTGTTATTATATTTTAAAATTTGTTAAAAGTAAATAAATAATATATATTATGTTATATAAAAAAATCATAATTATATCTACAAAATTTTGTATAAATAAAATTATTAAATAATTAAAAATGAAAAACAAGCCGAGCCCAAACCGAAATCCAACTCAAGCTTAAAAGCTACTTACAAGTTGAGCTTAAAAACTACTTACGAGTCGAGCTCAATCTTTATCATTAAAGCTCTAAACAAACCTTGAACTCAAACTCACTTAACTTAAATGAGCAGAGCTCCGGCTAAAACTACCATCTGCTAGGTTTTATAGATCAACTTTTCTACTAGAGTAAATTACAAAAATTGTCTTTTATGTTTACAACAGATTGCAAACTATGTTATTTATTTTCAAAAAATATAAAAACATACTCGATATTTGCAAACTGTTGCAAATTATGTACTATAGTCTTAACTCAGTTAGTTTTCATGGTTAAATCTGACCAAGAGGACCTCACATAAGGGTATTTTAGTTATTTTACCCTATATACTAAAATAATAAACATAAAAAACCCCTATCTCTTCATCTCAAAACTCACTATCTCTCCTTCAACTCTCTCACCAGTCACCAACTCCGTACACCACCACCATCCACCTGGCATCACATCCATACACACCGCCGGACCATTGCCATCACCTCCATACACCCCACCGGACCACCTCCACACACCCACCCCACCCCACACTACATGTCACCGCCACTCAAACCACATGACCATTCTCTCTCTTTGTCCATCTTTCTCCACCACCAACCATTACCTCCCCCACCTCAACTACTCTTAACATTACCACCACCACACCACGTGCCTTCACCCTTAACATCACCACCATTCAAACCCAAACCTCTATTTTACAACACAGTACCAACCCTAACCAACAATGCCATTAAACCCCAATGACGATGGTGCTTCTGGATCTGGAAGAACGGTGGTTCATAAGAGAAAGAGTGGTGGTTTGACGACGCTTCTAGATCTGGTTCTCCGATGACGGGTAGAAAGAGAGAGAGAGATAATGGTGGTGGTGGGAGGTGGTGGTGGCGGTGTGTGGGTGGGTGACGATAGGGGCGGGTAGGTGGGTGGTGGTAGCTTTAGAGAGAGATAGATAGATAGATAGAATGGTGGTGGTAGCGGTGACGGGTAGGTGGGTGGGTGGTAGTCGGGTAGTTTTAGAGGGGGGGGGTAAAATGACCCAAAATACCATCATGTGGGGTCCACTTGTCAGATTTAACCATGAAAACTAACTGAGTTAGGGTTAAAGAATGTAACATACAAGAGTTTGCAAACATATCGAGTGTGTGTTTTTTTTTTATTTTCTAACGGTAAAGGATATAGTTTGTAATCTGGTGTCAACATAAAGGATGATTTTTTTACCCAAAAAATAAAGGATGATTTTATAATTTACTTTTTCTACTATTATTCTCCTTTTCTAGCTAGGGTGTTTGGGGTTGCAATAGTACATAAAACTATAAAAAGGCTCTTGTGACAAAAGCATTGGTTGCAAACCGTTGAAAAGGTTCCTTTCAACGGAAAATGTCAGTGTGTATGGTTTGTGTAATAACTAGGAAACCTACGCTCCTAGTCCAATTTAAAGGCACTCCTTATTTATTCTGAAATAAGAAGTTACTACATGAGTCGAAAGTCTCGAGCTCGGTGAATGAGGCATCTCTTGATTATACTATGTCAAAAAACATAGCGTGGGTAAAGAATTACCAATTGGTGATTGATTACCGATGGAGTTTACCAAGAGATCATTGACAAGTATTATCATCAACAGAATAAACACCGATTTTTTTAGCAAAAGTCTTATCTGAAATCTTATAGTTAGTATTAGCAACATATAGACGGACAATCCACCAGATAAATGTTACGTACCTTCGGACATATACTCAATTTTATAGTAGCTAGGAGAAATCCATCCAAACTGCCTATTTGTATCCTTTTAAATTAAATACAACTAAAAAGCAATCTAGAAACTATTTCCAAACACCCTACTAATATAACACTTTATTACTCTAATCTCTACTAGTCTTCAAATAAGAGATAAACAATGCAATAATTGAAAGACTATAAGCATAAAAGATTAGGATATAATAATAATAATAATACCTGCAGAGTATTTCAATGGTGGCATCTTCTTTATTGCAATGGCATCCAAAAGAGGACCACAAGTGGGATCCTCTTGTATCCCAGGATTATGAAATGTAACCTTCACTGTGCTACGAATAGCTTTAAAAGCATACGCATAAGTGTCCCCTCCATCCGTACTATACAACGTCTGAATCGGAAGCTCGCCCGAGTCGCCATCAGCGTGCACCATGAGCTTCTCGTCTTGCGCACATGTTCGTGTGGCCGAAAATGTGAGAGAGTATGTGGAACCCGCCTCAACAGGTACATATTGCGATATGGAAGCTTCGTTACCTAGCCTCGCTGCATGCGTCCCACGAGGGACCGCAAAGTAGAACCCGCCTGGTTGGGGCCCCCCCGAGATGTACTCTACGATGCCCTTGATTTCCCATTTGGGCAAGGAGTATTTACCTATGATCATCGTTTTCTTGAGGTTGGATGGTTTTGGTCCTAGCTCAAAGTTACCATTTGGAAGCATGCCTAGAGATAAGATACATAGAACATATTTAGTAATTCAATTCTATGTTGTCAAAAGATAAACTAAATTCTAAAAAAAAAGGGGTAGTTGCACGGTACCCCTGACCGCGGAAGGGATCTCCCTTCCCAGTTCACCACCCGACAAGGATCCCTGGCGGCAAATACCCATAGCCATCAAAGAGGGGTAAGAAACATGTTTCAAACCCGAGACCTCGAGTGTCCTCAGTCCGGCTTTAAAGCAGGTGTCGGTGGCCACCAAAGATAAACTCAATTCTATACAGTGCCGGAGCTTGACCAAAAGTTTCGCGGGGGCGGAAAGTCATGGGACCCAATTTATATATTGTATAAATATTTAGACAAAATAATTGGGGGGACAATCCTATATAATTTTATAATTTTCGGACAAAAAATAGAAAATTTTACACTTCTAACCGAAACATCGTTAGCAAAAAAGCACCCTGATTCTATACGTTAGCAAAAGCGTCCTAGGTGCAGAAACGCAACTCAACATGCACCCTGAAAAGCACCCTTTCAGAGGTTTTACGCAAGTTCAGCACATTTTCCGGCCAAAAAAGCGTAAGAACCCCTAAATAAGCTGGAACCAACCTAAACAAGCTTAAAACATGTCTAAAACTTCTAATAATTTTATTTTGTGCTATGCACTTAGCTTAAAAAAAAAAAGCCTTTGCTTTTTAAGCGCACGACACATAGACGTCTTAGGTTTGTTAGAACATAGATTCAGTTAAACATATATGTTTAGATTTATGAAGAAAATTGGAAGTAAATGAAAAATACCATCAGGAGTAGGAATCGCAGTAGTGTGAGAGGATATATGAGCCAAGTAAAGAACAATGCAAAGAGAAGTTAGAAAAGACATTTTCAGCAAGTACAAAGGAGGTACGGGTGGTGGGGTATTACTCCCTTTCACGCTATTTATAAGTCTTTTTGCATATCACCCACCCAAAACAATGTGCATGTATATTCCGCATCAAATGCAAAAATTAAAAACTCTACCAAATGTATAAAATAATATGGACTCTTATCAACAGAAAAAAAAAATCAATAGTAACGGTAGCAATTATGTAGTTAGTTGAGATATTAGAACAAAAGTGATAAAAGGAAACAATTGTTTCTTTTTGTCTACTTGCAACATTTTTAGGCATATATGATAATACTTTATTTTAATACTTTATTTTCTTATGAAGAGTCTAATAAATTGATATAAAAACTCTACTTAAGAGTTTATATACCCTATAAAAAGTCTAGTAAATAATTATAATTTTACTAAATTAATATTCATTCATATTACTTAAACTTACACCAGTTCATATTTGATCCCTTTAATGACAAACCACACATAAAGCTTACGTTCGATGTTATGAATTAATCATGAAATGAACATCAAACGCTTTAGAGAAAACCCAAGTGAGCCATTTAGATTGTCCAAAATACATATTTAAAAATCAAGAAACAATTTCAAACTAAGAACCACTGTTGATGCTACATATCAACTCTGAATCAACCGTCCAACCATTATGAACATTTAGGGGGAGTGATCAATTTACTATAAGGTTTATTCATGAGTTGTATGCCTCAACTGTTTGTTATTTGCTAGGATTCTTAATGTCCACTACAAACATATATAGAAAGTGGACGTTTGCGTATAAACGATCTCTCAGGTAGAATTTAGACACCCTACGATCATGTATTGTTGTTTTATATTTACTATCATGACTTACGAGGTTTCACATACCATATAAAATTGTCTTATAACTATTTCACATATTAATTGTCTTATATAACCTATTTCACAATATTATATGTTCTTCAATCTTATATGTTCTTTTTAAAGTAACTTTACTCATATATATGATCAAACACAAAATATCCAGATCCACTATTTCTTTTAGGCTGGACGGTATGGTTGATGGAGGATGACCCGCCACGTAAGCGCCGTGTAGATCGGGTGTGAGGATGGAACAAAGAGGATGGAGGTAAGGAAATGAAAGATGGGCCTAAAATATATGGATATGTTGTATGTATATGTTGTATGTATATATGTGTGTGAGATGGGGAGGCCCGTCCAATTCGTCTCACCTCCGACGATCTGGACGAAGCAAGCACGGCGACGATGGGCAAAAAATGGAGAGGGGGCACGACGACGATGTTGGACGGTCCCCATACCATACAACCTATCTTTCCCACCAATTAGTTTCTTGGGTTCTTAATAATAATTATTATTAAAAATAAGAAGGAATTTTAATTGGACACTCACCACCTTTTCAAAACCAACGGCGTCTATTTGCAAGTTTGTAAAAGTGGAATTATGAAATTAGTTGTATCGTTTACTTTGCTATTTAATAACTAGAGTCTCTTTACACTGTGTTCTCGAGTTTCATTAAATGAGAGAAAAGAAAAGATTTGGAAGGAAATAATTTTTAGTTGTGTTCCAGAGTTTCATTAAAGGAGAGAAGAGAAGAGAAAATGAGAGGTTTTTTTTGCCTAAATTTAATCATTCCAATTTGGAAAGAAACGGAGAGAAGAGAAAATAAAAAGTTATTATTAATGATAGATTATAAAATGCTATTCCGATCCCATTTTTTTAATGGTGAACAAATCCTTCAAATGTGCTACTGGCGAAATTCATCACATTGTGGTACACTCGCCTTTGATCTAGAGAAAACCCTCACCTAGGGCTGAAACCCGTGAACACTCACCCGAAGGCACGACAGTGTGGTGAGGTAAAACCCTCTCAGTTCAAGGATCGAACTAGCGATCACCGCCTACTCGGCTAGTCTCCCATCATCTCCAGATGTCGCCAAAACTAAATGGTTGTGATAGGAATGACACTTGGGTCACTAGAAATACTATGTCTCTCCCTTACCACTTTACAATCAACTCATTAGCTATTCCGATCTAATTCATATAATTTTTTAATATAAACTTTAATCATTTGAAGTTGATAGTGGTGGGGGCATTAAAGTCGGTCGGTTGCGAAGAACATATTACGGCATATGTGTGGGTACTCCATGTGACTGTGATAACCATGAATACAAGTGATTCTCACTTATACATTTGACTTTCTTCCTTACTTCACGTGACTCTATAATAATGTTTTTCGATTATTTTATTTCTTTTAAGTTTAAGAAAACTAAACAAAGTTAGGCTGTAATGTACAACACCACACGAAATATGACACAAAGTCAAACCTATGTAATTTCGAAGTTTGGATTAGTTTAAACGGTTTCAGATCAAGGTCATTGGGAGGTTCACGTATTGACTTGTTTAACCAAATTATTTTATAAGTTTAAAAAATATGTTTTGTATCATAATTTAAAGGGATATTAGATTTAATAACCTCAACTTTCATCAATTGGTCGATAACACTTCCAATTTTCGATTTGTATATCAGCACTCACAACTTTCAACTTATTGGCCGATAACACTCTCTAACTAACGGCACCCTAACACAGTTAGCTAATGTTAGCTGCCATGTCATAAAAAATGCCATTTCAGCTGCCACATCAGCTGACACGTCATCAAAAATGAAACACCAACTGCCACGTCATCAAAAATGTCACATCAGTTGCCACATCGTATTCCACGTCAGCAAAAAAGACCACATCAGATACCACATCAGCAAAACTAACTGAGTTAGGGTTCAGTTAGTTAGGGAGTGTCATCGGCCAATATGTTGAAAGTTGGGAGTGCTAGTGTACAAATCGAAAGTTGAGAGTGTTATTCGTCTTTAGTGAAAGTTGGCGTTATCTAAATCCAATACCCCTAATTTAAATTAAATGGTATTCTATATGAAAATATTTTTTTTTTTTTGACTATTTTATGTCAAAAGTTCCTAAGTACTATAAATCTAATTATGTCAAAGTTTTTGTTATAAGGTTGAGTTATAACGTAAAACACAATGAGCATCAAACTAAAAATACAATGAAAAGTAGAATAAAACACAATTGATAACAGTAGATAAAATAAACAATGGACAACAAATTAAAACGAAAGGGACAATAGCCAAAAAACACAATAAATAACAGACTAAAACACAATTGACAACAGACTAAACACAATGAACAACATAATAAAACACAATGAATAATAGATTAAAAACAATAACCATAACCAATAACACAATGTATAGAAAACTCAAATATAACACCATCTTCATTGTGTTATAAATTATGTTACATGTTCTATGTTCTGATAAAAACAAAACCCAAATTAACATTATGTTATAAGTTTTTATAATAACACAATGCAAATAAAATCAAGTAAAAATAATTTTTTTTATTTTATTTTCATAGAGCAATATCGTACTCATATTAAAAATATAAAACGTTTATTATTACACTGAATTTTTTTTAAATGTCATATGAAAAAATTATAAATGTTTTAAATTGATGGGAGGAATTAACATGTGACTTGCATGTACAGAGAGAAAATCAATAAATTTAGGATTCTTTTTTTATTTTTTTAACGACAAATGTTACTCCTTTTAATTATATCCCCTTGCCCATGTTTAAACCTGAGACCTTCCCCTTAGACCATAGGTAATGGTTAATGCCCACTAAGGGACATTTTTCACCACATCATCATCATAATGCCCTTTTAAAAAAGGTGTAATGGTTAATGCCCATTTCATTTATTACTTTCCATTATTTTTCTTCTCTTTGGGCATTATTATAGAAATGCCCCTCACTCTTCATGCCCCTATAATGCCCATGAGTAATGGTGTAAGGGCATTATCAAAATCTTTCATGCCCTTATAAAGCCCCATTACATATGGTCTTAAGAGCCATGTGCCTCTACTAAGTGGGTTATCCCACATTTGCATATGATTCCTTTTATAGCCTTCTACTATCTTATTTTCTCTAAAACTAATTTTAACCATTCAAATATAAGATTAACTGACTATATATATATATAATATAATCTTCTTATTTATCCCATATTGGCATATGATTCCTTTTATAGCCTTCTACTATCTTCTTTTCTCTAAAACTAATTTTAACCATTCAAATATAAGATTAACTGAGTATAATCTTTGTTACTCTTCTTATTTATATTTGATCCTAATCCCTTGTTATAAATGAAATTATTATTATAAAGTATATATACACATCTGTTTTTACTGAATTTTAGTTATGTTACATATCTATATCTATATCTATCTATATATATAATATATGAATAAAGTGTGGGGACACGTGTCCCTATATGGTGCAATCATTTGTGATTTCTGGCGGGAAACAGTGGGAAACATGTTAATTTTACACGGGATCCGATTGTGATATCCATACTCGCAGATTTTGACCCGACTATATATTGCTTCTAAAATTCCTCAATCACTCATTCACCAAACCCTAATACGCGGTTCAATCTCTCTGCCGATTCTCCCCTGCCTTCGATGCACAACCTCTAGAAGGCAAACCCTAGAGGTTCTCCATAACTCTTCGATGCACAACCTCTAGATCGACAACTCCAGAAATGATGGTTGTGGTTTGACTAAGAAGAAGATGTTGACGGTGGTTATGGCCTGAATAAAAAGATGACTGCTACAAGGATTGGTTTTGGGTTTCGCCGGTTGTGGCCTGACGACTAGAGAGTGACGGATTACGAATAATTATACAACAGCAATATTTTGAAGGTTAAAACCGTAACCTTCAATTTTGTTCTCATTCATTTTGTTTTGTTTTTAGTTCTTTACATATTCGATTGATGTTCGATTCTGGCATAAATGTTCGTCTGATGTTAATTTTTTTTGTATTCGTATTAATTTTATGGAAATTTGTTGATATAGGTGTGGTTCAAGGCACAGGGCGGCGGTTAGGGTTCCATCACCACATAAATCTGACACTTCTTTCTCATTGTTATTGTTTGCTCTTATTTCAAATCTTTATGATTTATTTCAAATTTGTTGATAAAGTTTTTATTTTGTGTGAAGTCTTATAAGCATCTATCTGCTTTTGTAGATTGGGAGTCGGCTCGCGGAGGTTACAATGATCAGGTCTTATACCCTCAGGTCAGTGTTTGTCAAGTTATTGTGGATGTGATTCTTCTTATGTTGGCCTTCACAATGGTTTTATTATTATGGTTTTTGAAAAAGATGATTTGTCGTCTCGTCTGTTGACTAGACCCGAATGAGAGCATTGTTACTATTTTCATGTGATTTTGATCCATCATTATGACATTTCAGAGAAGGGTTGATGTCTTATAAGCAATTTATTCAAGAGCTTGAAGATGATGTTCTGCCATCAGAAGCTGAACGAAGGTATATATCAAGGGTTTTACTTGTACTAATAGTTTGTCGTACCTTTTTTTCTTATTCTTTACATTTTCGAGTATTGATATTCTTTTGCGTCACAAGTATCAAGAATACAAGTCACAGTATATATCAACTCAGAATTGGATGGCACTATTGGTAATTGCTTGCAAGATTCTTATTATTTTTATTTTTCAACCTTTTCTTTACTAGGAGAAATGAGGCGGCTTAAAAGCTGGCTAAGGAGTTTTTGCATGACTTGCAAAATGGGTCATTAGACTTGTAAGAGACGTTGTCATGATATCACCTTTACATCGTCTATTGTATTCTAATTAGGCCTGTAAATGAACCGAATTTCAACCGAACACTGACACAAACAAGAACATATAACCGAACACATTTTTTTTTGTTTATGTTCGTTTATTAAGAAACTGGGCATGGTCCTGTTTTTAGGGTAGTGAATCGGTTCCTTATTTTATGTTTGATCAGTTCTCGGGTCGGGTAATGGTTGGGTAGGGTCGGTTTTTCCTTTTGCTCACCCCTATTTGGTGTGATGTCAACTTCCAAGCTATCCAACTGTGTGTGTCATTATTTTATTATATTTATTTATTTATTTTATTATTATTGTTGTTGTTAATAGGGAGCAGAGTATAAATACGGTTATAGGTTCACCTTAGGTATTCGGTGTGAAACTTTATATTAAGTTGTATATACTATTTGATTATAGGAGACAAAAGCTATCAAGAGCAGAGAAATTCTTTAGATGACCAAGTGAGTTATCATAAGTGTTTTTACTCTGATGGTAATAATTTAATACTTGTCCAAATTGGTATCATTGCAAGATCCGATTGGTTAGTAAGCTTTAATATAATTTATTTCATTGATTATTGATTATATTACTATATATATAGTTAAAAATTGAAGAATTTGAAGGAGAAATTAGCAAAGATAGTAACTTTTTTCAAGAAACTATGAATGGAAGCTTTTTTGAATGAAAATTAACAGGTTGCAGGTGGTTAATGATCTGGTCATATTCATATCCACTTATTTCATTTTACTTCGGGTTTAATTTTTTTATGTTTTTTGAAAAAGGTGTTTCATGTTTGTGAAAGTAGGAGCACATTCAGTATACTTATGACTGAGCTAAGTACTACGCTTCTTTAACTTTATAAAACAGGTTTGGAATAGTAATCTGAGATATTTTCATATGATTTTTCACAGACAAAAACCTCCAAAAGGGTGCTACCTTGCATGGTTGCCACCCTTTGGCTAACACCAGGTACGTATAGTTTTATGATGACTGTCTGCAATAACTTTATTTGATCGTATGTGGTTTACGACCCTGCAACTTTGTTCCATAAACTTGCATAAGTTGAATGTTTCTAATTGATACTATATTTGGCATTTTTTCTTTAAGCTGGTATAACTAACACTTATATGTATGATATTTTTATTGTCCATGTATAAACTGCAATCAAAATGTTTGTAGGTTTCAAAGTATGGATCATTCTACAAGTGGCCCAGATGCTCAAGGCATACGCTGTGACAATAGAACTGGTTGGTTTGAAATTTCTACTTTCTTCCTGTTTTTATTTATATATAATTTTATGATTTATGATTTTTGTTAGGGGTATTCGTTATTCGGTTAGAATCCGATTAAACCAAAAACTGATCCGAACAGAATTCTTATTTCGTTATTTGGTTTTGGCTAAGAACTTATCTTATTGGGTTAGGTTTGCGGTTATTACTGAATAAAATTCAAAACCAAATAAATCGAACTGATGAACACCTGTTGCTGGATATAATTATGGGATTTTGCAAGGGGACGTTTGTCCAAGGAGCAGATCAAATCACTTCAAAAGCAAGATGTGAAGCCAAAGGTACTTTACTACTTGTTTTGTTATTACATCAAGTTTTGCATTCTGAAATGTTGCACCATGAAATCATTTATGACAAACCAATAACTTAGATACCAATAAGAAAACTAGCATTTAAAATACTTAAGTTGAGTCTTAATTAGCAATGTTTTGAACAGGAGATAAAATTGGAATGGGGCAAAGGTCTAGCTCAAAAGTGGGAAGCAGAAGCAAGAGTGCATGAATTAGAACTCGAGAAGGCCAAACCCTTTGCAAGGACAAAGTACGTCCTACATTTCACATTCTAAGTTGGTTACATCGTATGAAGTAGTTTATTTCATTCTCCGACACAGTAACAAATCCACTGTTGCCTATAACAACGTTAGGTTCACTTTTTTTTCTTTCAATCTAACACGTGGATGCATCCTTTTGTTTTCAGAGATGATCATGATCTTAACAATATGCACAAGGGCAAAGCAAGATGGGGCGACCCGATGGCACATTAGGTGAAGGTACTACGTTATTCAAACATCTTGGATATGACTACATGTTGAATTTGGACGATTACTTATGAATGAGCAAATTCGTGTTATGTTTCATCTCTACTGGTTAAAAAAATCACTATCATTATTCGTGTTATGTTTCATCTCTACTAGTTAAAAACTAGGTGGCAATTTCAAGTTTTCAACCCATTTTCCTGTGAATGGGTCAATCTGAGTTAATCTCTACAGGTCAGACCGGATTTTTTTTAAAACTAGACTAAACATGTAAACCAGTCGAAAGTTACACAGTTTTCTAAATGCTTATAACCTCCCAAATAGCTTTACAAAAATATATATTACTATTTTAATAATAAAAGCTTTATATATCTTATAAATATATATTACTATTTATAAAGTTACAAAAAGATGGAGTAAAAATGTAACACCTCGAATTTTTGTGTCCAATGATGTGTTAACACGTGTCATTTGTTCACACGTGGCATCTATAATAAATAAAGGACTAATTTTGACAAACCTTGAAAGTATATAAATTCGAGGGTTATAAACGTCAACAAGGGTAAATATACTGTATAGTATCCCTAAATAATGCTTAAACCTTCAAACGAATAAATTATAGATCGTACAAAAACAAAACGCGAAAGAAAGTGAGAGATTACAAACTACAGGGGTTAACTGTGTCAACATGTTTAATAATACCTCTGAGTGACCCTTTAACGCTCCAAAGACTTTGTAACGGTATTATACACTCACTAAAATAATATATATGAATTTCGCGAAGTTTCGATATGAAACGAGAAAGTTACGATCGAATTCGTAGAAGAAGGGTTAAAAGCGTCAACAGTGAAGGTTAAGGCTTTCCAATATAATTAATAAATAAACCGGGGACTTAATAATGCGGGTAAATAACACGAGGCCCCTATCGGTAAATAACCGAGGGCCAAACCGCAAAGTTACCCCTTCAAACCCGAAAGGTCAGGTAAATCATTACGAAAGATTTCGTTATTAATGGCCAGATTCTGTAATCATAACAAAAGATTTAAAGTTTCTGAAATTATAACCTCTCGCGACCCGCGTGAAGTTTAGGGGTAAGTTGAGGCGGGCCGCGAGCCACCTCAATTACGCATCTGATTTATTAAACTCAAGCGACCCGCATTAAAATGCATGGGAACTCCCATGCGGGCCGCGTAAAGTGCCCAGATGCAGAATGTTGATGTTTTCTTGACTTTTGGAGCCTTGAACGATCAATAACCAACAAATGGGGCATGGGCACCCTATGCTCAACCCATAACACTTAGGGGACACCTACCATCACCTCTGGTCTGATTGTAAGTGTTGTAATGATCATGTTTGCTTGGCATTGGCTATAAATAGCATGCCTTAAGCTCATAACAATTCACACAACTCAAACTCACATCCTTGATCATTCTAAGTGCTCTCAAGTCCTCATCTCTGCTCCATAAGCAAGAACACAACCTCTGTAAGTGATCTAACCCTTTGTGGTTCCACATTTGCTTAGTATTTAGCTAAAAACCGAACCATCGTAAATACGGTTTGACATTTAAATAACTCAGTGATGGTTCAGACTTATGACGAATCAAAAGTGGTTATGAGTTGGTATTTATGTGGGTAATAAACCTCTAAAATGGTTCCCCCTGATCACCACTCTAACTATGTCAAATGTCGAGTCAAACGTGCGGTTAAAAAGTCAACAGAAAGCTATTTTAGCGATTTATGCATAATCTGTAATGTATATGTTATGGAACCTGTTTTGACAATCATAAAACATGATAATAAGTATATAAACCTGTTTGCGCTCGTTTGAATCGATCATTTACTATATTGAACCGGTTCGGAGCCGAATGTCGCAAAAGTTTGACTTTTGCTTTGACTTCAGTTCTGACTCGTTTTAGTAAGGTATAAATATACCTTAGGACTCTCTTAGGACCAGGTCACATGTTGGTATAAACCTCTGTGGTCGGTTCATGAGTTATCCGAGTCTTTTGCGCAATTCCGTCATTCGCCTAAAAGTTGACCGTAACGGCCTTTTAAAATTAAAACGAGTATTTCGGACACGTGAACGGACCAAAACCTTGCTTATTAAATTATAAGCATGTCCTTAAAGTTTCACGTCAATCCGAGGTCTAGAATGAGAGTTATGCTAAAAAGCGCACTTTTAAGAAAGTTTTGTAATTAACGGCGCGATTAGCATAACGCCCATCTAACCCAAGTTTTCGTCACCAAAACTTTTACCCACTGTGGTAAAATAATATTTTGGGAATTTTGAAGATTTTTAATAATTTTTACCTTGCTCATAACCTGCGGTTATGGCTATGGTTCGGTAAATACCGAATACGCCCTTTTTGGCCAAAACGGGAGTTCTACAAGGTCTTTTGACCCGATTCCAGTTGCCACTGATTTTAAATAATAAATAAAGTATTTTAAGCTTTCTAAGCTGTTCGGGAAACTCAGATTTCCTGTAGAACTCGAAAAGCCCTTTTAAAGTCTTTAAAATGACCGAAAAGCCCCTACGGGGCATAATATAAACTTAAACTCGTTACGGGCATTACGGAAGGTATCCTACTGATACCAAAATACCTTTACGGCATATTGACTCAGGAAATAAGCGTAGGACACTTATGGTTAAACCGTTTCGCCTATTTGCGCACACGGTACGGCTCATGGAACTAGTTTTCGTGCAATAGCCGATATGGGTCAAATTATATTATTTGAACCCCAAAATCCAGAGTATGAACTATAAACCCATATAAAACAAGTCTTTGAACTTGTTGGGTCCAAATCATACTCCACTCTCGGTTTTCGCCTTTTCGTGCGAATTAACCATATCTATGTATCGGAATCAACCGGTTTAAAGCTACGGCTAATATAAGGACCGTTAGGATTCTAAGAGGTTAATTAAAACCTTCGTTCCAGATTAGGAGCCCCAGTAAAAGCTATCGGTGACTTGATCTAAATTAAGGATTTATACTTGCAAAGGTAAATACTTTAACTTATTTCCCCTATATGGGCTTGGGTTACGGTATATTAATACCGCTTGATTGAGCATTATATAATTCCATCGCTTAGGTGGTTAATTGATTAAATATGATCGGCTCATTTAAACAGTTTTGTTGCTTATAAGCCTTTGGGGGGGTTAATGACCGTTGTCCCGGATATCCTTGGCATCATTTTACGAAATGGCCACGACCATCGACATCCCGGTGTAGGCGTACACCCGGTATAAAGTGTCGACATTAAAAATTAAAAGACGTAGCCGTTGGTTTTTATACTACGGTTTTACGCAAACGTGGCGTGTCTATAAATCTTTAACCCGGCACGACCTGGGCTACTGAACGCATAAAAGAACATGTAAAACGTTCACAAGATCATTATGAATTTTCCCAAGTTATAAAAGAGTTTGTGCCTTGTGCATTCAAATCAATTTTAATAAACATTTTCAAATGTGTCAGTTGAATGTATTTACCAGTGTAAACTGACGTATTTTCCCCAAAAGATTAAGTGCAGGTACCTAAACGTAAATTGGCTGGTATTAGCTCTCTAGCGTCGTGATAAGTCTCGCAAGCTTGATTGCAGTATCTGATGGAACAATACTTTATCTTTATTTACGATCCACTGTGGATATATTGAACCCCTGTAATACATTTTGATATTACAATCAGAGGTTGAAGTTTATATATTTATCTTATGCTTCCGCTGTGCATTATATAATTGTGTGGTTTGACTATATCGTTGCCAACATCGTCACGGTAATCCCCCACCGGGCCCACCGGTGAGACACGTGGAAATCGGGGTGTGACAGGTTGGTATCAGAGCCAACATTGAGTGAATTAAACACTACCCTATTGTGTTTAATCTCAATGACACAATTGCACATACTTGAGTCTAGACAAGAACTTAGGACAAATTCGGATTATTACTCCTTTTTGTCTTTATTTTCGATTTGATTTTTTTTGATAAGTTTTGAAGCAGGAAAATGCCACCTGTTATATTCCGAGGAAGAGGAAGGGGAAGAAGAGGCCGAGGAGAAACCGTGACACATCACGATAGCGAAGCTGGACCATCTGGTACAAGACATCCTTCGATGACACGGAGCGAAGAGCCACAACGACGAAGAGATCTTTACGAACCCGCGAGGCATTCCACTTCGCACAGCTCGACGCCATCCTACCGGCACTCCTTTGGGCCAAATTCAGAAAATGATCCCAACAACCCACAACCTTCCTTCATACCTCTACAACGTTCGGTTTCGCACCGGAATTATGACGACCCTACTCCCTACTACATAGGTCAGTTTAATCCGGCTGACTACATACAGGAACCTTCAGGTTTTGTTCCACTAGGGCCACAAGACCACTTTTCTGAAGATCCCATAGAGGAAGATGAGGATCCAACTGAACCTGCGCGTGGTACGCCCACGCATCCGATAGAAGTTTCTGATGGGTCATCCTTCCATGGAACGCCCTATCAAGGACCTGACAGTTTCCAAGCGATGTTTGACCGACATGAATGGTACTACACGCCATCTCGACAGACATCTCAACAACCGAGACATCCACAGGATCCCTCTGAGGATTCACGCTTTGAGGCAGTTACGCCACCACCTCCGCCACCGGCGCGACCAGTAATACCTGATCCGCCGAGGCGTAGGAGGACAAATGCTCGTATGTCTACACGAGGAGGAGGGGGTATCCACTTCAGCACTCCTCGACATTCTAGTAGTAGCCACTATCCGCCACTACAAGAAGAAGGACCTTCAAGTCCTATACAGGAGGCGAACTCCGCACCAGCTGCACGAAATTCGCCACCATTTGGGTATGACCAACCCATACCTGCCTATACGGGTCCGACGGCTTACAACCCGTTCGAACCGTCACAAGCACAATACAACTACGGCTATGAGCGCGACCCCTATGTGGTGTCGGCAAGATATAATGCGCGCTACCCTGACGGAGCACATGAAAACATGGGACCACCGGACTACTCAGCTCATGGGTATCCAATACCTCCCAGACCTCCAGTTCCACATCAAGCGCCACAACCACGTTTCTCTCCTCCTGAACAGGAAGAAATACTCCATCGACTAGATCGTGTGGAGAGAGAGTTCGAGGAAGAGAAAAAGAGCCACCGAGGATTTCTCAAAGGCTTGGCGAACCTACTAAAGGGCAAAAAGAAGAAACGTGACCACTAGCCCTTAATAGTTGTACTACTGTAATTTCTACTTTGAAATAAGTCCCTGCGCGGACACCTATCATATTACGGTCCCTACGTGGACTTATCTTTAGTCCTTGCATGGACACCTATCTGTATTAGTCCCTGCGTGGACTTGTCACTTATTTTAAAACCTCTCTGGAGGTATGTATTATTTGAAAGACCCGTTTAGGGCAATATGTAATGGTATTTGAGATTTTGGAATGTATGTTATGAGTTTTGTTTTAATATATATAAAAAAAAAATCAAAACCAATCCTTTTAATTGATCTGCCTAAATAAAGAATCTTGAAAGGTGAAACCTAGCTTGGTGTCTTTTAAAATCCAGCCAAGATGGTACGACCTAAATGAAAGGATTCTGATTCCCTGTTAACCTCTGTACGCATGTTAACAATCATGGCAGATGTGATTCGTTAAAATCACGCACGTCATTCCTATACAATAATCCTTTAAGGATTTCAAAACCCAACTAAATGATCTATAAATCATGGGTTAAATCACCAATAAAGGTGATCAGTATTATAAAGACATCCATTAGTGATGCAGTGCCTACGGGCCAGTATTATAAAGACATCTATTAGTGATGCAGTGCCTACGGGCCAATATTATAAAGACATCCATTAGTGATGCAGTGCCTACGGGCCAATATTATAAAGACATCCATTAGTGATGCAGTGCCTACGGGCCAGTATTATAAAGACGTCCATTAGTGATGCAGTGCCTACGGGCCAGTATAATTAAAACATCCGTTAGTGATGCAGTGCCTACGGGCCAACCTTATTAAACACATCCGTTTGAGATGTAGTGCCTACGGGCCAACCATACTAAAACATCCATTAGAGGTGTAGTGCCTATGAGCCATAATAATTGTCTTATAAAGACAAAAGGCAGTAGTAGTCTATGACTCTCTGTCAGAAAGAGATAAAAGAACTACGGTTCAAATCTCTATGCCTTTGATTCTATGAAATCTCGGCTAATATTATAAAACATCATCATGATTAGGCTTTATGCCGCCAATATTATCTATATAGCTGAAATAGGACATATTCAGATCCTAATATGTAATGAATAAATGAGTTAACCAAATATGGTCTCTGTACCATGGTTGACGAATTGTCATAAAAGACAATCATATAACAATCTCCTAAGTAAAATTTTGTTATCTTCTGTAACAGATTCAAGTTACAATGGCGGATCCCAATGGAGAGAACAGCCACACAAATGAAGATGACTATGACAATGCGTCAGTGCATTTGACAGGCGCACAACTGAAGGCTCTGATTGACAATGCTGTTCAGGCAGCTATTGATCGTCAACATACTGAGTCTCAAGGCAGAACTGTGTCAAAACCACCCTCTAAGCCGAAGACACACTCCAAACCACCCTCTGAACCCAAGAAAGATAACGACAAACATTCGTCTACTGAGCACAGCGTTCATCGCGATAGAGAATATACTGATGCGTCCAGTGCTAAGGGTTGCACCTACAAATACTTTGTATCATGTAAGCCCCGTGAATTTACAGGGGAGAAAGGTGCGGTTGACTGTATCACCTGGCTAGACGAGATGGACACGATAGTGGACATCAGCGGGTGCGCTGAGAGGGACGTGGTTAAGTTTGTGTCCCAGTCATTCAAGGGCGAGGCCCTGGCGTGGTGGAGAGCTCTGGTGCAGGCTTCAGGTAAGTCTGCCTTATACAAAATGTCATGGGGGGAGTTTATTACCCTCATAAAAGAAAACTACTGCCCTCAGCACGAGGTTGAGAAGATTGAGGCGGATTTTGTCTCGCTAGTGATGACAAACCTGGATTGTCAAGCATATCTGACAAGCTTTAACACTATGTCACGCCTGGTGCCATATCTTGTGACACCAGAACCTCGAAGGATTGCCCGATTCATTGGGGGCTTAGAGCCGGCGATCAAGGCTAGCGTAAAGGCCTCTAGGCCGACGACCTTCAGGTCAGTTACTGACCTCTCCTTGTCTCTCACACTTGATGCTGTCCGTCTGAGGGCACAAAGGAGCAAAGAGGCTGAAAAGCGAAAACGTGAGGATGATACCTCACGAAAGTCTGGGAAAAAGCACCGTGGAAACGGTGAGGGCAAGAGAGGGTCGGAGGCAAAGAAGGAGGGGCAAGCTGATGGAAGACCTCACTGCAAGGTCTGCAAGAAACCTCACTCCGGGAAGTGTAGGTTTGCGTCTAGTTCACAGTCGCAACAAAAGACTTCTTCCTGTGGACTATGCAAGTCCAAGGATCATAAAACCGTGGAGTGCAAAAAGATAAAGGATGCAACCTGCTATGGTTGTAACGAAAAGGGGCACATAAAGAGTAATTGCCCGAAGTATGCCAAGAAGGCGGAAGAGACGAAGAAGTCAAATGCGAGAGTTTTTCGCATGGATGCAAAGGAAGCGGTTAAGGACGACAATGTGCTTACAGGTACTTTTCTCGTAAATGATATATTTGCAAGAGTACTATTCGATTCTGGCGCTGATAAGTCCTTTGTAGACCAGAAATTTTGCCAACTACTAAATATGCCTATCAAAACCCTTGACGTGAAATACGAAGTAGAGTTAGCAGACGGCACGATAGAAACCGTCTCTACTGTTCTAGAAGGATGTGAAATGTCCATTAGGAACCATTCTTTTCCTTTATCTCTACTTCCCTTCAAATTAGCGGGTTTTGACATTGTGCTAGGCATGGACTGGTTATCTCGTAATCAGGCCCAAATCATTTGCGGCAAAAGGCAGATAGTTTTAAAGACTCCGAGTGGTGAATCTCTTACCATTCGAGGGGATACGCAGTATGGGTTGCCCGAAGACGTATCTATGCTGAAAGCTTCAAGATGTTTAAACAGAGGCTGTGTAATTTACATGGCTCAGGTAATAATTGAAGAACCAAAGCCGAAGATCGAGGATCTTCCTGTCATTTCTGAATACCCCGAGGTTTTTCCCGAAGAACTACCTGGTTTGCCACCAGATAGACAAGTGGAGTTCATAATTGACATCATTCCTGGAGCAGCTCCGATAGCAAGAGCACCTTACAGATTAGCTCCGACGGAAATGAAAGAACTGAGGACCCAGTTGGATGAACTGCTGGCGAAAGGTTTTATCAGACCTAGTTCATCTCCCTGGGGAGCTCCTGTCCTATTCGTAAAGAAGAAGGACGGATCGATACGGTTGTGCATCGACTATAGAGAACTGAATAAAGTTACCATAAAGAATAGATATCCTTTACCAAGGATCGATGATCTATTCGATCAGCTGCAAGGAGCGAGCTACTTCTCAAAGATCGACTTAAGGTCGGGCTATCATCAACTAAGGGTCAGAGATGAAGATGTACACAAGACTGCATTTAGGACTCGCTATGGTCATTTCGAGTTCCTAGTGATGCCTTTTGGGCTCACAAATGCACCGGCTGCGTTCATGGATCTCATGAACCGCGTTTGCAAGCCGTACTTGGACAAATTCGTCATAGTCTTCATCGACGATATCCTTATCTATTCCAAGAACCAAGCTGACCACGAGAAGCACCTTTGTTGCATTCTCGAATTACTACAACGTGAGAAACTCTACGCCAAATTCTCGAAATGTGAATTCTGGCTAAGAGAGGTTCAATTTTTAGGGCACGTTGTGAGCGAGCGTGGTATCCAAGTAGATCCCGCTAAGGTAGAGGCGGTCATGAACTGGCAAGAGCCAAAGACGCCTACCGAAATTCGTAGTTTCCTGGGGTTAGCAGGATACTACCGAAGATTTATTGAAAACTTTTCGAGGATTGCTGCGCCCTTGACTTCTTTGACCAAGAAGAAAGAAAAGTACATTTGGGGCCCAAAGCAGCAAGAGTCCTTTGAAATACTGAAGCAGAAGCTGAGCAACGCACCTGTGTTAACCTTACCTGAGGGTACAGATGAATTCGTAGTTTACTGCGATGCATCACACACGGGCATGGGGTGTGTGCTTATGCAAAAGGGCAAGGTGATTGCTTATGCTTCAAGGCAATTAAAGGTGCATGAAAAGAATTACACCACCCATGATTTGGAGTTGGGTGCCGTTGTATTTGCACTAAAGTTGTGGAGACATTACCTTTATGGTATTAAATTTGTGATTTATTCTGATCACAAAAGCCTCCAGCACCTGTTCAACCAGAAGGAGTTGAACATGAGACAGCGCCGTTGGATGGAAACCCTGAATGATTATGACTGTGAAATCAGGTACCATCCCGGCAAGGCGAATGTGGTCGCCGATGCCTTGAGCAGAAAGGAAAGGGTAAAACCTATCCGAATCAATGCCAAGAGCATTGAGGTTAAGAATAATTTGATGGAAAGGATATTAGCTGCGCAGCGTGAGGCTGTGTTGGAAGCTAATTATCCTAATGAAAAGCTGGGAGTAACTGAGGAGCAGTTGACTCTTAGCAAGGATGGAATTCTTAGACTGAATGGACGTATATGGGTTCCGATATATGGAGGACTACGAGATGTTGTTCTCCAGGAAGCCCATAGTTCCAAATACTCAGTCCATCCTGGTGCTGACAAAATGTACCAAGACTTAAAGGCAAATTATTGGTGGATAGGCTTGAAAAAGTCTGTAGCCGCCCACGTAGCAAAGTGCTTGACTTGTGCTCAGGTCAAAGCCGAGCACCAAAAGCCATCTGGCTTGCTACAACAGCCTGAACTTCCCGAGTGGAAGTGGGAATGTGTAACTATGGACTTCATAACCAAGTTACCCAAAACCAGGAAAGGAAACGATACAATATGGGTCATAGTCGATAGGCTGACTAAATCAGCTCATTTTCTACCCATCAAGGAGACGTATAGCTCCGATATGTTAGCCCAACTTTATGTTGATAAGATCGTAGCCTTACACGGCATACCTGTGTCTATTATCTCCGACAGGGATACTAGATACACATCACACTTCTGGAAAAGTTTCCAGCAATCTTTGGGCACGCGTTTAAACTTTAGTACGGCTTACCATCCACAGACGGACGGTCAAAGTGAGCGTACTATCCAAACGCTAGAAGACATGCTTCGTGCATGTGCGATCGATTTAGGTGGTAACTGGGATAAGAACCTACCCCTGATCGAATTCTCCTACAATAATAGCTACCACACCAGCATAAAGGCTGCGCCTTTTGAGGCATTATATGGTAGGAAATGCAGATCGCCTGTTTGTTGGGCGGAAGTAGGGGAGGTCCAACTATCAGGACCAGAGATTGTTTTCCAGACAACGGACAAGATTGTCCAGATCCGGGAACGTCTCAAGGCTGCCCGCGATAGGCAGAAGAGCTACGCTGATCCAAAGCGTAAGGATTTTCACTTCGAAGTAGGTGAAAAAGTGTTACTTAAGGTATCACCCTGGAAGGGGGTGATGCGTTTCGGCAAGAAAGGCAAACTGAGTCCGAGATACATAGGACCTTTTGAGGTCATTGAACGGGTCGGATCAGTTGCCTATAAACTGAACTTGCCTGAAGAGCTCAATGGAATTCACAATGTGTTCCACATCTGCAATCTCAAAAAGTGCTTCGCCGACGAATCGTTGGTGATTCCACACACAGATGTGCATATAGATGAGAGCTTAAAGTTTATAGAAAAACCTTTGTCGATTGAGGATCGACAGGTAAAGAAGCTTCGCAGAAAGCACGTACCGATTGTAAAAGTCAAATGGGATGCTCATAGAGGTCCCGAATATACGTGGGAAGTCGAAGAAACAATGAAAGAAAAGTACCCCTATTTATTTGAGTAAATCTCGGGTCGAGATTTATTTTAAGGGGGTGAGGATGTAACACCTCGAATTTTTGTGTCCAATGATGTGTTAACACGTGTCATTTGTTCACACGTGGCATCTATAATAAATAAAGGACTAATTTTGACAAACCTTGAAAGTATATAAATTCGAGGGTTATAAATGTCAACAAGGGTAAATATACTGTATAGTATCCCTAAATAATGCTTAAACCTTCAAACGAATAAATTATAGATCGTACAAAAACAAAACGCGAAAGAAAGTGAGAGATTACAAACTACAGGGGTTAACTGTGTCAACATGTTTAATAATACCTCTGAGTGACCCTTTAACGCTCCAAAGACTTTGCAACGGTATTATACACTCACTAAAATAATATATATGAATTTCGCGAAGTTTCGATATGAAACGAGAAAGTTACGATCGAATTCGTAGAAGAAGGGTTAAAAGCGTCAACAGTGAAGGTTAAGGCTTTCCAATATAATTAATAAATAAACCGGGGACTTAATAATGCGGGTAAATAACACGAGGCCCCTATCGGTAAATAACCGAGGGCCAAACCGCAAAGTTACCCCTTCAAACCCGAAAGGTCAGGTAAATCATTACGAAAGATTTCGTTATTAATGGCCAGATTCTGTAATCATAACAAAAGATTTAAAGTTTCTGAAATTATAACCTCTCGCGACCCGCGTGAAGTTTAGGGGTAAGTTGAGGCGGGCCGCGAGCCACCTCAATTACGCATCTGATTTATTAAACTCAAGCGACCCGCATTAAAATGCATGGGAACTCCCATGCGGGCCGCGTAAAGTGCCCAGATGCAGAATGTTGATGTTTTCTTGACTTTTGGAGCCTTGAACGATCAATAACCAACAAATGGGGCATGGGCACCCTATGCTCAACCCATAACACTTAGGGGACACCTACCATCACCTCTGGTCTGATTGTAAGTGTTGTAATGATCATGTTTGCTTGGCATTGGCTATAAATAGCATGCCTTAAGCTCATAACAATTCACACAACTCAAACTCACATCCTTGATCATTCTAAGTGCTCTCAAGTCCTCATCTCTGCTCCATAAGCAAGAACACAACCTCTGTAAGTGATCTAACCCTTTGTGGTTCCACATTTGCTTAGTATTTAGCTAAAAACCGAACCATCGTAAATACGGTTTGACATTTAAATAACTCAGTGATGGTTCAGACTTATGACGAATCAAAAGTGGTTATGAGTTGGTATTTATGTGGGTAATAAACCTCTAAAATGGTTCCCCCTGATCACCACTCTAACTATGTCAAATGTCGAGTCAAACGTGCGGTTAAAAAGTCAACAGAAAGCTATTTTAGCGATTTATGCATAATCTGTAATGTATACGTTATGGAACCTGTTTTGACAATCATAAAACATGATAATAAGTATATAAACCTGTTTGCGCTCGTTTGAATCGATCATTTACTATATTGAACCGGTTCGGAGCCGAATGTCGCAAAAGTTTGACTTTTGCTTTGACTTCAGTTCTGACTCGTTTTAGTAAGGTATAAATATACCTTAGGACTCTCTTAGGACCAGGTCACATGTTGGTATAAACCTCTGTGGTCGGTTCATGAGTTATCCGAGTCTTTTGCGCAATTCCGTCATTCGCCTAAAAGTTGACCGTAACGGCCTTTTAAAATTAAAACGAGTATTTCGGACACGTGAACGGACCAAAACCTTGCTTATTAAATTATAAGCATGTCCTTAAAGTTTCACGTCAATCCGAGGTCTAGAATGAGAGTTATGCTAAAAAGCGCACTTTTAAGAAAGTTTTGTAATTAACGGCGCGATTAGCATAACGCCCATCTAACCCAAGTTTTCGTCACCAAAACTTTTACCCACTGTGGTAAAATAATATTTTGGGAATTTTGAAGATTTTTAATAATTTTTACCTTGCTCATAACCTGCGGTTATGGCTATGGTTCGGTAAATACCGAATACGCCCTTTTTGGCCAAAACGGGAGTTCTACAAGGTCTTTTGACCCGATTCCAGTTGCCACTGATTTTAAATAATAAATAAAGTATTTTAAGCTTTCTAAGCTGTTCGGGAAACTCAGATTTCCTGTAGAACTCGAAAAGCCCTTTTAAAGTCTTTAAAATGACCGAAAAGCCCCTACGGGGCATAATATAAACTTAAACTCGTTACGGGCATTACGGAAGGTATCCTACTGATACCAAAATACCTTTACGGCATATTGACTCAGGAAATAAGCGTAGGACACTTATGGTTAAACCGTTTCGCCTATTTGCGCACACGGTACGGCTCATGGAACTAGTTTTCGTGCAATAGCCGATATGGGTCAAATTATATTATTTGAACCCCAAAATCCAGAGTATGAACTATAAACCCATATAAAACAAGTCTTTGAACTTGTTGGGTCCAAATCATACTCCATTCTCGGTTTTCGCCTTTTCGTGCGAATTAACCATATCTATGTATCGGAATCAACCGGTTTAAAGCTACGGCTAATATAAGGACCGTTAGGATTCTAAGAGGTTAATTAAAACCTTCGTTCCAGATTAGGAGCCCCAGTAAAAGCTATCGGTGACTTGATCTAAATTAAGGATTTATACTTGCAAAGGTAAATACTTTAACTTATTTCCCCTATATGGGCTTGGGTTACGGTATATTAATACCGCTTGATTGAGCATTATATAATTCCATCGCTTAGGTGGTTAATTGATTAAATATGATCGGCTCATTTAAACAGTTTTGTTGCTTATAAGCCTTTGGGGGGGGGTTTAATGACCGTTGTCCCGGATATCCTTGGCATCATTTTACGAAATGGCCACGACCATCGACATCCCGGTGTAGGCGTACACCCGGTATAAAGTGTCGACATTAAAAATTAAAAGACGTAGCCGTTGGTTTTTATACTACGGTTTTACGCAAACGTGGCGTGTCTATAAATCTTTAACCCGGCACGACCCGGGCTACTGAACGCATAAAAGAACATGTAAAACGTTCACAAGATCATTATGAATTTTCCCAAGTTATAAAAGAGTTTGTGCCTTGTGCATTCAAATCAATTTTAATTAACATTTTCAAATGTGTCAGTTGAATGTATTTACCAGTGTAAACTGACGTATTTTCCCCAAAAGATTAAGTGCAGGTACCTAAACGTAAATTGGCTGGTATTAGCTCTCTAGCGTCGTGATAAGTCTCGCAAGCTTGATTGCAGTATCTGATGGAACAATACTTTATCTTTATTTACGATCCACTGTGGATATATTCAACCCCTGTAATACATTTTGATATTACAATCAGAGGTTGAAGTTTATATATTTATCTTATGCTTCCGCTGTGCATTATATAATTGTGTGGTTTGACTATATCGTTGCCAACATCGTCACGGTAATCCCCCACCGGGCCCACCGGTGAGACACGTGGAAATCGGGGTGTGACAAAAAAGTTGCCCATTTTGCCACCTATAGTACAAATAGCTACGAACCTTTGATCATTGTAAAATTATTTTAACAATTTAAAAATAATTACTAAGTATTGTGATTTTAGTAGTTATTAGTTAAATGAAGCACTGACCTTGGTGACATTTGGATGATCAAGCTTATGCCACACAGAAACCTCTTGTCGAAAAGACGTACGCAGATTTGCGATCTCGGCAGCAGTGGCAAGACCGTCCTCTCCCCAATCCAATACCTTCACTGTAAGTTCTCAAAACACATAAGTTGAAAGAAACATGAAATAATTATTAGAAAAAGTTTTAGATCAGTATATATTCCATGTCAGGGGAAAATTATGCTTACATAGAGGGTGTTTGGATGTGCTTAAGTTGGAATTATGAACTTTTTAGTGTTAGTTAATAATGATAGTGATTTTTTTGAATATCGGAGTCGTAATAATCACTTTGTAAATGCACATCCAAACACCCTCATGATCATAAACAAATCCCTCTAATAACGTATGAATTCGGATGTTCAAAACAAATCCCTCGTGTTATGTTGAATTTCGGGTCTGAACGGCTTTCGGGTCGGGTCAGGTCGGAACGGGTTCGGGTCAAAACGGGTTTCGGGTCGGGTCGGGTTGGTTAAAAAAATGTTTTTTTAAGTGACTGTACATCAAGGGGCCATTTTGTCGGGGTTCGACACGAACCGTATCGTTTGAGATTTTCGATTTCAACAGGTGATTGACGGTTAACATTGTGATAATTTTGAACAGATTCGATAGGTGTTTGATAAGATTTGTTTTGATTTAATGCACAAGTGATAACAACTATAACAGTTAACAGAAAACAAACTCAGTTGAATGTTTTGAACGGATAAAATGACATTTAGTGATCATATTGTTCAGTGATTTGTCAAACAGTTAATACAAAAGTTCTGTTCGAATACTGTTAAAAGATTTGAGTTTCGGATTGATTCAGACGAATTTTTGATTTGTGTCAGTGATTTTTGATTGATTTCGAACTGATTCGATTGATTTAGTCGTGATTACAGTTTGTTTCGGATCGTTTCAAAGTTATACAAACTGTTTTTGTGATTGATTTTCGGTCAAGTTTCGTTTGCAGTTTATACAAATTAATCTCTTTTCTCAATTGATCACAAGTATCCCCAAGGTAAAAACTATGATCTCATCCGTTTTGTTTTAGATTAGTCTGAAATTTGATTTTAAGACTTTGATGTTCATTTTTTTCGTTTTAACGGTTGTCATGACATTTCAGCGAATGTTGTGACAATTGGCTTAAAAATTTAGTTGCGAACATAGTATTTCTTGATCACCCTGTTGGGTCTGGATTTTCCTGCGGGGAAACTTCTGAAGCTTACATAGTGAATGGTACTTTATTAGTAATACACACTTACGATTTTATGAAGAAGGTATGTGCGTTACTCAGTATTCTTCTTGATGAAAGGCATTACAGCCCTCCACCTTTTACATATATTTGATGCATTTCATTTTTCATGTGATTAAAGTTGGTCAGGAACATATTGCAAATTACTCTTTTATCTTTAATTAGCTTTCTCTTCTAAAGTTGATACCTATTTTTGTCGTTCTGTAGGTAAATTGTCACTAACAATTTACTGTTAACAACTCATTTACTGTAATTAAAACACACTCTTTTCTTTTTAAATTATACTAACTGCTTATAATTATTTGAAGCAGGCATCGAGTGATGTAGGACTTTCATTATTTACACCGTACACATGTTGGCATGTTTTTTGGCTGAATTTTACAGCAACTCTAGATGTATTGGTGTGGTCTAAACTTTGTTTTGGTCCGAAACGGGTACTTCCAGATAGGGATGAGCACGGTACCCGTTCGGTACCGAACCGGTATCAAGAAAGGAGAAAAGTGGTACCGGTAGCAGTAACTGTCACACCCCCAAAATCCACATGCGGAGTATCACCGCTTGGAGGCGTGACATGACCAGGATCAAGCCACCAATCATATTGAACAAGCATGTAAGTAGTTTATAAAATCCAACACAATACAATTGGTGTCCAAATAAAACATAGTTTAAGTTGCAAGCGGAAGCATAAAGTATAAAACCAAATCATAAGTTTAATTGTTTCAAAGGTTTAGCATGGCACACAGCTGTCCATGTCCCACAACGACTCTTCCCACTCCCAAGCAAGCTCCAAAGATACCTAATGACCTGCAAGGCATGTAACAGAGAGTCAACAACAAAGTTGAGCGAGTTCACAGGAGGTGTTTGGTTAAAGTAGTTTCTCAAGAACTAAGAGTTTGTTTTCGACGGTAGGTTAAATCAACTTTCCTTATTTTCCAAACCATAAACGGTGGGGGCTACCCCATGTTGTAAACCACTAGATTAGATGTATCCATAAGTGTCCTTCCCAATCCGAGGACAGAGGTACGTATTGAATACGTACGTTTAGCGTAGGTGTCCTTCCCAATCCAAGGACAGAGGTATGTAGTGTATACGTAGGTTTAGCGCTGGTGTCCTTCCCATTTCGAGGACAGTGGTACGTAGCAAGTACGTAGGTTTAGCGCTGGTGTCCTTCCCAATCCGAGGACAGTGGTAAGTAGTCTAGTAATGGTGTAAGTACAAGTTCTGTCGTAGCTATTCAATCCCATTCCTAACCCACCGGGAATCCCATGCCTTAGGAGTGTGAACTCACCTTGGTTTGCTCGGCAGATACACGAAAAGGTTACTTGAGCTATATGTGGTCAACCACGTCCTAACATGATTACCATACAAGTCAGGTCTAGGTTCAAGTAGTGCACGTACTAATCAAGTTACTAACACACAACAAGCATGGCATACATAAAGAACACGTTAAACGATAACTGTTACTAGAAGCCCAAATTTTTACTCGGCCCAACATGTTGTGCGATCGGCACTATCTTGTGCGATCCACAACAAGTTGTGCGATTAGCCATAAACCCGGCCCAAACCATCAAAAAGCCCAACCATAAATACACGACCCAAATAACAAACATGAGTCTTGTGCGGTCCGGATGGACTTGTGCGATCCGGATGACTTGTGCGATCCAGTTAGGTTGTGCGAATGGACATTGGGCTTTAAGGCCCAACAGTCCAAACGTTCGTGTGTGGCCCAAGCCTTGTGCGATCGGCACTGTCTTGTGTGATCCACAAGGTCTTGTGCGATCATGCATATCCTGATTGTACATGGTGCTTAAAGTGGTTGTACCAAATCTTGTGCGACCAAATCTTGTTCGATCAGATCAGACCTTGTGTGATCTGATCTTGTGCGACCGACAAACTTGTGCGATTGGTTATGTGATTGCCGTAAATCATGGTAGTCAGTTACAAATCATTCAAACAGTTTCCTATTCCACATGTATTTCACCAAATCAATGATAACAGTTTTCCAATCATGCATTTGTCGATCAAATTGAACATTTACCAATTAATTCTTATGAACCCTAATTACAACAAATCATAATCAACAACCTATCATAACATTCAATCGGATTAAACACCAGGATTAACACATAACATCCACATATGAACACATATCAGCCAATTAGCAAGCATTCGATTAATAATCATCTTTATCATTGTCCGATTATTAATTCCTATCATGATTTAATCATACACATGTGAGCCGAATAACAACCCTAAATTCCAGTACAATCAATTACGAAGCATCCTAAGGCTATCATGTAGAATCACATCGATGACAACATCATTCAAATCATATAACCAATAATAAGAACACTAACCGATTAGAAGGTAGTACGAAAAGGGTAATCCGAATCAAGAAGATCTTCGAAGAGATAGGTGTTGTTGCCGTCGGCTTCGAGATAGAAAGAGGAGAGAATTAGGGTTTGTGTGTATTGTGTATTTTGCAAGTAATGAGAAGCAACCCCCACACATGGGTGCTTGTATTCGCATAAAAGGGAGTGGGCCGAACCCTTTCTTTGGCTGCCCTTTTTGGGTTTCGAGTACAAGTTGTGCGGCCCAACAGGGCTTGTGCGATCGGGTTGTGTTGTGCGATCGAGTTACATACATTCACATAACACAATATCAAGTATAACATTTCATTAATCATCAAAGTTCACATAATCACATAGGGTCCACATACGTTACATTACATACAAAGATAGGTTTGAAATACGAGTTGTCACATCATCCCCAAGTTGAAAGAAATTTCGTCCCAAAATTTAGCACGTACTCACTGAGGAAGCTAGTTAAGTTTCATGGTTTTCCTGGGGTGTCACATCCTTCCCCCGTTGGTTGGGAATTTCGTCCCGAAATTCCGCGGTAGCTTCAGCCTCAGTAGTGGTTTCGTTGTTCTTGAACAATTGGGGATACTTGTGTTTCATCTTGTCTTCGCGTTCCCAGGTGAACTCTGGGCCACGACAGGAGTTCCAACGAACTCGAACAAGAGGAATTCTAGTATGTTTGATAACCTTAACTTCTCGGTCAGTAATCTCTACTGGTTCCTCGACGAATCGCAGCTGTTCGTCGATAGTGAGTTCCTTCAAAGGAACTATGAGGGTCTCATCTGACAGACATTTCTTCAGATTCGACACGTGAAATACGTTGTGAACTCCACCGAGTTCTGCTGGTAAGTTTAGTTTGTAGGCCACTTTGCCTATTTTCTCAATGATTTCGAAAGGTCCAACATATCGTGGGTTAAGTTTGCCTCGTTTGCCAAAACAAACAACACCCTTCCAAGGTGAGACTTTGAGTAGCACTCGATCCCCAACCTGGAACTCGAGTGGTTTCCTGCGCTTATCAGCGTAGCTTTTCTGACGGTCACGAGCTGCCGCCATTCGTTGCCGTATCTGAGCAATCCTTTCTGTTGTGTCTACCACAAGTTCTGGGCCAGTGATCTGGCTGTCGCCAACCTCTGCCCAACAAAGAGGTGATCGGCATTTACGCCCGTACATTGCCTCAAACGGAGCGGCCTGGATGCTGGTGTGGTAGCTGTTGTTATACAAAAATTCCACTAGTGGCAGATGCTTTTCCCAGCCGTTGCCAAAATCAATCACATATGCCCTAAGCATGTCTTCAAGGGTTTGGATGGTGCGTTCAGACTGCCCATTCGTTTGTAGATGATAAGCTGTGCTCATATCTAAACGTGAGCCAAAGGACTTGTGCATTGCTTGCCACAATTCAGAAGTAAAACGTGCATCACGATCTGATATAATAGAGGTTGGCACTCCGTGCCTCGATACTACTTCCTTTAAGTACACGTCTGCTAAAGTAGAGAACTTGTCCATCTCTTTGATAGCCAGGAAGTGTGCAGACTTAGTTAGTCGATCCACTATCACCCAAATAGTGTATGTTAGTGCACCTACGTCTGCTGACTACGTCTTCCATCAAGTCTTGAAGATTTAGGAGATCAAACATGACACGGAATCCTAGAATAGCTTGTTTGTTTATGGATCGCTTATCTATACCTAGTCTAGGATCGCTTTTGTGTCATAGGTTGTCAGGATCGCTTATGTGATCATGTGGCTGGATCGCTTATATGTCACAATGTAGGGTCGCTCATACGGCATGTCGTATGAGCGGTCCAGATCATCTATAAATAGGTGAGCGATCCACAACACATAGTGAGATGGTGTATTGTTCCGGTACTCTGCCGAAGTGCTGTCTGATCGTGTAATCTTTCAAGATATCAATACAACAGCAATATGAAAGTGAATACAGCTTCAATGCACCGAATTATTAGTTTCCGCCTCTTAATTCGGACACGAACTACTCTGAACGACTCAAACAGGTCGACGAACGATCCTACAAGTGGTATCAGAGCTCAGGAGGAGGAGTTCTTGCCATTTTAGCTGCTATTCTTCTGATTTTCTACACTTTCTTCACTTTTTCAAAATTTTTTCACGGTAAAACAAGCTCAAAATCACACAGTGCACTCGGAATCATGAATTAACAAATCCTTGAAGTTTTCAGATCTAAAATCGAAGTAGAAACCAAGATTTTAGGTGATTTGTTCATTCAGGATCGCTCAAAAGGTGACATCAGCTTCTGGACCGCTCCAAATTACGTGCCAGGACCGCTCCAAGGAACAGTTTTCAGTTGGATCGCTCGAAAATTTAATCTTGGATCGCTCATTTGACAAAACATTGGATCGCTCTTAGTGTAATTAGTTTGAACCGCTCGAACTAACATTAGTGTGAACTGCTTGAACAAACATCAGTGTGAACCGCTCGAACGAACATGTTTTGAACCGCTCATTTGTCAGTTTTGTGGTTCGCTCATCTGATCAAGAGTTTGGATCGCTTATTTGTTCGGCCCGCTCGAAAGGATTGTGAATTGGACCGCTTATTTGGACATTTAGTTATTTCATTGGACCGTTGTTGTGAATTGATTGATAAAATTTGAAAATTATTGAAAATTTTTGAACAATTTGAAAGATGGGTACTGATTTTTATAATGCCTTTGCTACCCCGGCCTCGATTACTCAAAGTGCTTTGATAGAAAATGAAACCGGAACGTCTCAGAAACCACCGAAACTCATGGATATTGATGATTACAATGTGTGGTCGGAACGATTCGGAAATTGGGTTGAAGCTTATCATCTTGATGCATGGGAACACACCGAGGAACGATATGTTAAACCCACAAAGGACAATGTTGTGAATGGTACTCCGCTAACACTTAGAGAGATGAGTACTGCAGATAAAAAGAAATATCGAGATGAGAAATTGATGGTGAGTCTGCTTCAGCAAGCTATAAAGGAAGATATCTTGATACTGCTTCAACATGACGGAACTGCATATTCTATTTGGACAGAGTTGGAAGCAAAGTTTACGGGAAGTGATGATATGTTAAAGAACAAAATGTCTCTCATGAAGAAAGAATTCGATTTGTTTCGTGGTTTAAAATCTGAAAACACCAAGCAGATTATTGATAGATATTGTAACTTGGTGAGAAATATGACAAAGTTAGGTATTAAGAAAGATACTGATGAGTTAATTGAAAAACTTGCAGATGCACTTCCACACGAAACATGGGGAACATTTCTGATGATGCTAAGATCTAACAGAAAAGATTACAGAGCTATGACTTTGGGAGATTTTATCAAGCATTTGGAAGCTCAAGAGATGGAGCAGAGAAAGATCGCTAGGATGAAGAACTACGATGGAGAGCAGGATATCAGTCTGTACTACAAGCATGGTGCTACTGATTCAACAAAGTTCTCTCCTAAGATCGAAACTGCTTACAGTGTTAAAGATTCTACTGAAAAGAAGACATCTCAAGGATCAAGCAACAGCACAAGATTTTCATCTTTCGATCCTAACATTTCTGTAACAAAGAATGGTAGAAAACTTCAGTGTAACATTGTGTTAAGCCTAGAGAATGATCAAGACTACACTGAAGATATTGCAAAAAATAAATGTCTTTGTTAGGGATGATTTTAGAGTCTTATAGTTGTTTTGTTGCAGGAAAGATCGGGAATCCAATGCTCACGAAAGAGGATTACGATCAAATTGATGCTGAAGAAATGGAATTGATGGATATAAAATGGTGTATGGCGAGTGTGATGAGACGTGCTGAAAAGTTCAAACAAATTACTGGCCGTGATGATTTTCGTGATGCAAACGTTTCAGCTTTAGGTTTTGATAAATCTAAAGTTACATGTTTTCGTTGCAGGGAGAAGGGGCATTTCAAGAGGGAATGCAAAAACCGTGAAGCTACCGGTGCCCAGAATCCTTTCGGAAACAATGATTATCACAAGAAGGCCATTTATCATCAAATCACTCAACCAGCACAGCAGCATCAGGCACAAACGGCTCATGGGAGAGATGTGGCTGATAAAAGAGCATGTGTTGTTAGTCAGGGAAAATATGATAATTTTACCTGGGAAAAGTATCTTCCAAAAGATAGCAAAGTGTGTCTAGCTGAACAAGATGGTGAAAAAATGGCTGAAGGTTTTACTTGGGATGATTTTTGTCCAGATCAAAATCTTATGGCCAAAGAGATGTCTAAAAATATTTCTCATGCTTTCTTTGCTAATGCTTATGATTTGAAATGTGCAGAAAGATGCAGAAAAGTCATGGAAGCTGCTGAAGAGAGACGAAGAAAGATCATAGAGGAGGCTGAAGAGGAAGAGAGATTGAAGGAAGAAGCAAAAGCTGAGAAATTGAGAATAGCTCATTTTTTAAATTCAAGCAGGACAGTGAAAGAAGTTCCTGAATTTGAGATTAAAGTAGATGCTGAACCGGTCATGGTCCAAGAAAAATGCATGAACTGTGATTCGCTGATTAAGCAGAACAATGAGTTGCTGCACAATATTAACAAGCTGAAAGAATCGTACGATACTATGAACAGAGAAATCAACAAATATACTGATTCTGATGGTGAACAAGCTGAAGCTATGAATACTTTGAAGATAGCTTATCTGAGACAGCTTGATACGGCAAACTATAACATAAAGAAATGTGCAGATCTCGAGCTTGAGTTGGCAACACAAAAGATAGAAACTGAGAAAGTTAAGAAATTATTAGACAGTTACTCATGTTCTACTTTTGTTGTTGACAGGATTTATCCAGTGGTGAAAGATTTGAAGACATTTGAAGAAGTGAAGATATTTGAAGAAGAAAAATCTGTGACAAAAGATGAAGAAAAATTGAAGACTTCTGGTAAGAAACCGAGTGTATCCTACAATAGATGTCCGCCCCCGGTCGAAAATGGATATTCACCTCGAAATCCAAATTCAAAAAGAGTCAATAAAGCGATCAATTTGAAATGGGAGTCTGGGTCGTCGGATAACTTACCAGAAAGTATTGATGTCACATATACGTCATCAGACACTGATCATGAGTCAAAGTTGATAAAAAGTATGGTTGATCAGGTGTTAGACACAGATGACAATGAGGAATCAAAACCGAAGTCAAAACCCGAGTCAAAGTCTGGGTCCAGTGCGTCAAAGCCAATAGTCAAAAAGGACAAACGGGTTTATGATAAAGAATTTTTACTTTCGAAATCTAATTTGAATGATGAATCAGTCAAAGTGGCATATACTTTGAAAGGTTCTGACAAATTATATTCAGATGAAAGTTTTCCAATAAGAAGTGTCAGAATAGAAATGATTCAAAAGGTTTTCAAAATCACAGAAATTAATATTTCTGAAATAAAAGATTTTAATCTTAATGGAAAACCTAAACAATACACTTCAAGAGATCAACAGAGAATTAACAAGAAAATGGGTTACAATTGTGGTTATAGTTTCCAAAAGAAACCAAACCATGATCGTAATTACAAAAAGAAAGGTCTTGGTTTTGCTCCACAGAAAAACTATAAAAATGAAAAAGGTTATAAACCAAAAACAATGTTTGTTGCAGGAAAAACAACAGAAGATGAAAAAGAGAAATCATTCAGAAATCAGACAAATCAAGAATTCCTTGCTAAGAAGCAAGAGGATATGAAGAAGAAGGATCCAAAGAAGGTTGAAAAGAGATCTTGTTTTCAGTGTAAAGCTGTGGGTCATGTTGCGAAAGATTGTCCAAAGACATTTCGACCAAAACAAGAAGTCTCAAGAAAAATGAAAGAAAAAATTGTTGAAAAAACTGAACTGTCAACCCGGAAATTCACAGGCTTTGAGAATTCGACTTATGAAAAAGGAGAATCTTCAAAGAGTGCTTCCAAAAGAATAGAAAAAGCTACAAATCAGAAATGGGTTGTAAAAGGTTCAGGTAACAAGTCTGGTGATGAATCTGATTCCATAAAATCAGAGGAGCCACGTGTTGAGAAAAAGATTGAAAAGAAAGTTCAGAAAGTGGACGATGTGAATTTTCCGCCACTAAATGCTAAAAATTACAAATCTAAAATTGGAAAAGTTGAAATTTCAAATCAGTTTTATTCTGACAAGAAGAAAATTGATGTTGAAAAAACTTTCAATGGAAATGTAAAACGCATCTTTGGAAAAATGGTCAGTGGTAAGGCCCAAAGCATTCAGGATTTTTATGCTTCCAAAGGATGGGTTTACAGGTCAGTTGAAAGAAACAATGAAAACGATGAGGTTACACCCAAGGAAGGTCAGGCTTGGGTGGATATATTTTTTCAAGAATGAAAACCTGACTTGCCGGAGATCCCAAGATGGTATTGTGGATCATGAATCGGCATCTTTCTAAATCTGTGTTTGAGAAGTTGCAGGACTTGCCGGAACTCCCAGGTTTGTAAGCGAGGAGTAGGAATCGGCACCTTGAGAATTCAACCAAAAGATGGTAATTGGTTGAAAAACAGGTTTGATAAGCTTAATTGCTACATCTACAAGTGGTTGTATGGTAGTGATTGAAGTTGATCTTACAAGTGGTTAAATCAAGGTCATTGAATTGGACTTGATTTAATGATCATTCAAGAATTTGGTAAACAAAGTGATGATTTGAACCCCATTTTTACAAAAGGTAAAAACAACTAAACATATTTTCCGGAAAAACCATTCTGATTAAAACAAACTTAAGTGTTTTGAAATCATTATGGGAAAATAGTTTGTTGTGAGGGGGAGTTCTGATTGTTTATGCCAAACGGATGGAGAATTGAAGTGTTTCGATATCAGTTGTCATGTTTTGTACAGTTTGTTTTCAATTTTTATTTAGATGTATTTGAATTTTAGGGGGAGTAAGAATTTTTAGAAAATCCAAAAACATCAGAAAATTAGAAAAAGGCAAAAACATGATAAACTTGAAAAATGAGTTTTTGTTGCATAAAAGAGGAAATGATAGTACATCAGTGAACTATCACAGCACGCTAAAGAATTGTAAAGTCAAAATGTGATAAACAATCTTACTGCGGATGTGTCAGTAGATTTTCGCACATTTAGTAAATTGAAACGAGATATAAACCTAAATCAAACTTACTTGATTCGTGGGTAACTATTCTTGGATATATGGGTAACCCCCGAAATCTTGTTTGAAAGGTTCCGTATTCTGAGATACTAGGTCTTTATGCTCAGTGATATCTGGGGTATTATTCCGGGACTTCTGCTGTATGGAAATACTGACCTAGTCCCCGAATAATACTTTCTGCAAAAAGCTTTGAAATATCAGCGCCGCCCTCAGCAAACTGGTTAAACAATAAAATTTGTAATCTTTGCTGTTGTAACAAAAGATCCTCTAAATGGGACCCACCAAAAGTCGAGCCGTCATCTCTCTGCTGAACGGAAGTTCTGACCTGAGCTCTCACGGTTTCGCATCTACCCCTTTACAGATATCATCTGTGGTATACTCACCTGTAAGACTGAATATTTGGGATCTGGATACGGGGGTATATTCAAGTGGAGTGATACACAATTAAGTTTAAGTCTTTAAAACATTAATATCGTCTCTCGAATCAATTGAAATTTGTGTTGAAAATTTAAAGTGGACAAACATACTGACAATCTAGGTAAATTGTTTAGAACTTAACATGTAATCAAGCTTAACGGTGTTTGTGATATGTTTCATAACTGATATGATCCTCTTACACAAGCTCACAAAAATTTTGTTTGTAAATATTTCATTTCTGCATTTACTTTTATTCAAAAATCCAAAAAGATTTTCAGTATGTTTTAGCATAAATTTTGAAAAATCAAAAAGATTTTCGACAACTGGTGTTGAGATACTGATTTTCAAAATTCAAAGTGCTAAACTTGAAGAACTGGTTTGGGGAGTGTTTGTGTGTAGATGGTAAAATTGTTTTGATAAGAACCAGTAATATTCTTGAATGCAAAATTATTACTGTATTGGTTCAACATAGTTTCTAAATTGTTGAAAAGTTTTTATCTTTGTAGAAACTTACGGTTGGGTAGAGATTGTGCAGGACTTAAGCAAGGTATTGATCCTGAGAGAGAATGGAGCCAGGTATCGATCTTGAACCTGATGGGAGCCTGTTTATGATCTCAGAAATAGTGAAAGATTGACTTCCAGACTACGATCCTAGCAGTGTGAGAGGGGGAGTCTGAAGACACCGAGTCAACGATTCAAGAGAGAAGAGTTTGTTGATGATGAAGATAGAGAACGAGGATTCTTGGAATGACAGATATTTCAGAGGCAGGTTGTCGACTGATGAAGATTGTAGATAGACATGTGTGAATGCAGACTGGAATGATCTATGAAGACAGTTATGAAGACTCCGTCAACATCCGAGGGGGAGTTTGTTAGTGCACCTACGTCTGCTGACTACGTCTTCCATCAAGTCTTGAAGATTTAGGAGATCAAACATGACACGGAATCCTAGAATAGCTTGTTTGTTTATGGATCGCTTATCTGTACCTAGTCTAGGATCGCTTTTGTGTCATAGGTTGTCAGGATCGCTTATGTGATCATGTGGCTGGATCGCTTATATGTCACAATGTAGGGTCGCTCATACTGCATATCGTATGAGTGGTCCAGATCATCTATAAATAGGTGAGCGATCCACAACACATAGTGAGATGGTGTATTGTTCCGGTACTCTGCCGAAGTGCTGTCTGATCGTGTAATCTTTCAAGATATCAATACAACAGCAATATTAAAGTGAATACAGCTTCAATTGCACCGAATTATTAGTTTCCGCCTCTTAATTCGGACACGAACTACTCTGAACGACTCAAACAGGTCGACGAACGATCCTACAGTGTCATTTCCACGTTGAGATCTAGGCAGGCCAGTAACGAAATCCATGGAAATTTGCTCCCATTTCCATTGTGGTATCTCTGGTTTTTGGAGTAGGCCCGATGGTTTCTGATATTCGGTCTTGACTCTCGCACAAGTCAAACATTTGCTAACGTAGGTTGCTATGTGGGCTTTCATGCGAGGCCACCAATACGTAGTTCTTAAGTCGTGGTACATCTTATCCGAAACAGGATGTACTGAGTAACGAGACTTATGCGCTTCATCCATCACAAGCTCGCGTAAGTTTCCATAAAGTGGGACCCAAATGCGTCCCGTTACGTAGTAGGCGCCATCTTCCTTTCGTTCTAATCGTTTCCTTGATCCTCGTAAGGACTCAGTCCTGACGTTCTCTGGTTTCAATGCTTTAACCTGAGCATCTCGTATCTGAGCAGGAAGACTAGATTGAATGGTAAGTTGTAAAGCTCGCACGCGCTTAGGTGTAGTATCCTTTCGACTGAGGGCGTCGGCCACAACATTGGCTTTGCCCGGATGGTACTTAATCGCGCATTTGTAATCATTCAAAAGTTCAACCCATCGTCGTTGTCGCATGTTTAACTCTTTTTGCTTGAAGATATGTTCGAGACTCCTGTGATCGGTGTAAATGGTGCACCTGGTACCGTACAGGTAATGTCTCCATATCTTAAGAGCTAAAACCACTGCTCCCAATTCCAAGTCATGCGTAGTGTAGTTCCTTTCATGAACTTTAAGCTGATGTGACGCATAAGCAATGACCTTGTCACGTTGCATCAACACACATCTAAGACCCTGAATGGATGCGTCGCAATAAACCACAAAATCGTCTGTGCCTTCAGGCAATGAGAGGATAGGTGCGCTACAAAGTCTATCCTTTAAGTGCTGAAACGCCGTTTCCTGTGCATCACCCCATCGATAGGTGACGCCCTTCTGAGTTAGCGACGTGAGGGGTTGCGCAATCTTGGAGAAATCCTTGATAAACCTTCTGTAGTACCCTGCCAAGCCCAAGAATTGGCGGATTTCTGTTGGTGTACGGGGCGCATGCCAGTTCTTGATCGAGTCTATTTTGGATGGATCAACATGAATCCCATCCTCATTCACCACGTGGCCTAGAAAGTGGACTTCACGAAGCCAGAAGTTGCATTTCGAGAACTTTGCATACAGTTGTTCTGCTCGAAGGAGTTCCAAAATAAGTCGTAGATGCTGCTCGTGTTCCTCCTGACTCTTAGAATAGATCAGGATGTCGTCGATGAAAACGATGACGAATTTGTCCAGGTACGGTTTGCACACTCTGTTCATAAGATCCATGAAGACCGCTGGTGCGTTTGTCAACCCAAAAGGCATAACCAAGAACTCGTAATGTCTATAACAAGTTCTGAACGATGTCTTAGAGATGTCCTCGTCTTGGACTCTTAGTTGGTGGTAGCCTGACCTTAAGTCAATCTTCGAGTAGTAGCTCGACCCTTGCAATTGGTCGAACAAGTCGTCAATGCGTGGAAGAGGATAACGATTCTTCACGGTCACCTTGTTGAGTTCACGATAGTCAATGCACATTCTGAAGGTACCGTCTTTCTTCTTCACAAATAACATTGGAGCTCCCCAGGGCGAAGAGCTAGGACGAATGAAACCCTTTTCCAAGAGCTCTTGTAGTTGCGAAGATAGTTCTTCCAATTCTGATGGAGCTAAGCGATACGGTGCACGAGCTATTGGTGCTGCTCTAGGAGCTAGCTGATTTGAAACACGACCTGACGATGAGGCGGAAGACCAGGTAATTCCTCAGGAAATACCTCAGTGATATCGCGTACAGTTGGAATGTCTTCTATTCTCTTCTCTTTCGTTGATGCATCAGTAACGAGGGCTATGATAGCTACGTGACCCTTGCTTAGACACTTCTGGGCCTTAAGGAAAGAAATGATGCCCACCACAGCACCACTCTTGTCACCATGAATTACCAAAGGTTCTTTACCAGAACGGGGAATGTGGACGATCTTCTCCTTGCAAAGAATCTCTGCTCGAGGCTAAGATAGCCAATCCATACTAATAACGATGTCGAAACTACCAAGAACGATGGGGATGAGATCGATAGAGAAAGCCTGACCTGCTAAACGAGATTACAACCCTTAATTATATGTGTGGCCTCTAGACTTTTACCATTAGCTAACTCTACTATGTGCTTGGTGTTCATAGGTGTTGGTGTGCGCTTGAGCATTTGACTAACTTTTAAGGACACATAACTGGTATCGGCACCTGAATCAAATAAAACATTAACATAAAAGTCATTCAGTAGGAACTTACCCATCACAATGTTGGGGTCATTCCTAGCATCCCCTGACCAATCACGAACGCACGTCCCCTGGCGACATTACCGTCGTTGTTACCCCCGTTGTTGCCTCCATTATTGTTCCCGTTTCCTTGGTTGTGGTTCTGATTCTGGTTCTGGTTCAACTGTGGGCAGTGTCTCTTGAAGTGACCTTCAGCACCACACTGGTAGCATCCCTTGTTACCCTGCTGTTGCTGGTTCTGTGGGGCTTGTGGCTGCTGTTGTCGATTCTGGTTTACAGGACGTGAGCTTCTGCAATCTTTGGCTTCATGACCAAGCTTGTTACATCTCTGACAACGATCTTTGTTACACTGCCCGCTGTGGTGCAAATTACATTGATTGCACTTAGGGTGGTTTCCCCTGTATCCACCCTGACTTCGATTACCAAAAGACTGCTGACTGGGGCTCCTGTACTCATCTGTCTTTCGCTGCTGGGGCTGAGACTGAACTGAAGTGGAACCCTTGCTCGAATTTCCATCCCACTTACATTTGTTGTCACTAGGAGCATCTGAAGTGGTTGTAGCAGCATTGATACGTTTTGGCAGTTTGTTCTGCTCGACCGCCTGATCCATGAGACGATGAGCAAGTCGAGTGACTTGCTGGATGGTGCCAAGATTAGCCGCGGTCACATGACTCTGAATTTCTGGCACAAGACCCTTGAGGTACAGCTCGATACGTTTGATGGGAGGGTCTACCATAGGGGGACACAATGTAGCTAATTCATTTGATCTCTTCGTATAAGCCTCAATTTCAGATCCCGTCATCTTTAAATTGAAGAACTCCACCTCTAGCTTGTGGATGTCATCATGACTGCAATACTCTTCCTTAATCAGATCCTTAAAGTCGTTCCATGGGGTGGCATTAGCAGCTGCCAGCCCTAACATTTGAACCTGTGCTTTCCACCAGGTTAACGCAGCACCTTCGAGTGTTCCAGTAGCGTACTTTACCCTACGAGCCTCAGGGCATTCACACATCTCGAAGACAGATTCGAGCTTTTCGAACCAATGGAGGAGGCCTACAACTCCCTCAGTACCGCTGAAGGTACTAGGTCGGCAATCCATGAAGGTTTTGAACATGCACACAGGTGGCTGAGCGTTCTGACCTGTTGCGCGAGAAAGATAAGACAAGGTTAAGCGCGAGAGTTGGCTCACGAGAGTAGGATCTAACATCCTAGGATAGGTTTGGAATAGCAGGTTATACCTCCTGCCTGAGCGGTTGCAAGTGCTGCCGTAACTTGTTCATTGATAAGAGCCGTCAGCTGGGCTTAAGTTAGGTTCACACGTCCACTCATGATCTTCATATCAAAGGAAACATGAGTAAGAAAGGTGGCATGAATGTGCGTAAGTGTGGAGTGACAGAAAAGAGCGAGCATGCAATGTTGCAAACAGTAGTCCCTATGTTATCTAAGCATACCATGAGCAATGTTCTATGTAAACTAACAAGCAGGAAATATAAACGTAAATCATATCACCTAGTATGTTGAGCCTTGCACGTGGAGCGAAGCGTCGTTGTGGATCGTTGAGCACTATACAGGTTATAGTCTGGTTTTATCAAAAAGCTTTTCCCTTTTTAAAACCAAGTTCACTATAACCAATGGCTCTGATACCAATCTGTCACACCCCCAAAATCCACATGCGGAGTATCACCGCTTGGAGGCGTGACATGACCAGGATCAAGCCACCAATCATATTGAACAAGCATGTAAGTAGTTTATAAAATCCAATACAATACAATTGGTGTCCAAATAAAACATAGTTTAAGTTGCAAGAGGAAGCATAAAGTATAAAACCAAATCATAAGTTTAATTGTTTCAAATGTTTAGCATGGCACACAGCTGTCCATGTCCCACAACGACTCTTCCCACTCCCAAGCAAGCTCCAAAGATACCTAACGACATGCAAGGCATGTAACAGAGAGTCAACAACAAAGTTGAGCGAGTTCACGGGAGGTGTTTGGTTAAAGTAGTTTCTCAAGAACTTAGAGTTTGTTTTCAACAGTAGGTTAAATCAACTTTCCTTATTTTCCAAACCATAAACGGTGGGGGCTACCCCATGTTGTAAACCACTAGACTAGATGTATCCATAGGTGTCCTTCCCAATCCGAGGACAGAGGTACGTGTTGAATACGTAGGTTTAGCGCTGGTGTCCTTCCCATTCCGAGGACAGTGGTACGTAGCGAGTACGTAGGTTTAGCGCTGGTGTCCTTCCCAATCCGAGGACAGTGGTAAGTATTCTAGTAATGGTGTAAGTACAAGTTCTGTCGTAGCTATTCAATCCCATTCCCAACCCATCGGGAATCCCATGCCTTAGGAGTGTGAACTCACCTTGGTTTGCTCGGCAGATACCCGAAAAGGTTACTTGAGCTATATGTGGCCAACCACGTCCTAACATGGTTACCATAAAAGTCAGGTCTAGGTTCAAGTAGTGCACGTATTAATCAAGTTACTAACACACAACGATCATGGCATACATAAAGAACACATTAAACGATAACTGTTACTAGAAGCCCAAACTTTTACTCGGCCCAACATGTTGTGCGATCGGCACTATCTTGTGCGATTGGCTATGTGATTGCTGTAAATCATGGTAGTCAGTTACAAATCATTCAAACAGTTTCCTATTCCACATGTATTTCACCAAATCAATGATAACAGTTTTCCACTCATGCATTTGTCGATCAAATTGAACATTTGCCAATTAATTCTTATGAACCCTAATTACAACAAATCATAATCAACAACCTATCATAACATTCAATCGGATTAAACACCGGGATTAACACATATCATCCGCATATGAACACATATCAGCCGATTAGCAAGCATTCGGTTAATAATCATCTTTATCATTGTCCGATTATTAATTCCTATCATGATTTAATCATACACATGTGAGCCGAATAACAACCCTAAATTCCATTACAATCAATTACGAAGCATCCTAAGGCTATCATGTAGAATCACATCGATCACAACATCATTCAAATCATATAACCAATAATAAAAAGACTAACCGATTAGAAGGTAGGACGAAAAGGGTAATCCGAATCAAGAAGATCTTCGAAGAGATAGGTGTTGTTGCCGTCGGCTTTGAGAGAGAAAGAGGAGAGAATTAGGGTTTGTGTGTGTTGTGTATTTTGCAAGTAATGAGAAGCAACCCCCACACATGGGTGCTTGTATTCGCATAAAAGGGAGTGGGCCAAACCCTTTCTTGGGCTGCCCTTTTTGGGTTTCGAGTACAAGTTGTGCGGCCCAACAGGGCTTGTGCGATCGGGTTGTGTTGTGCGATCGAGTTACATACATTCACATAACACAATATCAAGCATACCATTTCATTAATCATCAAAGTTCACATAATGACATAGGGTCCACATACGTTACATTACACATAAAGATAGGTTTGAAATACGAGTTGTCACAGTAACGGTACCGAATATACCGGTTCGGTCCTAGTACAGGTATTTCATGGTGTTTTACCCACTGGTATCGAATATACCAGTTCGGTCCTGGTACCGGTACCAAATATACCCT